>NC_036641.1:11305775-11650909 GCF_002806865.2 Cucurbita pepo subsp. pepo
AAAAAAAAAAAAAAAAAAACCACAGGATATTCTTGGCGATATTGGGTCAAATTTATTCTTGGAAGATGAAATGTGGGCTTGAAACCCCAATGGGCTATTTAGAGCGACAATGTGGCCGGCCCAATAAAAAAATGGGCTTGTACAAAAGCAGCTCAATTAGGCCCATGTAAATATTGAGGCCCAATATATGGGCTTCACCGACCTAACTCTGGGCCTTATAGAATCGCAATCTTTTTATCCAGGCCCAGAAATAGATCCTATACTAACTATTTTGTAAAGCAATTAATAATTTTGTTGCATTATTATAAATAATTTAGATATGATATAAATATACAAAAATAAATCCCTAATAAATGAGAAATCAAATTAGCATTAAGAACAATAAAAAGTCTAAGTGATTAGATGGGCCACAAATGATTTACCACATCGTGTCATCAACCAGCATTGAACTGATAATGCCATATGAGGATGACTCATCGACCCATCTGATTGAAATTTAATTCTTTTATTTTCTTCATCTTAATATCTATTGCAAGAATCAAGGCCCAAACCCATCGCAGAATATTTGACGTTCCTTGCAACTGGGGAGACTGATCGAACCGACTCTTCGCTGCTCTGCTGTCACCACGCGTCTTTCTTCAAAATCCCGCGAATCGGCGCTTTGGGTCTCTAGAGAAATGGCGCGCGGGGTTCGTGATGCGAGGTTTTGCACCGTCGGATAGCATAGGGATTACGAGAGGGTTCCGAAGTTATTACGATCCTTGTAGCTGCAATTTGTTCGGTACGGTTGTCAACTTTAGATAGAATGTGGGTTTTGGGTTTTTGATGGAGTTTATCGCGGTGGGTTATCGTCGAGCTGCTTAATTTCATACTCTGCTCCTTGGATTTTCTCTTTCGGTGCTTAAATCAATTGAAGGGTAGCGCTACAGTGTTCAGGTAAGGTTGCACAAACAGTAAAATTACTCTGTTTGATTATTACCTTTTTGCTACGAACAGAGCAGTTGTTTGTATTCTTAAATTGGATGCAATTGATTGAAATACAGCATGAAGTTACTAGTTCTGTGCGAGGGTAGGAGTGTTTTGTTTGTTTAAATGACATTATCAATTGAATTCATCAGGTCTTGGCCGTCTATTAGATATCTGCTGGGGACGTTTTGGTATGGGGATCTTTCAGCTCGCTATATTGCAAGAAATTTGAATAAGATGGCTGTGGTCAGCAAAACCAGAAGTACGCTCGAGGGGCTTGTTAGAGATAGTTCATTGAAATGGTTGTTAGGAAATCGAAGCTTCTTTGATGAAGAACTTGAAGAAATTGAACGATCTCCTTCTGCTCAGAGGAATTGGATAAGTGAGCTCTCTCCAATTGCCAATGTGGTTGTTCGGAGATGTTCTAAGTAAGTTTTTGCTATCCTTGTAGGTTTTAGTGGTACTTGATATTTCTTTACAACTGTTACTTGGACATCATTTATATTAAACTAGTAAATTAGTGTTCAAGGATTTAAATGAATTGCCTCTCAATCCATTGCAATGTGAAATATGCAGAATCCTTGGTGTTTCTGCTAGCGAACTTCAAGAAAGTTTTAATGTGGAGGCAATTGATTCAATCAAGGGTTCTTCGAATTATGCGAGAAACTTTCTAGAGTATTGCAGTTTCAGGGCACTTGCGGTATCTACACATAATACAGGCTATTTGGCTGATAAAAGATTTCGACGCTTGACATTCGACATGATGATAGCTTGGGAAGCCCCAGCAAGTTCTAGCCTGCCTGAACTTAATGTAAGATTTTGCTTTTATCGGGTTTGCACGTCTGAATTGGAAAATGAATATACTAGATCATTAAGATTCTTATTCTGATCCCATTTAGTAGTTCACTCGGACTGTTCTTAGACGATGCATATGAAGATTCCATGCTGAATTTTTATTTGATATTAATATTTTCAATATTCATCTACAACTGACCCTTGTTACAGATTGCTGAAGATGCATCAGTTGGGGTGGAGGCTTTCTCAAGAATTGCTCCAGCAGTTCCCATAATTTCAAATGTGATCATTAGCGAAAATATTTTCGAGGTGCTTACTACATCAGCTGGTGCTAGACTTCAGTTCTCGGTCTACGACAAGTACCTGAGCTCATTAGAAAAGTAGGCCCCTTCCAATTTTTTGTGTTTATGCATCGAAGTTGCTATTTTGTTAGTTCTTTAAGTCTAATATCACATGGTCATCTTGATAGGGTTATTAGAAAAATGAAAAGCCTATCAGAGTCGAACCTTCTTCTGTCTGAAAGATCATTAAGAGAAGAAAGGATTTTAGAAGTGGATGGAACAGTCACCACACAACCAGTTCTTGAACATGTAGGAATTTCTACGTGGCCGGGTGAGTCATGGAATGATTTGATTAACTTCGTTCTTCGATATCGTTGGTGCAAATGAATGGATATGTTAGGAGCAGGCAGTATATATAAGATAATATTTTGAAGATCTTGCTGTTAAATTTCTTTTTTCACCTCTTTATTTTGTCATCTGCGCAGGTAGGTTGGTTCTGACAGATCATGCACTTTACTTCGAAGCTCTTCGTGTTGTGTCGTTTGACAAGGCAAAAAAATATGACTTATCTGATGATCTGAAACAGGTTGTCAAACCTGAATTGACTGGACCATGGGGTACTCGGCTCTTTGATAAGGCAGTTCTGTATAAGTCCATTTCCTTGTAAGTTCCTTTCTTCTTGGCAAGCCTGGGCTTGATTGGGCTAATGGTGCAAACAACTTATTATTATTGATTTTCACCTCTTTTTTTGTTGGTAAATGTGACTTTTGTAGATCAGAACCAGTTGTGTTTGAGTTTCCCGAACTCAAAGGCCATACTCGTCGAGATTTTTGGCTGGCAATCATCCGTGAGGTCTTATATGTTCATAGATTTATCAATAAGTTCCAGATCAAGGGAATTCAAAGGAGTGAAGCTCTCACAAAAGCTGTACTTGGAATTCTACGTTTACAAGCCATTCAAGATATATGTTCTACACCGTCTCTTGGGTGCGAATCGCTTCTCATGTTTAATCTTTGCGATCAACTTCCAGGTGGGGACTTAATATTGGAAGCCCTTGCTAATATGTCAGACATGAAGGAGATTGACCGAACAAACAAATCTAGTTATGAAAAGGGTATGTACTCGATTTCATCGTTTGATTTCGTTTCTCACTTGGGATTCGGAATGGGAACAGCTTTGACCGATTCCAATGAAAATGAGCTTGTTGTGGGTGAGATTGCTGTTGGAAAAATGACTCCATTGGAAAGGGCAGTCAAGGAATCAAAAAACTGTTATGAAAAGGTGGTGATGGCTCGAGAGACGGTCGATGGAGCAAAAGTAGATGGCATCGATACTAATTTAGCAGTGATGAAGGTATTGATCATCTTGCCTATTAGAAGATTACTTTTAATGCAACTCGATTCCGAATCTTAAATGTTCAGATGTTTCATATAATCTGTATCAGGATGTACTGTTTTAAATTATTGCATTGCAGGAATTAATGTTGCCGGTGAGTGAAGTTGGGAAGTGCCTTCTTTCTTTGGCACTATGGGAAGATCCTATGAAGTCTTTGGCGTTCTGTGTGGTCTCCAGTTACATTATCTACAGGTAAATGTTTTGCATTATGGGAAGCTCCCATGAAATCTGTTTGAACTCCAGTTCGGTTATTCTGATTTAGAATTTGATTTACAATACAGCGATTAAGACGAACTTCTTTGTCATGTCATTCTTTTCACAGGGACTGGCTGTCCTACGCAGCTGCTCTGCTACTCGTGTTCTTGGCAGTTTTCATGATGCTAAGTCGACTTTTCAACCAAGGTAACCCAGTCAATGAAGTTAAGGTCATAGCACCTCCAGCAATGAATGCAATGGAGCAGCTTTTGGCGGTTCAGAATGCGATTTCGCAAGCTGAAGAGTTCATCCAAGACGGGAATATCGTTCTCCTCAAGCTGCGTGGCTTGCTGCTCGCCATTTTCCCAAAGGTTGGTTCGAAACCAGTTAGTTCATTATCTGCTGCTGATGGATTACTATGCAAACCAATTCTTTGAATTCCATGATTGAATCCATCGTATTTTGTTGAAATGATCATCAGGCCACAATGAAGTTCGCAAGTTCCCTTCTAGTGATAGCCGTAACTCTGGCCTTCCTTCCCACAAAATACATAGTTTTAATGGTGTTCTTGGAGGCCTTTACCAGATACTCACCCCCAAGAAAAGCAAGCACAGAGAGATTGACAAGAAGAGTTGGGGAATGGTGGTTCAGCATTCCAGCAGCTCCTGTTGCTCTTGTCAGGGAAAAGAAGGAAGACAAGAAGAGGAAATGAAATGAACCTTTTTTTTTTTCCTTTGTAAATTATATGTATATGTATTTTATGGAATTTTTTTTTTCTTAAAAAAAAAAAAAAGACTTTAAAATAGCATAAATAATGGGAATAAAACTTGGAAAGAGACTTTTTAAAAAAGAACACAAAAGAGTTCTTCATTAGTGAAGAAACAATTACATCAGATCAAAAACTTGAAACGAAACGAAAAAAAGATAAAAACTGGAGAAATTATTCCAATGTCGCCTCTCCAGCATTCATGTATGATCTTCCATCCTTATTGCCGAACTGCATCTACCAAAGCATAATCCACTTCTAAATCCTTCGATAAATCACATCGAAGATGAACAGAGAGAGATTGTTAACTCGAACAAAATGATCAACTTACCAGAGAAAATGGAAGAAGAGGACTATTCTAACCGACGTAGAAATAAAGCCACACCCAATTTGGCTTTGAACTCAAAGTTCGGTTGGTTGGGTTGGATTTTGGAAATACCGCTCCAATGTTGTTCTATGGAATTGAGGAAATAAATCGAAATTAGTTCCCTAATCTAGAGGATTATATTCGGGAATTAAGAGGAACGATAATCTTTTTTTATTTGCATCAAAATCAAATGGAATCAAATAATCCCTCCCCAAACTCAACTATCAACACAAACAAAAAGCCCTAATATTCGCCATATTCGCAGAAATCGTTATTTCCGTTCAGTGTAGAATTAGTGGACGCAAGAGATTGGATGTTAGGAGCGCCAAAGAGCAAGGAATCGTCGTAGTTAAAAAACGGCTGATTAGAGCACAAAAACTCCGTCGAATTCGGCCTGTAAACCGGAATGTTCGTTAGGTAAGAATTAGCAAGTTGTGGAGGAGGTGGCGGTGGCTCGAAGATCGGCGGAGCAAAACACGAATTAACCTGACCTTCCACCACGCCGCCGCTGCAGCAATTCTCCTCTGTCACAACGGACGACGATTCATTATCATCACTCACAACGGCTTTAGATCCCTTATTATTCTCGTCGCCAGATTTCGTCGCCTTAGGAGAAGCTTCTTCATCGGATCGAGACATTCCAGTGAGCTTTTGCACCAACGCCATAAAATCTCGAGGATGCGTGTGGATAATTTTGGGAGAATGCGTGTATATAATCACCGGATGACGCTGCGGCGGCGGCTTGACAGAACCTGCGACAGCAACAGCGGCGGCGACGCCATTGACAAGCTGCGAAGAAGTGGAAGACGAAGACGAAGAAGGCGAAGTAGAATTAGACGACGAAGATTTCCTAATGAAATGAGAATCCTTATTGATCTTCAATGGAGGCGGACACAAAACCTTGGCATTGTTGTTGGTATTGGCGGTGCTCTGATCCCTCTTCCCATTAAGCGGTTGTTGAGGGCTCATAATTTTAGACTTCAATCTCGGATTTCTCAAATCCTCACCTCAATTCGATTTTCTTTTCATTTCATTTCACTTTTCATTAACAGAAAATGCACCTGAAACAACTCGCCAGATTTTGCTTATATACGCAACGGAAACTTATCCGCTGCATCCAGGACCATCATAAACAACAATCTTGCCACGTCAGATAGCGGTTACAGGACCATCATAAACAACAATCTTGCCACGTCAGATAGCGGTTACGTTTTTCGAGATGATGTGGCCGTGTTCTGAACTGTAATCCCCCAATTTGTCAGGAGTAAATGCCACGTGTTCGTCAAAACGAGGTAGTAGGTGGATTTTAGCGAGTTAGTTATAAATTAATTTGCTGAAAATTAACTTTTTTTTCTTTTTTTTTTTAATAGTAAAATTTAATTATTTTTTAATCAAATTTAGCTCAAATTTTAATTGGGTGTTAACCATAGGGCCCAGGGAATGATAAAAATTTGGACTTTTTCTTTATAAAAAGTTAAGAAATGATAGGGAGTAGGAGTGTACATTCAACAACACGACAACCAGACCAACCCAATCCAAACTACAAGGGTTGGGTTGGATTGGATTAGCATTTCGAGTAGGGTTGGGTTCATTTTTCTGAACCCGAAATGAATCGATTTCGGGTTCGTGTGTAAAACCCTCGGGTTGACCCAAGCCAAATTCAAATATATAAAATATATTAAGATCTTTCATTTACAATAGGTTTGCCAGAGTGGTACATTGAAACACTCATTACTAATGGCAAATACATGTTTTTTTTTTATTTTATATTATATATATTTTTTATTTTTTATTTTTATATTATATATATATATTTTTTATTTTTTTTATATTATATATATATATATATATATATATATATATATATAAATACATGTTTTTTTTTTCTTTTATATATATATATTTTTAAAAAATACCTTTCTAACCATTATATGTTCATAAATTATATATATAAGGATTAGATATATAATTTTAAAAATACCCTACTAATGGCAAATACATGTCTTTTTTTTAATTTTATATTATATATATTAAATATATATGCAAATACATGTTTTTTTTTTCTTATATATATATATTTAAAAAAAAATACCTTTCTAACAATTATACGTCATAAATTATATATATATAAGGATTAAACCTACCAAATAATTGTAAATTTTAGTTTAGAATTAAGACAATTAATTTTAAATTTACCTACCAAATAATTGTAAATTTTAGTTTAGAATTAAGACAATTAATTTTAAATTTTAGTTTAAATATATTTGAAGAAAACCCAATAATTTTATACATATTCACACATTATGTTGTAATATATTTATTTTTTATTTGTTGCAATGTTATTATATTTCTAAATTCTAGTTTAAATACAGTAATTTTAATGTATTTATTTTCTATTGTTATTACAGTATCACAATTTATATATATATATATTATTTTTCTAATAGTTTATTTATGTTTATCAAAATTAGGTATAAGTAAACATATTTTAACTAAAATATATTTAAATGTTTTTTTTTATTTTTATATTAATATCTTTAAACTTATCATTTTTATGGTTTATTTAATTTCATGATATATCCTTATATTTTTTCTATTTTAACTCATTTTCAAGAAATGTTCGGTTTTCTTTAATTTTATGACATGTTGAACTATGTGAATATGTCACAATTTTCACTCGAACTATGTTAATATGTTACAATTTTTGTTCGTTGTTTTTTATTGATTCTTTTTTTAATAATTATGGATTGATTTGTGTTTGTTAGTCAATTTTTAATATAGTCTATATAAGATTGTATCCAAATAATTATAAATTGTGTATAAATAAAACTTAAAAAAAAAAAAATTAACAACCCAACCCGAACCCAACAAAAAATGGAGGGTTGGGTCGGGTCGGGTTGTGAAAAGTTTTGAGTTGAGTTGGGTTACCAATCCCACAAACCTTAACTTTTGGGTTGGGTCAAAAAAATAGCTCAACCCAACCCAACCCGGACCATGTACACCCCTAATAGGGAGAGGGTAACAATCCTTTTTTTTTTTAATCAATAGCATGCCATGCACGTCGTTCATACTATTCACTATTGTACTTTAATGATTTAAAGAGAAAAATGATACCCATTTCATGTTTCACTCAATGAATTTGATAGCAAATTCAATCAAAAAAATAATTGCATGAAGAAATGTATTCCCAAATCACTCTGTTTTTTCTCTTTCATCTGTCAAATCGGAGATGTTCATTTCCATTATGTGTGGACTGTGTAATGTGACCCACTTCCCCTTTTCTCCTTTTAATGTTCTATCTTCTTTCTTTTACCTGAATATCTCACTATCTTACATTTATGCCCCTTTGCGTTCCTATTTCCTCTGTCTTTCCGAAATTATGGGTCGCAAATTTATGTTGTTCTGTGAAGAGAGTGATTTAGTTGGGTGTTGAGGCAGTGAAGTGAAGGGGAGGAAGATGAACCCTTTTAGGCTCAACGTTGAAGAGAGTGTTGAGCTTTTGCGCCATGCTGCTTTCGATAAGGCTGTTCTTTTCTGTTTGGTTCCTCTGTTTTTTGTAGGTTGGGTTTTTTCTTTCTCTAATTGGATTCCGCTAGCTATTGCGGTGTGGGCGACTTTACAGGTAATTCTTCCACTTCTTTACCCATAATTATTCCGACCCAAGAACGTTTTTCTTTTGATCATCATGATTTAATGCGATTTCTTGTGAGTAACGAAGTGAATGGTCGCCTCTCTTCAGGTTTTGCATAGTGGAATTGTTATGACTTGCGAATTCCAATTGTGTAATTTGTATAACTTAGTTTAGCAGACTAGAATCCAGCTATTTCTTTACCTTCATAGCTTGAATTCTGTACTTAGTATTCTGTACTTGGTATTCTGTACTTAGTATTGTATAGATATTGTTCTCTCTAAGCTAAACGCGTCTCCTAGAGAAGTGGCCACACTTTAAGAAATGTTTCGTTCCTCTTCAACCAACCAAGGTGGGATCTTACAATCTACCAAGGTTTTAAAACGCCTCTACTATGGAGAGGTTTCCACACGGTTATAAGACATGTTTCGTTTCCTCTTCCTCTTCAATCGACGTGAGATTTCATAATCCACCCACCTTGAAAGCCAGCGTCCTCACTAGCACATTTCTCAATGTCTGATACCATTTGTAATGGTCCAAGCCCACCGCTAGTAGATATTACCCTTTTTAGGCTTTCCCTCAACGTTTTAAAACGTGTGTACTGAGGAAAGGTTTCCACACCCTTATAAAGTAAATTGTTTCTTCCTATTTTATCAGCGGGAGATAACAAAAGAGGATAAGAGGTGTTCTTGTTTCATATTCAATATTTTTTCATTCCAACTTCAGTTGTTATTGGATTGCTTTCCCGAACTATTAATTTGCAGCAAAGCAATTGGTTTATAATTTTAAGTTTCTTCTCCATTCTTTCATCTGCTGTATGTTCATTGGGTGTAGCCAATTGGGATTCTACAACGCGACAACATATGAAATCTTGACCTTTTTTTTTGCAGTATGGGAGTTTCCAACGTCAGCTACTAGTAGAAGAATTGAACAAAAAATGGAAGCAAATTGTATTGGACACCTCTGTAATGTTCTTCAATTCAATAGGAGCACATTGATAACATCCAAAAAATAGAAAAGATTTCAAAACCCCTGATGGATTTCACCGTTTGAACTGTAATCTTATTGTCTTATCTCTTACAGCCCACTACACCACTGGAGCATTGTGAATGGTTGAATAAGCTGTTGACCCAAATTTGGCCTAATCACATCAACCAAAAACTTTCATTGAAGTTCTCTACTATTGTTGAGGTGAAGCTTTCATCCTTGCTTTCACATGGAAGTGTCTGCATAATCTCTCTACTGATATCAACTTTTGAAATTTTTTATTGCTGCAGAAACGATTAAAGCACCGGAGGTCAAGACTTATTGTGAGTTCTTATTATATTCTATAATGCTTTTTATAGAGTTGAATAGCTTCATCAACGTCCATATTGAGGAATGATCCTTGCAGGAAAGAGTAGAACTATTGGAGTTTTCTCTAGGTTCATGTCCCCCTGGCTTGGGTCTTCGTGGGACACAATGGTCAACATCTGGTAATCAGGTTTGCCTTCTTGTTTAACCTTCCCTCTACAATATTATGAGCAGACCATTTTAAAACCTTGAGGGGAAGCCTGCTAGCGGTGGCCTTAGGCTGTTACAAATATATTATCGCTTTTGTTCGGACATTTTGATGTTTGGCCACTTTCTTGTTCACATGTATAAATGGAAGCACATGTTGTCTTAACATTAGAGTTAGTTTTGTTGTCCTGCAAGTTTTCTGCTATCAGTTGACGACCAATACCCGGATACCAAGGTATTTATTGTGCTCTCTGTGTATGCCATTGCAGAGAATCATGCGTTTGGGTTTTGATTGGGACACAAATGAAATGAGTATCATGTTACTTGCCAAATTGGGCATGCCATTTACTGGAACTTGCCGGATTGTTATCAACAGCATTCACTTAAAGGGTGATGTATGTGAAGTACTTTCCTAACCCTTCTTTCCTTACGCATAGAGACTATTTATGAGATTTTATCAAACCATAACGACATCGTTCTTGACACAGCTTCTCTTGAGACCAATCTTGGATGGGAGAGCGATTCTGTATTCATTTGTTTATACTCCAGAAGTAAGAATAGGAGTTGCTTTTGGAAGTGGTGGAAGCCAGTCGTTGCCTGCAACAGAGCTACCTGGTGTATCTTCCTGGCTGGTAAAATATCTCATTCCCTTCAAGAAAGGAAAGAACTTTTCAAATGAATACAAGAGGGTTCATACCACATTCTTTTGCAGGTTAAACTTCTAACGGACTTTATAGTAAGAACAATGGTCGAACCTCGACGCCGCTGTTTCCCCTTGCCAGCAGTCGACCTCGGTAAAAAGGCTGTGAGTGGTACAATATATGTGACAGTCATCTCAGCCACTAAGCTTTCCAGGAACAGCTTGAGAGGAAACTCTTCCAGAAAGTCACTGAGTACCTATATGAACAGTCCACCAGAAGAAACCTTAACTGATAAGGAAGACTTACAGACATTTGTGGAGGTAGAAATTGATGAGCTAAGTAGGAGAACTACAGTAAGATCAGGCTCCAGCCCTGTATGGAATTCAACATTCAATATGATCTTACATGAAGATACAGGAACTCTTCGGTTCAATCTTTATGAGTCTAACCCAAGCCATGTGAAGTATGACTATCTAGCCAGTTGTGAAGTAAAGGTGCTCTCTTGACTATCTATGTTGAACTAACTTAGCTTCAGCTGATTCATTTTCTTTTACATCTTGAACAGATGAAGTACGCTGCTGATGATTCCACAACATTTTGGGCTATAGGATCTGACTCTGAAGTAATAGCAAAGCACTCTGAGTTTTGTGGAAAAGAGGTTCAAATGGTTGTCCCATTTGAAGGCATCGATTGTGGGGAGGTATGATGTTCGTTACTATCTTCCTATTTTCGTAATATCATAATCCCCAAGCTTAGCTCAATTGGTTAAGACATACGCCCGTGACCTGTTTTGCAGTTAACTCTGAGACTTATAGTTAAAGAGTGGCAATTTTCTGATGGTTCACATAGCTCGCATAATTTCCTTACATCTCAACAATCGGTTAATGGGTCCTCGAACTTTCGTACAAGAACTGGAAGGAAGATTGGCATTACCATTGTAGAAGGAAAAGATCTTAGTTTGAAGGATAAATCAGGGAAATGTGAGACATATGTAAAACTGGAATATGGGAAGGTAAATCTTTAATCCCTTCTTCTATTAAAGTTTAAGAACAGGAACAAAAAACAAAGAACATGAGAAGTATACTCAGCAGACTTCCTTTCAGGCTCTCCGGAAAACAAGAACTGCTATGTCTTTGAATCCTAATTGGAATCAAAAGTTTGAGTTTGATGAGATTGGAGGTGGTGAATACCTGAAGATCAAATGCTTTGGTGTGGATATATTCGGAGATGAAAATATGGGTACTGCACGAGTAAATCTGGAAGGAGTTCATGAAGGAATAGCCAGGGATGTATGGATCCCCCTAGAAAAAGTAAATTCTGGAGAACTAAGGCTTCTGATAGAGGCAGTCAAGTTGGATGACTATGAAGGATCGAGGGTATGGTTCATAATGTTTTTCTGGCTTCATGTGGAAAATATGAACTGGGTTTGCATAACAATTGTTTTCTGCTTTCAGGGTTCAAACACCATCTCCAGTAATGGTTGGATTGAACTTGGTATCATAGAAGCTAAAGACTTGGTTGCTGCTGATATTGGAGGAACAAGCGATCCTTATGTGAGAGTGCAATATGGAATCTTGAAGAAACGAACTAAGGTTTGAGAAACTAAATAACATTATTTACGTCTTTTATGTATTAGGAATCACGAACCTCCACAATTGTATGATATTGTCCACTTTGAGCATAAGCTCTCGTGGCTTTTTCGGAAGGTCTCGTATCAATGGAGATGTATTCCTTTCTTATAAACTCATGATCAACCCCTTCCCAACAATCTTCAACAACCCTCCCCTCGAACAAAGTACACCATAGAGCTTATCCTGAATTTTATGGAGCCCTCGAACAGCCTCCCCTTAATCAAGGCTCGACTCCTTTTCTCTGGAGCTCTTGAACAAAGTACACCATTTGTTCGATACTTGAGTCACTTTTGACTACACCATTTTTTCTATTGACATGGCTAAGTTAAGGGCATGACTCTAATACCATGTTAGGAATCACGAACTTCCATAATGGTATGATATTGTCCACTTTGAGCATAAGCTCTCGTGCTTTCTTTTGGTTTTTTCAAAAGGCCTCATATCAATGGATATATATTTCTTCGTTAATGTAGCCGGATCTCTTGTGTTGCTATCAGTTTTTGTTGATGGGATGTGTTGCAGGTTATTTTCAAAACTTTAAATCCTCATTGGAATCAGACCTTAGAGTTCCCTGATGATGGAAGTCCTTTGCTGTTGCATGTGAAAGACCACAACGCTTTACTACCCACATCGAGCATTGGCGACTGTGTTGTTGAGTATCAAAGATTGCCTCCAAACCAAATGGCTGACAAATGGATACCTCTTCAAGGGGTGAAAAGGGGGGAGATCCATATCCAAATCACAAGAAAAGTCCCTGATCTAGAGAAAGACAAAAGATGCAGTTTAGATTCCGAATCATCTTTTACCAAGGCACATCAAGTTTCAAGTCAGGTGATGAATCATCCCTTCTTCCATCATTACTTCCACGCGGTCTTATAGACCGAACCCGGTTTAGATTTTAGTTATGAATGTGACTTTCATTTCCCGTGTTCTTTAGATGAAGCAAACAATCAGCAAGTTTCAGACTTTGATCGAGGATGTTAATCTCGACGAGGTTTCGGCGTGCTTGAGCGAACTAGAGAGCCTGGAGGAAGTGCAAGAGGAATACATACAACAGCTTGAAACAGAACAAAGGCTTCTGATAAATAAGATGAAGGAGCTTGGCCAGGAAATTCTTAATTCTTATTCACTTAGTAGGAGATGTTCTTGAGTGTTCTTCAGATACGTACATACATAGCTCTGTAAGATTCATGAGATTTTAAAGTTAATGCCTTTCCATCACACTAAGCTTATTGTAACTTATAAAATGTACAGTTCTTTCCTTTTGGTGTTTATCTTAATTAAAGACATAATAAGACATATTTATCTTAATTAAAAAAAATTAGTTATTTTAAATAATTTGGCTTAAAAACTAATTATTGTATTTTTTTTTTTAATAATATATCTAATTTTATCTTATTTCCAAGAAATGGGTGAAAGCAAAAAAAAAAAAACTACCAAATATAATATTTGTTATATTAAAAAATTAAATGGTATTTAAAAAATCCATTAAAAAAAAAAAAAAAAAAAAAAAAAAAAAAAAAAAAAAAAAAAAAAANGCTTTCGCAACTGCCAAACTATCGGAATTGCCATTGAAGAACTCACTTCCACTGTCCTCTCACTCGCGTACGCTTCTCTCAAACCCGAATTTTTCTTTTCCGATTCCAAGAACATTTTCTTCTCTCAGAACTCCCACTGAGCATAGCGGCAAGAGAAACCCTAAAACCTCGCAGAAGTCTGGACCCTCTTCTTCTTCGTCTTGGGTTTCCAGGTGGCCTTCTGGGAGCTCTCGGAATGATCGGAAAGTTGAGAAGAAGGTAGCCGAAACGACACGAGATGATCGAACTGATCGAGCGAAGAATCAGACGGAGTACTTGGATAAGAACAAAGGGCAGAGTTCAATTGAGCGAATTGTTCTTCGCTTACGAAATTTAGGGATAGGATCAGATGATGAGGAGGAGAAGGAGGAGGATGAAGAGGATAATGAATTGGATTCTTTCGAGGCAATGCCGGTGACTGGGAAGGAAAAACTGGGGGATTTACTTCAACGTGAATGGATTCGACCGGATGGCACATTGGATTCGAATAAGGATGGGGAGGATGATATGGTTTTACCATGGGAGCGAGAGGAGGACAGGGAGGAAGAGGTGGAGGGTGGAAGCGGGTTGAAAAGGAGAAAGATGAAGGCTCCGACGTTAGCTGAATTGACAATTGAAGATGAGGAGCTGAGGCGGCTGAGGAGAATGGGGATGTTTATTAAAGAGCGGATTAATATACCGAAAGCGGGGATTACACAGGCAGTGCTGGAGAAGATTCATTTGAAATGGAGGAAGGAGGAGTTGGTGAGGCTTAAGTTCCATGAGGAGCTTGCACATGATATGAAGACAGCCCACGAGATTGTAGAGGTTTGTTACTGAATTTGATCCTTTCTTTGCGGAATTCTCATGATATGTATTCTAGTCTACTTTGTGTAAATAAACACTCGAATGAAGGCTCACTAAACATACAAATTCACATAAACTTCAATTGTGAGAATTTTGGTCCACAGGGTTGGAAATTTGGGATTGGATTGATGTGTGGAAACATGTTTTCTTGAACTGATATCTCGAGGTAGAATGAGAGATGGGTATTTTAATGTTTCTCTGGTTTTGCCTAATAAACAGAACTTCATATTGTAGCACCTTCTATCTTGTTCTTGGTTTTTGTTAATGAATGCATGGAGCATGTAACTAATTACATGGTGTGGTGACCAGCGACGAACTGGAGGATTGGTTCTTTGGAGGTCTGGAAGTGTTATGGTAGTTTACCGTGGTAGTAATTATGAAGGGCCATCTAAAACTAAACCCCCTGCAACGGAGGGGGATGCGGTATTCATCCCAGATGTTTCTTCTGCTGCTACTTCGACAATGAGTGGCAATGTTGCCGTTTCAGCTCCAGAGAAGGCTAAGTTGCCTATTGGGGCTCCAAAGTCTAATGAGGCCGTGTCCGAGGAAGAGGCTGAATACAACCAACTAGTAGATGGTTTAGGTCCTCGTTTTGTTGAATGGTGGGGCACAGGAGTTCTTCCTATTGATGCTGATCAGCTTCCTCCTACTGTTCCCGGTTACAAAACACCGTTCAGGCTTCTCCCAACAGGAATGCGGTCCCGACTGACCAATGCAGAGATGACTCAAATGAGGAAACTTGCAAAATCCCTACCTTGTCATTTTGCCCTTGGTACTTTTTCATGTCCTCTAATTTTGTTGCACGACTCTGTTACGAAAATAGTATTTGGTGAAGATTTTCGTCTAAATCCTTACATGCAGGGAGAAACAGGAACCATCAGGGCTTGGCAGTTGCTATACTTAAACTTTGGGAAAAGAGCCTAGTAGCTAAAATTGCTGTTAAAAGAGGTATACAGAATACCAATAATAAACTCATGGCTGAGGAGATAAAGGTGCCTTTCATGTTTCTTCTTTTTTCTCCTCCTTTTTATTTTTTCATATGATGAATTCGATTCCGTTTTTAGCAGAAGTTGAAAACAAAAATCCCATGTTACTGAGAAACCCTTTGACCTTTGATGTACCTGGAGTCCTAGAATGGATCATAAGTCGTCTCGATAAAATTATATTTTACTTACTTACGTTACATATTTTCGATCTAGACGAGTTATTTGTGTATTAGTATCATTTTCACTATAAGGTTTATCTACAATGCAGAACTTAACAGGAGGTGTGTTACTGTTGAGAAATAAATATTTTATCGTCATATACCGTGGAAAGGATTTTCTCCCAACAAGTGTAGCCACAGCTTTGGCAGAAAGGCAGGAATTAACAAAACACATTCAAGATGTGGAAGAGAAAACTCGAAGTAAAGTGGTCGAAGCAACTTCATCGAGCAATGATGGACAGGCACCTGCAGGTACTTTGGCTGAATTCTATGAGGCTCAGTCCCGATGGGGAAGGGAAATATCTGCAGAAGATCGTGAAAAAATGATTGAGGAAAGCTCCAGAGCAAAAACTGAAAGACTTATCAGACGAATCGAACATAAGCTTGGTGTTGTAAGTACTATCGATTTTATTTTGTCCCAGAACATAAGCTTGTTCTTCTCATAGAATAATCAACTTTGATCTTTTAACAACTTGATGGGTAGGCCCAAGCAAAGAAACTTAGAGCAGAAAAGTTGTTATCTAAAATTGAAGCGTCCATGATCCTCTCTAGCCCTGATGATGACCAAGAAACAATAACAGAAGAGGAACGGGTCATGTTTCGGAAGGTTGGGTTAAGAATGACCGCTTATTTACCTATAGGTGAGCAAAATTAATTTGAAAATAGAAACATATCAATGAATAAATTCTAAATTCTTATGAAGTAATCATGATTTTCCAGGCATTCGTGGTGTCTTTGATGGTGTTGTTGAAAACATGCATTTACATTGGAAGCATAGGGAACTTGTGAAGTTAATTAGCAAGCAAAAGACACTTGCTTTTGTGGAAGAAACGGCAAGGTTGTTAGCGTATGAGAGTGGCGGAATACTAGTTTCGATAGATAGAGTTCCAAAAGGATATGCCCTTATTTACTATCGAGGAAAGAATTATCGTCGACCCATCGCCTTGAGGCCAAGAAACTTGCTTACAAAGGCAAAAGCATTAAAGCGTTCGGTGGCCATGCAGCGCCATGAGGTTTCATTTTGTCTATTACTTTATCTTTTTGGTGTTAATCATCCATGAATCCCTGATATACACCTTGTATCATCCTTCTGAAACTGTGTAGGCTCTCAGTCAGCATATATCTGAACTCGAGAAGAACATAGAGCAAATGAAGAAAGACATTGTAAGTTGGAAATTTTCTAACTCTGCAGAACATTGTCTTCCCTGCAAAGTTACATAGGACTATTATTTATACATGAGTGTGTAGCTCGTATGGCATGGGGTGGGCTGGCTTTAGCTCCCCAAACTGATCCCACCCCAAATAAAATAGTACTGTCACGCGTCACCTGATCTTTTGTTTGATATCATTGTTCATTGCCAATCGTAGGGCGTCAACGAAGATTCAGAGGACGAGAGGAACTGGTCATCTCAGGATGGACCTGTCTCAGAGTCTTTCCAAGTGAGTTTCCTGACTGCTATTTCCCTATATAAAAATTGAATAGAAGTGTGGTAAAAATACGCATTATGATCTGAAGGATGAGGAAGCATCTTTGTCTGCATTTTCGGATGATGAGAATGACGAAGATGAAAATGACGAAGATAGCGAGTACGAAGAGGATGAAGATTTTGATTTTTCCGACTCAGAAGACACTGATGATCCAGTGAACTAAGTAGGGAGAGCATTTCCAATTTGTGAACAGATGGAATGTTCTTATTGCATTTGCATATTTCAGGTACTCCATTCTTCCCCTTAAATCATGTTGTTTAATTGCCTATGATCATGCTGCATTAGGTGCTGGATATCTGATTCTTGTAACGTGAGATTACTTTAAAACATTTCTCTGGAGATTGTTACCTTTTGTGGTACAGTTCAGTCTAGGATTTACCTCCATGTTAAAGAGTTGAATTTAATCACATCCATAGTTCTTCGTTTCTCCAATACTTTTGAACCTCCTCGTTTCGTTTCCTCAACCAGGTCGAATGATGTGGAACATGTCAACCCTGGACTCGGTGTCGCCTAAGCCAACCCAAAAATTTTCGTTGCCATTTTCCATTGAAAGCTGGTTGTAAAAGTGTTCCTGCTGGCTAACTTATAAGAAGCCCTCCATCATTTGCTTCAAGTTCTAGCCCATATGGGTTTGATCTTTCCTTTTATTTTCATGTAGATTGGATGCGGATAACTTCCCTCTTACAAAATGCAAGATCCATATATGAATTCAGCCAATGGCCCAATTTTTTCATCCTAATTCTTGACCAATATCTGGTTCATGCCACTTCCAAATGGTTTCTTGTGTATGTGCTACTCTAGTTTTGTTCAACAGGTTCATAAAGTAGGATCAAAGAGCCAATTTGGGTTCTTTGTTTGACTAGTTCTTAATAATTGAGAGCTAGAGAATTTTTTCTTCTTCCTTTTTTTTTTTTTTTTTTTTTTTTTTTTTTTTTTNTGAAAAAGTACATATTTTGAGACTTTCTCGGTAGAAGAACAATCATCTTTGTAATAGTATAATCATAGAGTGAAAGTTTGAAATGTTAGAAGAAATAGTTAAGTTTAGAATTCCGCCTAAAAAAGCTTTCAACCATGAAATACAATTGCACATGGTACCTACATGGCTATTTTTATTTTTTTAAAACGTTGATGGAAATATTCTATGAATGTATGGGCCACCATGCACGTGTGAATTCAGTTAAAGCAATGTGAAACTCAAAAGTCAAACAATTAGGTTTTACTTTTGGAACTTCTTATTCATAGGGTTTAGAAAGTCAACTCTTTATGATCATACATATCTCGGTCAATTACTTTGAAAAATACACATCTCCCCCCCCCNATATCGATATGGATAATCTCTATGTTTTTAATTATGTAACGACCTAGGTTCAGGATTCAGAATTTGGATTTGACACTTTATAGCTCCAGTATTTTCCTACAATGTGTCATATTATTTCATTTTCGAGAATTCGAAATTTGGATTTGGCATCTGATAGCCCTAGCATTCTCTTGCAACATAGTCATATTACTTATTCTTCGCTTTTAAGAGTGAAAACTATCCCCCACAAACCAATACGAGTCCTTCTAGCATATTTTGTTCTCACTCACATGCATGTTAGGAAAACCAACACAAGTCCCATAGAATTGCTCCAAGTACGCTTAAGAATAATGTTCAAGCGGTTGAGCCCCTAAAAAGGAAGATGCATTCTTTTAAGCATTTCTAAGTCATTCTATCTTCAGAATAGCTCTCATTTGGATGCAATCTTAGTTCATTCACATACCCCTCCCATCCGGACGAGTATCACAAACTATTCAACAAAATCATATATTTAAAATTTTATATATACAAGAAATTTCATAACATTTGGATGTTTGGTCACTCATTTTCGAATCATATACAAAACCAAGTTCATTGACACCCTATTAGATTTAGAATATGGGTCAAATTCTAAATTCAATAGTCCATAAAACTTTTATTTATTCATTCATTTTGTTATGATCGCTCTAGTTTTTGAATCAAATCTTATTTTTAATATCCAATAGATTAGGTTTTGGAAGATTAATAACCTAAAAGGATGGGTATACATATCATGTCAAGATTGGATTAACAAAGACTAATATGTGCTTATATTTGAAACAAAAGGACCTGGGGTTTCTCCCCAAACCCTTAACACTGAAATGGATTTTGGTTCAACATCAACATGAACATACAACATTTTCAACTAAACCCTAAAACTTCACATTCAAATTACATATACCTAAAACTTCCCTTATTGGTCTCACATATTACAAAGAGCGTTAATGAGCGTGCCTTTTTCACCAGAGGGAGTCCAAGTTCAATGGTTGCTCCTGTTGTTGTTGTTGCGGTTGTTGTTGTTGTTGCGGAGACTCGAAAACTTTGGAAGAAGAAGAAGAAGCTTGGAAGCTCAAATGGTTAGTTCCAAATTGAGAATGGTTCATGGTTCTAAGTTGCAATGCCTTGAGAAGAAGGGAATTCATTGAAAGATTTGAAGTTAAAAGATTGGGATTAGGTGGCCATGATGAAAGTGAAGGAAGAGTGGTAATTGAAGCTGTTTGATCATTCATTGGTGCACCCCAATTCATGTTCATGTTCATGTTGTTGGTTTCATATGCTTGAGCTGAAATATTATTGCTGAAATTTGATAATTCAATATCTCCAAATTCATTCACAATTGAGTTTGTATCACATGGAGATGAAAGACAAGGCTGAGAGGACGTTGATTGCTGTGCCTTTTTTGGTGGATTTTGCTTCTTAAACACCCTGCAAACTACCCATTCTTCCTGGGAAAAGGTACGAAAGTTCTCTATTTATAATCAAATAAATTACAAGGATATGAAAAGATCAAATATGATATATATATATATATAGTAAACTATAATTCAGTACTACGAACCTTGGAGGGTTTGAAAAAATGGTTGTTTTCGAGGCGGTATTCGTGCATGACCCAGTTACTTTTCTCGCCTCTAGGGGCTCTTCCCTTGTAAAAGACAAGGGTTTTTTTCATTCCAACCAACGCACCACCTCCAAAGATTTCCTTGTCCTTTCCTGTTGTCTTCCAATAGCCAGCTTCCGTGGCTCGATTTGTTCGAAGCCCTGTTGGATACTTTCGATCTCTCAAGCTGAAAAAGTACCATTCTTTCTCTCCCATTGAAGCTTTGGCTGAATCATACAAAAACACAATAAAACACCCTCCAAATCGAGACAATTCGGGCTCACGAAAAATAACCCAACTCAAATTATAAGAGTTGGGTTGGTCTGAATTGTCGGGTTAAATGTACACCCCTATCTAAAACGCTAGAAATGTAATATAATATACCTGGGAGATCCCAAGGCTCGTTCTTGTTGAGATCGACGACCGCGATTACTTTAGAGGTAAAAGAAGAATCAGAAATCTTTTGAGTGAGGTAATAAGAAATGAGTTCTTCATCAGTAGGGTGGAATCTGAATCCAGGAGGGAGATTATCGTCCATTGAAGAACGCTATCGATTCTTTTCGTGTCGTCGGGGTTTTTAAGAAGAAGAAGAAGCTTTGAAAGTCGAAGCGAGATGGGGTTATAAATGGATGAGATGATAATCTGAAGAGCCTTGAAGAAGAAGCTGGGAAGCTGCAGCCATTACCAAGACTGTACTTTTATCTTGTTTATTACAGCTAACACTTTGACAAAGATATGCATGGAAATATGAGGTTTTTTTCTTCTTCTACAGATAGCAAAATGACCAAAATGCCATTGATTTGCATGAACAATATATAATGAGTACCTGGTATTTGAGGTATAAAGAGTATAAAATCCAAATTCCAACCACCTTTACCCATTCTTACCCACCCAACACCCTAAAAGCTAAACCTCAAATACAGATACTCTTATGTAAAACGGTACTGTTAAACAAGAAGTAAGTATTTACTCGATGATCGAGCTCAATTTAAAATGCAATCAGAGAGGTGTGAGAAGATTTGTTTATCTCCTACTCGTATTGATATTGAACTCATTATGAGACGTGTATAGAACTGTAAGATGGTGGTTTTGAAACGGTAAAAATGAAAGATTTTGTTGTTTAATTAGCGGATATATAAATAAGGTTATATTAAGGGAAGTAGTTAAAAGGGTGACCAAACCAGATGCAAATCTCTGGGTTTCTCTCTAATTTCATTCCTAACTACAAACTTTCAATGTATTACGTAATCAAAATCTCTTACGCTTTCTAGAAACTCACCCACGTGTGTATTTATTCAAATTATCTCTCTTTTTCACTTAATTAAATCTTTAAACCATTTAATGCTAAAGTTGTATTAATAAACATTTTGGTACATTAATATATTATGTTAACGTGAAATTGGGTTTTAAGGAGGAATTAAGATGCTAACCATATGAATTAACAGAATATAATTCATTAATCCTCAACTTAAACGCTCTTTATGTCAACTCAGTATTCATGTAGTGATGATTATGAGTGTTTAAAGTTTCACACTTTAGTCATCAAATCATTCTATTTAGAGATGAGTATACAAACAAGTGAGAAGAAACCTTAGTGGCAAAGCTTAGAACTAGTAGGCGCTTCAAACGAATTTGTAATAGTTCAAGTTAGTAGACACGTTTTAAAATCGTGAGGTTGACGGCGATATGTAACGGGTTAAAGTAGACAATATTTGTTAGCGGTGGGCTTGAATGATTATAAATGATATCAGAGCCGGACAATAGGCGGCGTGCGAGCGTCCCACATTGGGTGGTTTCAAAGCTAGACACTGGGTAGCGTGCCAGTGTCCCACATTGGGTGGTTTCAGAGCTAGACACTGGGCAGCGTGCCAGTGTCCCACATTGGGTGCGTTCAGAGCTAGACACCGGGTAGTGTGCCATCATCCCACATTGGGTGGTTTTAGAGACAAACATCAGGCAGCATGCCAGCGTCCCACGTGGGGTGGTTTCAGAGCCAGACACCAGACAGTGTGCTAGCGTCCCACATTGGGTGGTATTAAAGCCAGATACCGAGCAGTGTGCCAGCATCCCACATTGAGTGGTTTCAGAGCCAGATATCGGGCAGTGTGTCAGCGTCCCACATGGGGTGGTTTCAGAATCAGACACCGGGCAGTGTGCCAGCGTCCCACATTGGGTGGTTTTAGAGCTAGACACTGGGCAGCGTGCCAGCGTCCCACATTGGGTGGTTTTAGAGATAGACACTGGGCAGCATGCCAGGGTCCCACGTGGGGTGGTTTCAGAGCCAGACACGGGCAGTGTGCCAGTGTCCCACATTGGGTGGTTTGCAGTGTGTCAACGTCCCACATGGGGTGGTTTCAGAGCCAGACACCGGGTAGTGTGCCAGCGTCTCACATTGGGTGGTTTTAGAGCCAGACACCGAGCAGTGTGCTAGCGTCCCACATTGGGTGATTTCAGAGCCAAACATCGAGCAGTGTGCCAGCGTCCCACATTGGGTGATTTCAGAGCCAAACATCGAGCAGTGTGTCAGCGAGGATGCTGGGCCCTAAAGGAGGTGGATTGTGAGATCCCACATAGGATAATTTCAAAGCCAGACATTGGGCGTTGTGTCAGCGAGAACGCTGGCCCCCTGTTGTGAGATCTCACATTGGATGGTTTAAAAGCCAAACACCGAGCGTTGTGTCAGCAAGGATGTTGGCCCCCTATTGTGAGATCCCACATTGGATGATATAGAGTCAGACACCGGACGTTGTGCCAGTGAAGACGCCGACTCCCAAAGGGGGTGGCTTGTGAGATCCCGCATTAGATAGTATCAAAGTCAGACACCGGGCGTTGTGCCAGCAAGGACGTTGGCCCCTAAAGGAGATGAATTTTGAGATCTCACATTGATGGAAGAAGGGAACGAGGCATTCTTCTGTAAGCGTATGAAAACCTCTCTCTAATAGACGCATGTTAAAATCGTAAGGCTGACAACGATACGTAACAGACCAAAATAGACAATATATTTACTAGTGGTAGGCTTGAACGGCTACAAAATCTCCCTCTCCCTCCCCGTTAGATCAATCCTTTGTTGATGTTCCTTCAAAAAGTGATATTCTTTCATTGTTGTTCATTGAATTAGAGTTTGAAAACGAAGAAAAAATCAAAGATTTCTCTGTTAGTGTTGAAGGGATGCATCTTTTTTTGGAGCCCCATGGAGATTATAGCCTCATTTATAGGGTTAAAGATGAGATTTTGAAGCATGGAAATGGACAAAAACATAAAGATGATAGGCATGAGATATAAAAAGCAACCAAAGTATATATGAATCCATTTGTGTTTTGCTTTTTGAATAAAATTTGTGAGAGATGGTTCTTTCCCTTTTCCTTTTGATTTTGAAGGAGAGAGTACTTAGGAGGAGATCATGATCTTAGACCAATAATCAACACCAACAAAAATGCAATATTGGCCTAAACAACAACAACAACAAGAAGAAGCTGTTCTAAGGCTATTCTACAATCTCTCCACCTCCTTCTTCCTTCTTTTCTTCTTCACCTCCTTCTCCTCCATTCTACTTTTCAAATTCCTCCACTTCCTGGGCACCCCTTTATTCCCAAGGTCATCACTTTCATCATCAAATATCCATTTTTCCACTTTTATGATACCATCATCATCATCATCACTCCCATCCCTATCTATCACATTATATATTTGTTGATATCAATGTTTTGTTTGCAGAAATGAGTATGAATATGAATACAACTTCTCATCCGAGGAGGAGGAGGAGGAGGAGGAGGAAGAAGAAGAAGGATATGGCAACGGAATCCACGGCGAGACTGGAACAGTGTCGTACCTCGACGAAGAAGCCGAAACTCGGATGAGTCGGTGGCAAAGCCAACTTCCAGATGAAGAAGAAGAAGTATTACTCACTGAGTTGGAGGAGCCCTGGATTATGGACTCCTCCACAGACCCTGATGGCCAAACCACTACCAATAGCTCAGTTTATGAGTCTCCACAAGCCTTAGAACAACATCAATATCATCCAGACCACCAGATGCCAGAACAACTTAAGGTCAGTCCGTGAAATCCCACGTCAGTTGATTCTTGATGAGCGTGTGGAAACCTCCCCTAACATACGTGTTTTAAAAATTTTAAAGGAAAATCCAGAGGTAACAATATCTGCTAGCCGTGGGGTTGGGCGGTTACAACAAGGTTCATTGGAGGGAGATGAAAATAGGAAGAAGGAGGAGGAGGAAGTTAAGAAGGTTAATGAGAATGAGAAATATTTGGTATTTGCAGCAACTAAAATGGATGAAAAAGAAGAGATATTTGGGGATTCATGCACCGTTGGATCAACTTCAAAGAGTTCATCAGAGTGGAGAAGCTCAATAAACTGCAGAGATTCTGGCACTGATGATCCATTTTCTTCATCTTCAAGGAGGAGCTGCCCCAAATGGGAATCCTACACTGTTTTCCAGAAATATGATGAAGAAATGATGTTTCTTCACAGAATCACAGCCCAAAAGCTTCGTGAAACAGGTCATTATTCAATCTTACTTTATTGTCTTTAAAAAAATCCAATCTTTATCATAACCCAATTCCCATCAAATTCCACGCAGAATCACTCAGATTAATTCAAATGTGTCCAAGATCAGTATCAGACAGGATTGTTCATAAGTTATCAACCATTAACAAGAAGCCTTCACATCATGTGAACCAAAATCCTTATCAAGAGCTGGAGGCTGCTTATGTGGCACAAATTTGCTGGACATGGGAGGCTCTTAACTGGAACTATAGCAACTTTGTCAACAAGAAATTGAGTTCTAATTGTAACACAGATTTGGACACTGGATGTCCAGCCAAACTTGCTCAACAGTTTCAACAGTTTCAAGTTCTTCTTCAGCGTTATATCGAGAATGAGCCTTACGACCACGGCCGTCGCCCTGAGATCTATGCTCGTATGAGACGTTTGGCTCCTAATTTGCTCCAAGTCCCCGAATTTATAGGTACATTCTTTTTCCTTCTTTTTCCCCGGAGCCAATTTACGAAATGATCATGGATTTATAAGTAAGGAATACATCTCCATTGGTACGAATGTTTTTGGGGAAACCAAAAACAAAGCCACGAGAGCTTATGCTCAAAGTGGACAATATCATATCATTGTGGAGATTCGTGATTCCTAACAAAGATTTAAACCATTGAAACCAAAACGTAGCTAGTAAACTCAAAAGGTACATTAATTATTAACCATTCTTTCAAAAAAGTTGAATTTTTTTTTTGTGTATAATATTTAATGAATGAGTAGATAACACACACTATGCATCTTTTAATTTAATATAAACAAAGCATATGAAAAAGTGAGTATGAATTGATGTGTTCTTAGCATGAAAGCCAACTTCTTTTTGTGGTTTGCTTTATTAAAGTAATTGATTAAAGTAATGAAGTGATTTAGCAATGTGAATGGATTTGAATGTTTTGAAGATTCAGATGAAGAACAAAAGGAAGATGGTTCAAGAATATCCTCACACTCATTTCAAATCATAATGGAAGAAGGAATAAGAACATACATGAATTTCCTGAAAGCAGATAAAGAGAAACCCTCTCAAATTATAGCTTCATTTTTCAAGAGGAAAAACAAGGGTTCACTTGATCCAAATCTCCTCCAACTCATGAACAAAGTGAACCAAAAAGTAAGCTCATTTTTACAATTTTTACATTATAAAAACTCTCCCTTTATTCTTTTACTCAAAACAATAACCCTTTTGAAAAAAATTTGCAGAAGACGAAAAAGCTTAAACACCTTCGTCGTGCCGGGAAGTGCTTGAGGAGGAAACGGAAGATGGGAGTCGAGGAAGAAATGGAGATTTTGATGGGTCTTATAGACCTAAAAGTGGTGTCTAGGGTTTTGAGAAGCGCGGATATAATAAACGAACAACAACTCCATTGGTGCGAGGCGAAAATGAGGAAAGTTGGGATTTTGGATGGGAAAGTTCATAGAGATTCCTCACCTATTTTTTTCCCACCTCATTGATGAATTAAAGGTAAGCTCAAGAGAGAGCCCACCAAAAAAGGAGAACAAAAAACATGACATTTTGTTGGTTTGGTGAGTCATCCATGGAGGAAAGTGAACATGTTGGGAGAAACCCTTTTGAAAAAAGTTGAATATGTGAAGAGATGGAGAAACCCTTTTATGGCTTGGAGATATGATTTTGTATCACTTTGAAAGTGAAGCAACAAGGATGGGGACAAATTCAAAACCTTTCATTTTTGCTTTATAACTTTACCTTTTCAATTAGGGTTTACCTTTTAACTTCAAAAGAATGGCTTGCTTAATCTTCCTATATTATATTCAATGGATTGTGTTGGAAATATTTCTTTCTACTTTAGGGTTTTAGAAAATGAGACCAAATAAATATAAATTACTTCATAATCTTTTGTCGTCTTCTAATTTTTTTTTTCTTTAATTATTAGGCGGAGTCCTTTTAGAAAAATAAAAAATATAGTCACGAGAATTTGTGTTTAAAGGAGACATAAAAAAATTAAAAGTTTTCTAATTTTTTTATTTTAAATAAAGTTGCCCTCTTTTAATAATTTTATTATATTTTATAAAAAGTTTCTTAATTAAACAAATCAATAATTCTATTGAGAAGTTATTTTAAAAATAATAAGGAGAAAATGAACTCCATCAAATGGGCCTCACTCACGGCCCATGGGATATTATTGGGCTTAGAAACGTAAAAGGCCCATCAACTCCATGCAAAAGACAAAAGCCCATTTATCTCTAATGGGCAAATTTTCGTTTTATTTTGCTCCTTTACTTTTTAATATTCACACGTAATGCCAATAAGATAACGACAAAATAAAAAAAAGGGCGGATTATTAGGAAAAAATTTAAATAAATTAAAAAAAAAAAAGAAAAAAAAAGGCAAGAAACATGAGACAAGAATGGACACCTTTGTTTCCATGTCGAGGGGTTGGGCTTAATAATTAGTTAAATACAAAATTAATATAATAACTTTGACTTTAAAATATAAGATTAAAGTTAATTAATGAAACCCAATCATATTAATTTGTAGCGTCTTGATTTTCTCACCAACTTTTAAAATATATATACAATTCAAATCAATTTTACACGTCCACGTTCGTCCAACTAATAATATATACTTTTTATTATATGATTTTAAAATCTTAATTTGACTTATAAATTATAAATTTAAAGAATATGGGAGATGAATTTGTGTGATTCCAATATCTATAGAGTGTTAAAATAAAAGGGGAAAAAGGGAGAGGGAGATGCAAGACACAATCATAGTGTTTCTAAGCATTGAATCTATTATAATATTTTTCAAATCATAAATATCTTCTTACTTCTTTTTATTATATATTAAATTTAACCTAAATTGTCGTGAGATCCCACTTTAATTAGACAGGAGAATAAAAAAGGGGTGGAAATCTCTCCCTATCAGACACATTTATAAATCGAAGAGATGATGGCGATATGTAAGAAGGTAAAATGGATAATATCTGATAGCGGTGGCCTTCTAGACGGAAAAAAATGACTTCAAAAGTTTATTCGAGTTAGCGTTGGAATTTATCTTGTAATAGTATTTGCAAAAAGAAAAAGAAAAATAAAAGAAAAAAAGATGAGAATGGTGTTTGTTAGTTTTTTTTTTTTTTTTTTTTTTATTGAGGTTGCAGATCTACAAATTAAAATTAATAAACGCGTGGCATCCGGAATCATGTGGCCGAAAAATCTCCCAGGGCGGGGCCCACTGAACTGAATGGACGGCGGGAGATGAAATCATTAAGCGAATCACCATCCAATGGTGGTTAGCGCAGCTTAGAATGGCGCGTCTCCAATTTCCAACCTACCCATCTTCTTCATCCCCGTCCTATGAATACTGAGCTCCAACTCCCCTGCAACTCCTCTTTCTTCATTTCTCTTCAAATCCCTCCATCTGCTTCTCTCACTTGTTCCCTTCTCTCTCTCTCTCTCTCTCTACTTCTTTTCCTCCTTCGGATCCTCCCTTCTGCGGAGGAGCTCGTCGTTTCAGGTCTCTCCTCCTCCTCTCTGTGTTTGTGTTGGTTAATGAGTTATAATACTGCTTGTTTTACAGCATTGGAGATGTTTTTGGGTTTGGATTGCTGCTTTTGTGCTCCAATCTGCTGGAATTTCTTGCTTCTTTTTGAGCTTACAATTACGGGTTTGGTTGTTAATGGAGGGTGTAGGGTTATGAGATTTTAGAGCCCTGGAACATGGTTAGAGTGTTAATTCACCAATTAACTTTTCTGAATGTGTTAATTAATTGAGAATATGACTTAATTTTCTATCCATTTCAGTTTCCCCCAAATTTGAGTTCACGAACATTTATCTGGTTGTTGTTTTCTTGGAGAGCCCTCTTTGAGTTTGTGCTGTGCATGTTCACGTCTTTCTCAAATTTTGCTATGGGAGTAAATGAAGTCTTGATTTACACGTATAGAGAGTTTAAAATGGACTTTTCTTCTTCTGATCCTTCTTCCCACGGCTGAAAAATCAAGTTGACTGAAAGTTTTTTTTTTTTTTTCTGTAGATCTTTGAACTGCTAGGAGGAATATCTGAGAGAATGAACAAGTGGGTTTATGAGCAGAACGCCATGGCTGCCTGCCAAGAGATGAGGATGGAATCTGTGGTTTGTCCAAAGCCACGTCGTTTGGTTCTGCAAACTCCAAATGATAATGACCCCATCAGAGCTCATAGATGGCCCATCAGGTTCGTTAATCCCAATTTAAACTCGTTTTTGCCAGAATTAGAAAATTTCTGCTTTTGATTATATTGGTTTGAACATGAATCTGTTGGGGAACAAGCTGCTGATCTTTGAATCTGCTTCCTTACAGCCAAACCAAGACAGGAAATTCAAAAGCAGGAGCCGAGCTTCTGGATATGATCCTCACTAAGGTAGGTTCTTGACTACACTCTTTCTCTATCAATCTCAACCTGCAAAAACTTGGCTGTTTTATCTTCGATTGATTAAAGAGCTATGAGCAATGTTCTGAATAGGGTTGTACTTTATATTATAGGAAAGTTACGGTGAAACATATAGCCAGCAATTAGGAACCTCTCCACCATTCTTTTGGGGGTCTCCACCAAGCAGGGCATCCAACCCTTTAGTCCAAGATGAGCAATTTGGCAATAGAAACAATATGTACCAAGCCAATGAAGGCCCACCATCTCCCTCAACCCGTAAAGGAGGTTGTGCCCGAATGAAATTCGGTCATCGACCTGCAGCAGTTCGAATCGAAGGATTCGACTGTCTGAACCGAGATGCTCGAAATTGCAGCATTTCTGCTGTGGCTTAAAGACACAGAGCACCATATATATATATATAACTCAACCCCCCCAGAGAAAGAAGGCAGGCTAAGGTTTTGAAGTGGAGGAAGGAGATTGAAACTGATGTTTTTCATTTTTCTTTTTCTTTTTCTTTTTGTTGTTCATTAGTGTGTAAAGTTGTACATAGTAGAGTCAATCAACTGCAGGATGGTTGTTCTTGCTGAGTCCCGTTGTCGTCGTCGTCATCATCATCGTTCATCAAAATCTCAAAGAGATGAGATATGTGTGTAATTAAAGTGACTAATGATGTTTTGGAGGAACTAATCCAGGAAATAAAGAAGAGAAATGCAGATTAGTTATTAATCCCTTTCCATTGTTCTTTGTTTCACTTAGTGACCATTATTAATAATGTTCTGAGAGGTCAGTTTCAGAGTGTTTATTAAAAAGGTGGAGATGGGAAGTGGCCAATAGTGAGAGAGATCCTTCAACATATATATATATATATATATATATATGTGTGTGTGTGTGTGTATGTATGTATGTATGTATGCATGCCATCCATTGAATGCCATTTTTTTATATCTGTTTATAGTTTTGGGCTGCATAAAAAAAAGTCCATAAGCTTTGGGTTGAAAGCAGCCCATTAATATACACTGTTTTTATTTAATAATATCACTTTTGACTTTATATTTCTTTTGAATAAAATAAGAATGGGGGGCGCCCACTGGATTTGCCTTCCAACTGTGGACCCCACTATCTTCACCTTCCCATTTTTTAATTTTTATTTTTATTTAAATACTTTTTTTAAATAAAAAAATATTATAACTCATTCAACCCACGAAATTTTATGATTCCTTCCTTTTAAATTCATACAGTTTTGGCAAACAAAACTTTGACTTTTCTTCTTAATGGAAACCCAATTTTAAAATTTTAAAATATAATAGACTAATTTCAAACTTTTTAAGCAATATGGACTAAATTTAATCAAATAATCTAAAATTAGGAATTAAAACATATTTTTAACCTTTTTTAAATAATAAATATTACGTCATTAGGTGGTCAGGTTAATTTGTATTTTACTTCTCAATTTTCCACTCCTTATCCTCTCAACCATTGAAAGTTATAATATAATTAAGCTCTAAACTAAAATATTAAAATCTAGTTTCATAACTATTTTGTTTTAAATTTTATTAATTAAATACCATTTTAGTATTTTATTTTTATATATTTTTTGAAATTTAAATTATGTGTTGAAAACTAAAAAAAAAAAAAATGGCTCCAATTTTTTTTTTTTTCAATAAGAATTATTATTATTATTTGTAAAAAAAATGAGAAGGATGATACCAAGATAATCATAGTTTTGAAAAAAAAAAGATTTCATAACTATTTTATTTTTTAAAATTGAAATCTATTTAGGATTTAAATATTTTTATTTAAAAAAATAAAATTTAAAATCAAATTATTAAACTTTATCTGAATAGTTATAATTAATGATTAGAGAAAGAAAATAAAAAGAAAAAGGAGGGTGGAAATATTAAATTTTTATTTATGGAAAATAAAATTTAATAATCCCACTAAGAATTGAGTATATAAAAAGGAGGAGGGAATAAACAAATAATTAATTAAGTAATTAATTAATGGTATCGGATGGAAGTGGTCAAAGAAAGTTTCCCAGTGGTTAGCAAAAAACCAGAGAATCATCGAAACTGGAAAACTACCATTTTCTTGGAAAACCAGTTGCGGAAATCATTACAAAAACAAAACCCCCCCTTGTTTCTTTCTCCATCTACATTTCTTCCATTTTGCGCACAGATTCTTCTTCCTTATTCATCCATCCATCACGCCATGCGTATCAGCTGTAATGGATGCCGAGTTCTTCGCAAAGGCTGCAGTGAAAGCTGCTCCATCAGGCCTTGTCTTCAATGGATCAAAACCCCCCAATCCCAAGCCAACGCCACCTTCTTCCTCGCCAAATTCTACGGCCGAGCTGGCCTCGTTAATCTCATCAATGCCGGCCCCGATCACCTTCGCCCTGGTATTTCATCATATTCTACTCTGTTTCAATTACTCTGTTTTCATTGCTCTGTTTCAGTTACCTAAGGCTGTTTTTTGTTTTTTGGGTGTTTCAGCGGTTTTTAAATCTTTGCTATTCGAGGCGTGTGGGCGGATTGTGAACCCGATTTATGGCTCCGCCGGACTGTTGTGGTCCGGGAGCTGGCAGCTGTGTCAGGACGCCGTCGAAGCCGTTCTCAAAGGTGCACCGATTCTGTCAGTTTCTTCTGAGACTGCGGCGTCGCACATGGGCCCACCGTTGAAGGACTGCGACATCCGCCACGTTTCGAAACAGCAAGGCGCCGCCCCCGATTCCGCGCTTCGGAAGATCAAAACACGACGGCGGTTCAAGCGATCAGCCCCCAACAAGCCGATGCCGGAGGAGGAGCCGGTGGTGGTAACCGAGTTCGTATTCGACGACCCGACCCGAGTTGTATCGGAGCCCCGGTGTTTGAAGTTCGAGCTGGATAGTTGGGTGGGCCATAAATCGCAGGAGAAGGACTGCAGCAGCGACGAGGCCGAGTGTTTGTCGGTGGAGGGTTCTGCAGTTGGGCAGGGTGGTGACGTGGAGTTAGAACTTAGCTTGGGGTTATAGTGCAGAGTCGGATGCTGACATGGCTGTAAGAAGGCAACGTGTAAAGAAGGATGGATGATTTGGATGTCAGGAATTTGGGTTTTGATATTGTACAAAAGAGTAGCTTTGTACTCTTTTTTGTTCGACATTTATGGATTTACTAATTTATTGGCACGACCAAGTTTAGAGCATGACTCTTATACTATATTAGACGAATACGACTCTCCACAATAGTATGATGTTGTACACTTTGAGCTCTCATGGTACCATGTTAGACGAATACAACTCTCCACAATGGTATTATATTGCACACTTTGAGCTCTCATGACTTTGATCGGCTTCTTCAAAATGCCTCATTCCAATGAAGAGTGTGTTGTTTTATTATAAACTCAAATTAGTTTAACAAGACGGTGGCGGAAGAGTTATGTATGCAATGATATGATATTATCCATCTTGAGCATAAACTATGGTGGTTTTGTTTTGGGCTACCAAAAAGGTCTCGTACCAACACAAAATAGTTCATACCAATGAAAGTAGTATTTCTCGCTGGTAAACTCATGATCTTCTATTAAAATAACCAACGTCGGACTTACTTCCAATATACTTAATTGAATTAATCTTCTCCTAATGGAAGACTGTTTAAATCTCATTCCATTAGTGTTAAGTTGATTTTGTTTAGAGTTAGGATAAAAGGTGACAAAAATTGGGCTACACTCGGGTCCCCACGGTCGAGATCAACCAATGAGCTTGGGTTCAGTGCTAATTTGATTATTGACCAACAGCTTAAAGGTCCAAACCTCGTACTCGTTGAACTAAACAAATCAATAAGGTCAATAAGGTCAATTTTAACGAATCTTATCATCTACCAAAAGGAAAAAAGCACGTGGACAAACAAACATGGGATGATCGTCATTTTTTGTGGTTGATATAAATTCATTACTTTCACATTCTTTTCATTATTTAAAAATAAATATAGGTGTCTCGATTTATATAAATTTTAATTTCATCGAATTATATTTTAGAATATGAAAATAATTAAAAACGTGGAAGAATCAGAAATGTAATTGACTATCTTTTATATTTCCTTTTCTTACATTTATCAAAGCACATGCATCATTTTATGAATAATGCTCGACTTTTTTTTGCTATTTACTTGATGTTTTAAAGCGATCTTATAATAAATAAACGAAGACGATAGATATTAAATACCCGCAAATATATATATATAAATATTGGTTGTTGAAACCAAAGTGAAATTAAAGGAATTTAAATGAAATGTGGAGATGAAAAAGCAGGTGGAATTGAGTGGATAATAATTGGTTAGTTGGGAACGACCAGCACATCCCAATTATAAACCCTATTTCGTAAATCCCTAAATCCAGATTATCAATTATTAATTAACTAATTAGAGCATATATTAAAAATTAATAATCAGAATAGTGGTTTAGAATGGAAACGGCCCCACACGATTAGAAAAGATTGAAACGACACATACTGGGCCCCCACCCATGTGATCTTAGGATTTTATTTCTGGTGTTTCGTACGCTAATGTTTCTGTGGGCCACCATTTTGCTTAGTCTTTTTTTTTGCTATAATAAAGAGGTTATCTTATGATATATATGTACCAGCCTAATTTCTAATTTTAATATCCTAATATAATATTCAAGACTTAATCTATGCTTAGTAAGTGATTCAAACTTTGAATCAAAGATATCTATTTAAAATGTGAGGTTAGGACTCGGTATAATGGCCCAGATCCACCGCTACCAGATATTGTCCTCGCTTATAAAGGGTGTTTTGTTCTTCTCCCCAACCAATATGGGACATCACAATCCACCCCTTTCGGGGCCCAACGTCCTCACTCACACTCATTTATTTCTCCAATTGATGTGAGACCGCCCCCAAAATTTCCTACCTTTGCCACCCTCCTTCTAGGAACAGCGAGGGAGTGAAAAATCTTTTTTTCTGTTACATAAATAGGGTCGGGTTCCTCATCTTTATCCCGATCCTCCTTATATAGAAATATATTTTCAACGTATATTAGGTATTAAATTAAAGGTTTTGAAACATTTAATCAATGAATAGTGTGATTTAAACATTTAAGACACTAAGGAGCTGATGGGGAAGCTTACCGATTTGATGATTCAACGGCATCCGATCACGTGGTACATGATTCACGTGGCATTTGCAGGCGCTTCCACGAGGATTTAAGACCGACAAAGGTAAGCGTCTTTTCATATGCCACGTGTCTATTTCTCAGTGGCTGAATAACAGCAAATATAAAAAAATGCGATGAGTATCTAGAACGTTCTTACGAACGGACGTCAAAAGCTGGATTTAAATTTACTTAATTTTCAGACATTTTTGGTTTATATTAAGCTACGGAATATCAATTTTCTCGTTTAACAATTAAAAGCAGAATTTATTTTTTAATTTGAAGTAAAATAAAATAAAATAAAAACTGTACGCGCCAAATGTGTGCAATTCCCGACTATTTAATGGCCGGATTTTGGCTCCTCCTCTACCCCGTCACAAACTCTCTTTCTCTCTGTAGTTTTTACTTGACTCTGTCATTTTCATGCGATTTCTGGTTCTCTTTTTATCAGTTCCTCTGTGTTAAGGATAGTTGACCGTTCACTAGATATTTGCCTTTACCATATTTGCCCTCTTATTAAAGGCAAATATATTGCATTCATTTATTATACTTTCCTTTTATTACTATTTCCATATTATTTGTAATTTACCATATTTCTGTATCCTGAAAATGATTATAAATAAGAGAACTCTCACCCCCATTTAGGTGTGGTGATTCAGCAAACATTCACATGGTATCAGAGCCCTTTCGGTTTAACACCCTGATCCTTTCTTCTCTATGGCTTCCGAATCTTCTTATCATCTTCTTCCTTTCAATACTCTAATCCATATGATCACCATCAAACTTTCTTCCTCCAATTATCTTCTTTGGAAAAGCCAACTTCTCCCTCTCCTTGAGAGTCAAGACATGCTGGGCTATGTCGATGGAACTATGGTTCCACCACCTCGCTTTGAACCAGAAACCTCTTCAACACTCAACCCCAAATATTTGGCATGGAGAGCAGCCGATCAACGACTTCTCTGTCTCCTGCTCTCCTCTCTCACTGAGGAAGCCATGGCTGTTGTCGTTGGTCTCTCTACTGCACGTGATGTTTGGCTTGCGTTGGAAACTACGTTCAGCCATCAGTCGAAAGCTCGTGAACTGAGACTCAAGGATGACTTGCAGTTGATGAAACGTGGCACCAAACCTGTTGCTGAGTATGCCCGTGCCTTCAAAAAAATTTGTGACCAACTTCATGCCATCGGCAGACCGGTCGAGGACATTGATAAAGTGCACTGGTTCCTTCGTGGACTCGGCACCGAATTTTCAGCTTTTTCTACTGCTCAGATGGCTCTCACCTCTATCCCCTGTTTTGCAGATTTAGTCTCTAAAGCTGAAAGTTTTGAGTTGTTTCAGCTCTCCCTTGAGTCCTCTAACTCCACTCCTACAGCATTCACAGTCACTAATCGTGGTCGCACCCATGGAAGCCACCCTGCTTCCTTTACCAACCAGCGAGGTCGTTCTTATTCTCACAAAAACAACTCTTTTAATCGAGGACGAACCCACTCAAGTCAAGGTCGTCGACCACCTCACTGCCAAATATGCCGCAAAGAGGGCCATTATGCTGACCGCTGCAACCAACGGTATGTTCGACCTGATTCTTCTCATGCTCACCTTGCTGAAGCCTTTAACACGTCATGTTCTATTGCTGGACCCGATACTGCTGATTGGTTTCTGGACACTGGAGCTTCGGCCCATATGACTGCCGACCCATCTATTTTGGATCAGTCTAAAAATTACACGGGTAAGGACTCTGTGATTGTAGGAAACGGTGCATCCCTACCCATTACCCACACCGGTACTCTTTCTCCTGTTCCAAATATTCACTTGTTAGATGTCTTGGTTGTCCCTCACCTCACTAAAAATCTTCTTTCCATAAGTAAATTAACGTCTGATTTTCCTCTCTCCGTTACATTTACTAATAATCTTATTACTATCCAGAATCGTCAAACAGGAAGGGTGGTGGCAACCGGTAAAAGAGATGGAGGGCTATATGTGCTGGAGCGCGGCAACTCTGCTTTTATTTCAGCCCTTAGAAACAAATCTTTACGTGCTTCATATGATTTATGGCATGCTCGTCTAGGTCATGTGAATCATTCTGTTATTTCTTTTTTAAATAGAAAAGGTCATCTTTCTCTTACGTCTTTATTGCCTTCTCCATCATTATGTAATACTTGTCAGCTTGCGAAAAGTCATCGATTGCCTTATTCCCGCAATGAACGTAGGTCGTCTCATGTGTTAGATCTTATTCATTGTGATCTTTGGGGTCCTTCTCCCGTCAAATCAAATTCGGGTTTCCTTTATTATGTTATTTTTATTGATGATTATTCTCGATTCACTTGGTTTTACCCTTTAAAATTTAAATCTGATTTTTTTGATATTTTTCTTCAATTTCAAAAATTTGTGGAAAATCAATATTCTTCTCGTATCAAGGTATTTCAAAGCGATGGTGGTACCGAATTTACTAGTACTTGTTTCAAAACTCATTTACGTAATTCTGGCATCCACCATCAACTCTCTTGTCCATATACACCTGCTCAAAATGGTCGTGCTGAGAGAAAACATCGTCATGTGACTGAGACTGGCTTGGCCCTTCTCTTTCACTCTCATCTTTCTTCTCGTTTTTGGGTTGACGCCTTCAGCACTGCAGCTTATATTATCAACCGGTTGCCTACTCCACTTCTTGGAGGTAAGTCACCCTTTGAACTCCTTTATGGCTACACTCCACATTATGACAATTTTCATCCCTTTGGTTGTCGTGTTTATCCTTATTTGCGTGATTATGTGCCTAACAAGCTTTCTCCCCGCAGCATTCCTTGTATTTTTTTGGGTTATAGTCCTGCTCATAAAGGGTTCCGCTGTCTTGATCCGGCCACCACTAAGCTATATATCACCTGTCATGCTCAATTTGATGAAACCCACTTTCCTGCTATCCCTAGCTCCCAGACCCAACCTCTTTCCTCTATTCCTATTTCAAATTTCTTAGAACCACATTTTCATCATATTGATTCATCCCCCCCTACCACTTCATCACCGCAAACTCCTCGATCCAGTTCATCCCCATGTGATATTTGTTCTGACCTTGTAGATGAGTCTGTGCAGGTTGATACTTCTCTTGCAGGTTCCACTTTGCCACCCTCGACTTCTAATTCGACCTCTATTGAACCTCCTGTTGATTTCTCTTCTTTGGGCACTCATCCTATGATCACACGAGCCAAAGCTGGTATATTCAAGACTCGTCATCCAGCAAATCTTGGTATTTTGGGCTCATCTGGACTTCTTTCTGCTCTTCTTGCATCCACTGAGCCAAAAGGATTCAAATCTGCGGCTAAGAATCCTGCTTGGGTGGCTGCCATGGATGAAGAAATTCGAGCATTACAACAAAATGATACTTGGACTTTGGTTCCTCGCCCTGCCAACACCAACATCGTGGGCTCTAAATGGGTGTTTCGTATTAAATATTTGCCTGATGGATCTGTCGAGCGTTTCAAGGCTCGTCTTGTTGCCAAAGGTTATACTCAGGTTCCTGGTCTTGACTACACTGACACTTTTAGTCCGGTTGTCAAAGCTACCACTGTCCGTGTTGTGCTTTCTATTGCAGTCACAAATAAATGGCCTCTTCGACAACTTGATGTCAAGAATGCTTTTCTCAATGGAACTCTTATTGAACGTGTTCATATGGAACAACCTCCTGGGTATATTGATCCTCGATTTCCCACTCATGTTTGTCTATTAAAGAAAGCCCTCTATGGTTTAAAGCAAGCTCCTCGTGCTTGGTTTCAGCGTTTTAGCTCATTTCTTCTCACACTTGGGTTTTCTTGCAGTCGCGCTGACACGTCCCTTTTTGTCTTTCATCAGCAATCTAACATTATCTATTTGCTTCTTTATGTTGATGACATTATTGTTACCGGCAACAACTCATCTCTTATTGACAGCTTTACTCGCAAGCTTCATTCTGAGTTTGCTACCAAAGATTTGGGTTCTCTCAGTTACTTTCTTGGTCTTGAAGCTTCACCCACTCCTGATGGTCTCTTTATTAGTCAGTTAAAATATGCTCGAGATATTCTTACTCGTGCTCAGTTGCTCGATAGCAAACCAGTTCACACTCCCATGGTTGTTTCTCAACACCTGACTGCTGATGGTTCTCCTTTCTCTGATCCTACTCTCTACAGATCTCTTGTTGGCGCCCTTCAGTACTTGACTATTACGCGTCCAGATATTGCCTATGCTGTCAATTCTGTCAGTCAATTCTTGCATGCCCCTACTGCAGATCACTTTCTTGCTGTCAAACGTATTCTTCGCTATGTCAAAGGAACACTCCACTTTGGTCTTACCTTTCGTCCATCCACTGTTCCTAGTACGCTAGTCGCTTATTCGGATGCTGACTGGGCTGGTTGTCCCGATACTCGTCGTTCTACATCCGGCTATTCTATTTATCTTGGTAACAATCTGGTTTCTTGGAGTGCCAAAAAGCAACCTACTGTCTCACGCTCCAGCTGTGAATCTGAGTATCGTGCTCTTGCCACAACCGCTGCTGAACTTCTTTGGGTTATGCATCTTTTGCATGACCTCAAGGTCCCTATTTCACAGCAGCCCTTACTCTTATGTGACAACAAAAGTGCTATTTTTTTGAGCTCTAATCCCGTTTCTCACAAGCGGGCCAAACATGTTGAACTAGATTATCATTTTCTTCGAGAACTTGTTATCGCTGGCAAACTTCACACACAATATGTACCCTCTCATCTCCAAGTTGCTGACATCTTCACAAAGAGTATTTCTCGACCTCTCTTTGAATTTTTTAGATCCAAGCTTTACGTTCGTTCAAATCCGACGCTCAGCTTGCGGGGGGGTGTTAAGGATAGTTGACCGTTCACTAGATATTTGCCTTTACCATATTTGCCCTCTTATTAAAGGCAAATATATTGCATTCATTTATTATACTTTCCTTTTATTACTATTTCCATATTATTTGTAATTTACCATATTTCCGTATCCTGAAAATGATTATAAATAAGAGAACTCTCACCCCCATTTAGGTGTGGTGATTCAGCAAACATTCACACTCTGTAATGGAACCTTGCATTGATAGTAGGAAGCGAGTACGAGATGAATCGAATGAATCTCTGTTCAATTTTGTCGGCTCCAAGATCCTCCGATTTGATTCCGCTGAATTCAATTTCATCTCGCCGGATTTTGACGATGCACCGGTTGATTCCGTTTCATCAGATGCAGAATCGATCGTTTCAAAACAGAGTGGAGCTATTCACAGCAATGATTCAGGCCTGGACTCCTTTCAGCCACTTCCAATTCGGGAAGACCTACTGAAGATTCTCGACGAAGCCGACGTTTCCATAGATCGCGAATTGGCGATTCCAGATCTCGACTCTGTGATCAGTAGCTTCGAGAAGGAAATAAACGTCCCGGTGCCTGCTGTTCAACCGGAACTTGGATACCTTCTAGAAGCCTCGGACGACGAATTAGGGCTTCCGCCCGCCGCCTTGAAAGGGGAGATGGAGCCTGTTAATTTTGGGGGCAAATATTCAGGTATCGCCGGTATGAAAGGATTCTTAGGATTTGAGGACGAAGTTCCTAATTACTGTTGGCTCGAAAATTTGAGCAGTGAGATTGAATGGAATCGGAGTGAAGACGAGGTGGCGGCGTTGGGTGGATTGTTGGATCATAATACGGACGGAGCGGTGGAGATGCCGCCGTATCGATCGGAGACCATGTTCTGTTTATAGTATGATGTATGGTGTGTATGGTATTGGAATGGGAAGAGATGTGGTCGGTTAAATTAATTAATTTACCAGAAATTTAAAATTTGAGTTGAGATAAAAGTAGAATTTAGTATGGAAGAAGCAGAGTTGAGATGGTGACATAAAGGCGATGGCATCATCTTATCATCCGCATGCCATGTTAGTGCTGCATGCCTCCCATTTTGTTGGACATCAACTTCAATGCACCAGTTATTTAATTATCTTTAAATAAATTAATTTTACATTTTTATTATTTATATTTAACTTACCATGCAAATCTAAATATTGCATAAATAAAATCTAGTAAACCAAAATCACCCACAAATTATATATATATATATATATATATATATTAGTAAGTTTTTTACCAAATTATTTAACTTATTAGTATCTATAACAATAAGATTAGAATTTAAGTTAATCGAGACATAATCTACTTAGAGATTGACATTTTACAAGCATAGTCAAGGCTCGAGAACTCCTCTTAACCAAGCTTAAGAGGGGAGGATAACATGTTTTTTTCTGGTAGATAAAGGAGATGGGGTGACATCAGTATGTCATACCTCGCGTAAAGGTGCAGATGCAACCAACGAAAGAAGACTAGCCATGTATTGAGCTTTGGTGGGGCTCGAGGAGGTTGGATCTTGTGATATGACGATGGGTAGAAAGAGAAGGCTTAGGTGTGGGATAACATGTTCAGAAACAGGGAGATATGGAAGGAATCGATATGATTCTTTTATACATGATGTGACATAATTTATTATGACTTTGTTGAAGCTTATAATATAAAATTTAATGCGAGTCTTTCATTATGGGAAGCAAAATCTTTGAAAGCTTACTATTCCCATTATATTATAAGTTTTAAAGGCGTGCCATAGCCATCGTTGTCACAATCATAATCAAAATATAAGATAGTTAACCTATAATTAAGTATTTAAATAATAATTTAGCTTAAATGTATAAAAAAAATTAGGAATATTTTGATGGGAAATAAAGGCGTTGTTTATCTTATCCACATTCAATTATAACTTTTGGCATCATTGCTTCCATCTTTGCCCTTCATCATGTAAAAACAGGTACATGTATAGAAGAAGCTTCTTTTCATTTCCATTCTCATGTGAAAGGGTAAGAATGTAAATTGAAACTGAATTTTAAATATCTATTAATAATTAATTTAGCAGATCCCTTTGGAAAGTGGAATGAAGGGAAAGCGACAGGGCTGGTCCTCAAAATCAAGTGGGCTCATTAGCACTTGATATTACCAAAACACCCCTCGCTCGCGCGCATTTCAAGTTTCCACTTCCCTCTGTCGTCTGTAGCTTTTCCTGAGAATCACATGTCGCTCCTCTCAATCTTCTCTGTACGCCATTTAAATTCTGTTTACCTTCTTTTTCCATGGAATTCTCATCTCTTTAGTCTCCACCTTTTCTTTCCGCTCAATCATGGTCGCCAAATACGGTTCGTTCAAGCATAGTTTTGCCGAGCGGAGGGAGAGGCTGCTTTCCGCTAAGGAATTCCCCGACCTAGCTTTTGCCGCCTTTCAAACCATTCAGGAAAACCCTTCTTCTTGTTCTCCCTTTCTCGGAATCTCCCGTCTCTGGAAATCAGCCAAGGATGTTGTTTACGAAGCTTGGCAGATGGGTGTATCCGACCCTAGGAAGATCGTTTTCTCTGCCAAGATGGGTCTCGCTTTGATGCTTATTTCTTTGTTGATCTTCTTCAAGCAGCCCGTTGAGGAGTTGAGCCGCTACTCTGTTTGGGCGATCCTCACTGTCGTCGTCGTCTTTGAGTTCAGCATAGGTACTGTGCGATTCTCACTGTTGCCTCGATTTAGTGATTGCCATGGGCTTCTTGTTATATCTCCTGCTCTGATGTTGTTTTGATTCTTTTATAAACACGGCTATATTAGAACAGGATGATTATTTTGTTTGCAGGAGCAACTCTGAGCAAAGGATTCAACCGTGGATTGGGCACTCTGTCCGCTGGTGGTCTTGCATTGGGAATGGCAGAATTATCAGTTCTTGCCGGAGATTGGGAGGAGGTTGTGGTGGTAATCAGTATTTTTATAACAGGATTCTTTGCCACTTATGCTAAGCTGTATCCCACAATGAAGCCTTATGAATATGGATTTCGGGTGTTCTTGTTAACGTACTGCTTCATAATGGTGTCGGGGTATAGAACTAGGGAGTTTATCCATACAGCTGTGACTCGATTCTTGCTCATTGCTCTTGGTGCTGGTGTTTGTTTGGTGGTTAACATATGCATTTACCCCATTTGGGCTGGTGAGGATCTGCACAATCTAGTAGTGAAAAACTTTGCAGGCGTTGCAGCATCCTTGGAAGGTTGGTTATCAGCTTGTTGCTTGCATCGGTGAAGTTTAATTATCAAACCAAATCTCATTTCTTACTCAATTTTGTTGATAACTTCATTTAGGATGTGTTGATAACTACCTTAATTGTGTTGAGTACGAGAGAATACCTTCCAAAATCCTTACATACCAAGCGTCTGATGATCCATTGTACAAAGGCTACCGGTCAGCTGTTGAATCTATGAGTCAAGAGGAATCTCTGGTGAGTTTTGTTGACACTATGCTGGGTTTCTTCATGAAAATAAGAAATATAAATTGTTTGTTCTTTGTTTTATCTCTTCTCTGAAGATGGGATTTGCAATCTGGGAACCGCCACATGGTCGTTACAAGATGCTTAAATATCCATGGAAGAACTATGTTCAAGTAGCTGGTGCGCTGAGACATTGTGCCTTTGCTGTCATGGCATTACATGGGTGTATACTTTCAGAAATACAGGTACTTTGGCTTTGATGCTCGAACTTCCCATTGAGTCATGGACTGTGCTAATAGCTAACATAAATATTCTTCTGGGTTACCTGGTTTTTCTGACACATCGTGTGAGATCCTACGTCGGTTGGAGAAGGAACGAAATATTCTTTATAAGGGTGTGAAAACCTCTTTCTAGTAGACGCGTTTTAAAACCGTGAGGCTGATGATAATACGTAACGGGCTAAAGCGGACAATATCCGCTAGCGGTGGCTTGAGTTGTTACAAATGGTGTCAAAACTAGTCACTGGACGATGTGCTAGTGAGGATGCGGGGCCCACAAAGGGGTGGATTGTGAGATCCTACATCATTTGGAGAGGGGATTGAAACGTTCCTTGTAAGGGTGTGAAAATCTCTCCCTAGCAGATATGTTTTAAAACCGTGAGGCTGACACTGCTACGTAATGGGCTAAAGCGGACAATATCTATTAGCAGTGGTTTGAACTACTACAAATGGTATTAGAGTCCGTCATCGGCGGTGTGCCAGCGAGGATGTTGGGCACACAAGGGGTGGATTGTGAGATCCCATATCAGTTGGATGGAGAGGGGAACGAAACATTCCTTACACGGGTGTGAAAACCTTTCCCTAACCGACGCATTTTAAAATCGTGAGTCTGATGACAATACGTAATAGGCTAAAGTGGACAATATCTGCTTATCTGCTAGCTAGTGGGCGGGCAGTGTGAAGGATGGTTGGGATTCATGTCATTCTCTTTTTCAGCAGTTTTATTTGTTCATATATACAATTGTGGTGTGCTATTAATTTCATGTTCCCTCCATTGGTTTGGTCTTACCTTTCAATGGATATGCAGGCCCCAGCTGAAAGACGACAGGTATTTGGCAATGAGCTCCGGAGGGTAGGCTACGAAGGAGCTAAGGTCTTGCGTGAGCTTGGAAACAAGTTAAAGAGGATGGAAACATTAGATTCAGCAACCATACTTTCTGAGGTACATGATGCTGCAGAAGAGTTGCAAAAGAAGATCGATGCAAAATCCTATCTTCTTGTAAACTCAGAGAGCTGGGAAATCGGGAATCGTTCGGAGGACGTCGGACAGCCTCAAGAATTACTCAACTTGGACGATGAGGAAACCAGGTTTCGTGAGTACAGGTCCCTCAGTGAAGCTGTGCTGGATCTCAGGGCCTTCCCAGTCCCGAAAAGCAGCGATTACACCGTGTCATCGGACATGAACTCTATACATTCTGCTGCAGTACCGCCCACCAAAATGTTCAAGAAACTGGGATCATGGCCTGCACAGATTTCAGTCAAACCAAATGGAGTAATCCAAGAGGAGTCGAAAACATACGAAAATGCAAGTGCATTGTCACTAGCTACGTTCACATCTCTCTTGATTGAATTTGTAGCGAGGCTTCAAAACCTCGTCGACTCTTTCGACGAGTTAAGTGCGAAAGCTACGTTTAACGACCCCGTGGAATGGGAAAATTTGAAATCTCCCGGGTTTTGGAGGCGGTTCTGCAATTGTTTTAAGGTATAGATATGTTAGATAACAGCGGTCGGACAAAAATGTTGAGAGGATGAATCCTAATGAGTTAGCTACATAGAAAATTTGATATGCAAAATAGATGTATTTGTAAAACATCAATACAAATAGAAGTCTTCTCATTTCTCTTAAGCTTTGCTTTCATTCATTTGGGATCACACTTTATCTTCTCTAGTGTCTCGCGCTCGAGAGTAGATCATCTAGTTAATACATATATTTTCAATCGATAATAATCCGTTTTAAATTACATTCTCAGAATTGTGTAAAATTGAGTGTATTTCACATTAGAAAAAAAAATATATTTTAAATTATACAGTAGTAATAATAATGACACTGAGGTGTTGATAATCGTAAAGAAATTGATAAAATATTAAATAAAATTGAGATATTGATAATAACGGCTATGTCAAAATGATTAAAAATGTATATTCTAAGGTGTATATAAAAAAACCTGGAAACGACAATCAAAAAGTCGTTGTAGTATAGTGGTAAGTATTCCCGCCTGTCACGCGGGTGACCCGGGTTCGATCCCCGGCAACGGCGTAATTTTAGCTTTCCGTTTCATTATTTTTAGAATTTTCAAATGTTAAGAATAATAAATGACGCTATCACAGGAAGACTTAGAAAATACAAAAGTCTTTCTTTTTCAAAGGAATAAATAAATATTTTTCTTCTTATATGAGACAATGTTGTCGTAATCCAACTTTTACAAAACTGTCAGTAACGAAAAATATTTGAAAAAAAATGAAATAAAAATTATTTAAAAAGAAAAATTGACAGAGCAAGTGGATAGTATAGTTAAAAATAAAAATAAAAAAATGAAATGAATTTAATACCAAACGGTGGAGAAGAAAAAACTTGGTTACTGTACCTATGATCACGCAAAGGCATTGACACAAACCTAATCGGGTCTTCCACTCGAGATTTTGACTTCAGTCGTAATACTTACACTTTATATCATTGTCATATAGTTAAATCTTCAAAATATATATATATATATATATCATCAATTAGAAATTCGATTTTTCTCCTTCTAAAGAGTCGAATTAAAAAAATAAAACATTAATAATAATAGAAAAATAAAAGTGATAGAACTAGTAAGATATCATAACAGGTACCATACAAAATATCTTTGTTGCTCATATCAATAAATAACATCCGTTTAAATCTTGAGATTTTATACAAATAGAATAGGAACTCGACGTGAATATTATTAAAAACTCGAAGAAAAAATGTAAAATAAAAACTAAATTAAATTGAAACTAAACTGAAAAAGAATAAATAACTAATACAGCTGTTGTATTAAAATAATTTAGAAGACAGCTGGAAAAAGTTTATGGATTGAGACTTTTATTTATTATTATTATTTTATTTTTTGGTCCACGTGCATTTGTTAATGGATAGAGAAGTTTTGTAGCGTTGTTAGTTAGAATTGACTCCACATAATATCACCATATCATTAATTAATTTCATAACCTTAAAATTACTCCTCACACTAATTTAATTATTTTTAAAACTATAATTCAAATATCCATAACCAACTCCCTCCACCGCCTCTAATTTCTTACACATTATCTAATAAATACCCCAATTTTAATCCCATCTGGGGGCTGCTGGATGCTGGCTGGTGGCTGAGCTTTAGCGTCTTTAGCATTTATTAGACGAGAATCCCACCAGCGAGTTGACCAGGTCATAGCTGACACGCATTCCCTGCTGTTGGAAGCTCCCTATTATGGAAAGCGACGACGTCGTTTTGAGAAACGCCAAGCAATAAGTTCCCGCCGTGTCCATTCGTATTAAGTAGTTTCTCGCCGGCAGCTGCAGCAACTTCCCTTTCGACAATTCAAACGCCACCGTCGGCACCTGCACGTTCGCCTGACCTGCCAGATTGTAACACGTGTCGAACGGTGATATCGCACTCGCCGCTGTCAGGCTCTGCGCCCCTTGCACAAACGCTTCTCTCAACGATTCGTACACGTCAGTCGGCAACCGAGTTATAAACGTCCCCGAGTCAACGATTATTCCCCCCATTCCCGACCCGTCGATTTCAAATCTCGTCGAAGAAATCGACAGCGCTTTCCCCCCTACGCTCATTCCGGTCACCTGCACGTACCGGTACGAGTCGATTCGGTTGTTTTTCAGAAGTGGGGTAGTGATCGAGTCACTGGGTCGCGCCGAGTCGAACTCCAGAGTGGAGGACGAGTCCGAGTCGCGGTCGACGAGGCAGTAGGAAAACGACGACGCTTTAAGTTGGGAGGAGAGGGAAAGAGCCCCACCGCCGAGGCCGATCAAACCGGCGGCTCCGACGAAGAGGCCTTCATTGTCGTGGCCACAGCCGATTGGTAGATTGGGGATGGATTTCGAATTTCCGAAGGTCAGCGTCTCGGTGGCGAAATCACCGGTGGTGAACGAACCGTCGCCGTACCTGACTTGGTAGGCACACGTGCCGGATTGACATCCGGGTCTGTCGAGGGATTGACATTGCTGCGAATCGCAAGACAGGGGTCTGTAAGAGGACGAGGATGTCGGGTTGAATATCGGGTCGGTTTGTTGGTAACAGGTATTTCCATAACTACAGGGCAGGCACTGTAGCCAAGTGATGTCACTGCCGGTGTCGGGCACCAAATAGAACGATTGAGCCGGCTGCCCAACGGCAATCCGTGCAAAATACTCCCCACTCCCCTGACTCTGCCCAGAAACAACAGGGGCGGTTAAGGAGTTGGGTCGGACCGCATCACGAGCCAAAGCTAGATTAAGATTCCGATTAAGGGATTGAACACGGGCTGCATCACGGGCGAGTCGAGCTCTGACCAAGCTGTCGTAGTCCTTGTAATTATGCTTATGAATGGCGAGTCGGGAGTGCAGGGGCAGAGACAGAGAGGAATTTGAAAGGCGATGGGAGTGAAATTGAGGAGGGGTTATGGAGAGGGCGTTTTGAGCTCGGTTGGAGGAAGCGGAGACATCGAAGACGGCGGTGGTTTGGGTGAAAACGCGGGCGAGAGAAGAGGAGAAAAGAAGGGAATTGAGGATTGCGATGCGGAGGAAAGTGGAGAAAATGGGTTTGTTGTTGTTCGTGTTGAGACTAATAGCCATTGAGGAGTTTATAGAAGAAATGGGATTGGAGGGGTTTTATAGAGAATGGAGAAGGTGGGTGTGATTGACTTCTCACGTTCATGGCGGATGCCCTTGTTCTTAGCCCTTGATTATTCTCTTAATTTATTCCCCACTTACACTTCAAACTACCCTCTTTAACTACCTTATCAATTCTTTTATTTTCAAATTATTTTCCAATTAACTGTACAAATGTGAACACAATTACTTAAATATTATTCTTTTTAATTCACTTTAGTTAGAATTAAAAATATAATTATACACTATAAATTAAGGTGACTGTGAGTATTATATATATATACACACACACATACATGTATACATATGTATATATGTACGTGTGTGAGAAATGCCTCATATTGGTTGGAGATGGGAGCCAATCATTTCTCATAAGGGTGTGAAAACCTCTCTATAGAGGTCGTGTTTTAAAACCTTTAGGGAAATTCGAAAGGGACGACTAATGTGTGTATATATATATATATACATATATATTTTGTAGATAAATTATTGAAAAATACTATAATTTTGCATGAAAGAGGGATAAATTGTAAAAAAGGAGAAGACAAAGCTTTAAATAGGTGAATAGTAGGAATTAAAGGCTTAATAAAATGTGTTAAATGAACTTAGCTATTTTCTCAAACTATAAAGAATTGTTAGTACCTGAAAAAAGGGTTTTTTTTTTTTTTTTTTTTTTTTAACTTTTATTAATAATTTTGCCAACTGCATACCAAAGTTTATAGTGTTAATTCTATTGGCTCCGGATTTAAGCCTTGATTTAAGCAGAGATAATACGACACGTGGCCGCTGGTGATTCGTTTAACAATCTTATTAGTTTCACGCGTTTTAATTTTTTTTTCTCTAATTCATTTTTATACAATTAAAAAAAATATATTTGCAATATTGAGTTCATATAAAAATTGAAAAAGGAAATTCCAACAATATAATATTTATTTTTAAAATTGGACTAAAATAAATAATTTTCATATGTGGACATATAAATAAATTGTTTTTATATGAGGAATCAAATTTATGAATGAATCAATTATTAATAGAATAAAAACATTAATCCACAAAGCTTATTAATGGGTAATTCTATCCATCCATATTTGTTTACGGTTTAAATATTTCCAATCTTTGTCCCTTTTCATTTTTAAAAAAATATATCCATAATTTTAAAATAATAAGTTGAATAATAAAGGAAAAGACCTTTAAACGGAACTCGGAAGGAAAAAAAGCTTAAAATAAACATTTGGCATTAATTGATGCCAAATATTTTATATTTAAGAATATTCGTATTATATTAAGATAACCTTTTTATTTTTTGTGGCATTATTAATTATGGAAGGATTTATCAAATTTAGGATTAACAAAAACTACGTGTAGTCTTGTTTGTTACGAAATGTCCACAACCTCGTACCAAAAATATTGATTAAATTTAATATGTGATGTCTATCTCTTATTCCAACCAATTCATCTTAAATGACACGGGCTTAAACGAGTTAGTCTAACTAAATGTATTAATTAAGGATCTAAACACGCTTTAAATCAATATTTTTTTTATAAAATATAAATTTTTTTAAGAACTATCATTAAATGTATGGTGTGAATGTGTGAGTGAAGGTTCAAAGTATACACGAATTTGTTTTGGTGTGGCAAATGAAACAAAAAGCATGTGTGAAAGAGCAGAAATTGAAGGATTGGTTGGCGCCAAAAGAGGAGATAAGGTGCGTACCCTGCCTAACAACAACAACTGCAAACATACTTATCAATCAACCATCAACATTATTATTATTATTACAACATGTCATCCTCCCATAATCTCATACTTAAAATAATTGAAAGTCACTGCATGTATTAACAAGATGCACATTCTTTTACGGTCACTCAATTATAAGAACTTCATAGTTAAAATTTTATTAAGATACATGTGAGTGAGAATAAAACGTGCTAGAATGACTTATGTTGTTTTTGTGAGGACATATGCATGCATGTATTGAACGTATGGGTCAAGCTGGGTTAATTTTTTTTTTAATTGTTTCAATAATTATTAAGTTTTTATAATATCAAACACAAAAAAGAATTATATATAAAATTATTATTGGTTCCTGAATTATTGGGCAAAGGAAACGTACATCTTCACATTAAGTCAAAAAGATGGATAATCTCATGAGTAACTATAAAAGAAAAAGGCAACTTTATTTTAACATTAAAATAATAATAATTAAAATATTACCATTTAATTTTTATCTTGTTTTTAGCATTTATAAATTTTTATCTTTATTAGTTTCCAATTTATAAATTTTGTAAATATAATCATATTGTGTATTTTTTTTTTTTTTAGAATTAAAGTTATTATTATTATTATATTATCAGCTTGGGATGACTTGGAGGAGCTTCCATCTAAAAAGCAGTGTTGAGAGCAACATGTTACATGATCATTTACCTAATTTATCACTTTTTTAATTTTTTAATTTTTTAATTTTTTTTTTTTTTTTTTGTGTGACGATCATAAAGATAAAGATAAAGATTAAAAAAAATGAATAAAATAAATAAAATTAGGAGTTGATGATAAAGAGAAGTCATTTGGATTTGTGGGTGAAATTGAATGGAATGGATACCCTTTCAACGAAGTTGCTCCAAAGTTCATATGATGATTCCGACGCTCATGGACGACGACAACCACCACATGGGTCACTCCCCACGTACCCAAATCGCTAATCTTTATAATTAATGTGAACATTTGGAACGCCTAAATCTCAGAACGAACGCTTCCTGATCTGAAGCAAGCGTTCACATGTAACCATATGTAGGGAACTGAAAGGAAGAAGACGAAGGAATTAAATTTCAATTTCTAAACATTTTCGGTCCACGATATGTAATCCATACTTCTTTCTGGGCTAAAAATAGTATTGGGCCACCGTCCAATTTTGTCGGCTGAAAAATTGGGCCTCTATTAACCTATACCCACAACGGAGGTTCCGCGCTTCTCCGCGAATCATTTCTGCGTTAATTCTCCCTTAGGTTGCTTGTTCTTCCACAGACGAGGTATCGGCTATTTTCTTCGATTTGGGCTCCCACATTTGCAAGATGGTTATGCCGGAGAAGATGCCCCCAAGGCTGTTTTTAACTCTGTAAGCATTCCTGCATTTCACATGTTCTGTATCTATACACTACTGACTCGAGCTTATTGGCTACATGCTTGCGGTTTTGATTTTATGAACTGTTCGAGTGTACGATGTTGTGTGATTGTGAGATATATATGTTGAATTGCTTAGGACGTTGAAGTTCTTTTGATTTTGGATGTTTCGTTTAGAATTGCTTGCAAATTATAGAATGCAGCACTAGAAAACTACTTACAAAACGCCTTCAAATAGAAAAGAATGAGAAAGAGGATAGTTAAAGAAGAATTTGCTAAAGCTAATGTAGCATTTAAGCTGTACAAAAGACCAGAAGTTAGACAAAGTAGACTTATCCTACAGAATTCTCTTATTTCTTTCTAGCCATAAGCTCCCCCGAAGGGCGCAAGAAGACAACTCTTTGGCCTTTCCTTCCAACTTCCACCCACTTGAGAGCTTCAAACAGCCATCCATCCACTTGCCTAGGGAGACCAATTAACTCTGACGTTATGGCCCGGGCCTATTCGCCCTTTTAAGTTTGTTTTTGACACTTGTGTCGTCTCGTTTTCTCAAATTTTGTGTATGTCTTGACTTAGCTTTAATGCACACTCTTGGTGTGTTGGATGATGCACCATTCTCCTTAGTCGCATCATGACACTTCTCAATCTTGACCCAAATACGACAGGATGGGAGCCACTTGAGGGTCACCCCTTTCTCTCTTGCATGTGGGGTCATAACCTACTTTTTTTTAGTGAGGTTGTGACACACTCTCCCTACTTAACTAGTCATCGTCCTCGATGATTTTCTCTAAGGCACAATCGTTATTGTCGATTGTGACACCGAGCACTAGATAGTCCTTATGATGGTTTGCCCTTTCCTTAGTTGTTAGAATTTCTTCATATATTGTTAAGTGAGGTTGTGACACTCTCCCCACTTAGCTAGTCATCGTCCTCGATGACTTTCTCTGAGGCACAATTATTATCGTCGATTGTGACACCAAACACTAGATAGTCCTTAGGATGGTTTGCCATTTCCTTAGTTGCTAGAATTTCCCTGTTTTGCTCTAAAGAAGCGTTCTAGTTTACTCTTGTGAGCATAAGGGGGTGAGATCTTTTGTGTATGATGCCTCGATGATTCTGTGTGTGCCATATCTATAATGATTAAACATAATAAATAGTACAGATACCAATGAGAATAGCAGTTGGAGTTTTCCAGTTTATCCATGCAAGTCAGTCAAATGCTATTCTAGGCATCTATATACATTGGTATGATATTAACTATTTTGAGCATAAGCTCTTATGGCTTTGCTTTGGCTTCCTCAAAAGGCCTCGTACTAATGGAAATAATATTCCTCACTTATAAATTTCATGATCTTCCACTAAATTAACCAATGTAGGACTCACTCCCAATAATCCTCAACACAATTCACATATAACAGCCCAAGTCCATCGCTAGAAGATATTGTCCTATTTAGACTTTTCCTTTCGAGCTTTCCCTCAAACTTTTAGAGGTTTCTGTACCCTTATAAAAAATGATTCTTCTCCTCCCCAACCAATGTGGAATCTCACAATCTACTCTTCTTCGGGGCCCAACATCCTCGCTGGCATTTGCTCCCTTCTCCAATTGATGTGGGACTACCCAATCCACTCCTCAAAAGGCACTCGTTCTCTTCTTCAATCGATGTGGGATCTCACAATCCCCCCTTTGGGGACCAGCGTTCTCGCTGACACTCGTTCCCTTCTCCAATCGAAGTGGGACCCCCCAATTCTCCCCTCTTCGAGGCTAGCGTCCTTGCTGACACACCGCCACGTGTCCACCCCCCTTCGGCGCTCAACCTTCTCGCTGGCACATCGCCCTCAAAAGGCACTCATTCCCTTCTTCAATCGATGTGGGACTGTCCAATCCACCCCTGTTTGGGGCCCAACATCCTTGATAACACACTACCTCATGTCCACCCCCCTTCGGCGCTCAACTCCTTGCTGGCACATCACCCAGTGTCTAGCTCAGATACCATTTGTAATAGCCCAAACCCACCACTAAGCCAATATTGTCCTCTTTGAACTTTTTCTTTCGGACTTCCCCTCAAAATTTTTAAAACGCGTTTGTTAGGGATAAGTTTACACACTCTTATAAAGAATATTTTTTTCTCCTCTCCAACGAATGTGGGGGATAAGTTTACACACTCTTATAAAGAATATTTTTTTCTCCTCTCCAACGAATGTGGGATCTCACAATATACCTGCGTGGAAGGTTGGTTCACATATTTTAATTGTACGCTTACTGTTTTTCAGTCCACTGGAGCAAGCTTGAGAGCAAAACATTCTACGCATAATGTTTTCTGTGTGTTGGGTTGGCATTATGATATTTGAAATTAGTTTAAAACTGTTTTATTCTTTTGTGTGTGGTACCATGGAGGAGATTTTCTTTAGGATCTCCCTCTTTGCAAGTTCAGGACATGAAAATCCATTAATTTCACCTGTTTTTTTAGATGAGTTATAATTGTTTAAGGATTTTTTTTTTTGTTTGTTTGTTAGAGACACTCTGGCACTCTTATTAACACAGATCGAAAATTATAATATATCTTATATAATACTATACACTTTGTCACTCTTGGGATGAAGGATAGAAAGTAATGACAATTTATTCCTAAAATATTAAAAAAAAAAAAATCTTAAAATATAAATCATTTTCTTAAAATATGTATACATTGAGCTCGTAAAATTAATTATTGGGCGGGTGGTGATATTTTAATACTCCTTTCTCTCCTTTTTAATTATTAATATTTATTATGAATATTAATAATTAACTATTTTAGTTATTAATATTTATAATCAATTAGTTTATATCTGCCTTAATTAATTAATTAAATGTTGTATCAAGATAATATTTTTAGGATTAATTTCCATTATAAACATCCATTGCCAAAATATTAATTCATTAGTTATAAATTGATTTGAGGGTTCATTTTAATCCTTATAAATAATTATTCATAGCTTATTTAACATTAACGAAATATATTATTTTTAACTATTTAATCAATTAAATAATTAGTATTACCGAGTTCATGTGGGCATGTCCACTGCCCGCCGTATCTGGTCAATTCCTAGGAAAGCGATCTGAGAGATCGGGAAAATGATCGGCAATTCTCGGAAATGGGCTTATATCCGGATCATCACCGGCACCATCGTCGGCGGCGTTCTCGGCTTCTATGTAATGCACCGCGTTGAACTGAGCTATAAGGTTGGGCGAATCTCTCAGATGAAAATAACTTTGGATTTCTTTTCTTCTGTTTGCGTTTTTGTTTTGATTTGTTTTTGTGTTTTGGGAGTGATGCAGGAGAAAATGAAAGAGAGGTTAAAACAATACGAAAACGAACTGAAGAAGAAGGAGCAAATTAAAGAGGTTGAAGATTCTGTATAATAGTGTGAGTGCCCTACAATTTTCACTTCTATCCCCTCCCGCGGATTGTATACTCTGATTACGCAATACAGAGCCGAAATTGAAGTTCGAGGGTTTTGTGTATCGGCTTTAGCAATTGACCTCATAAAGAACAATCTCCAGTTGTAAATTGTGGCCTAAAACATTCCATTGAAGTGTTTCCCAAGGTAGACGAATTAGGGCACCGTGAATTTAGCAATAAAGTAGTGTAGGCTGGAAAGAAAAGAAATTTGTTGCTGTTTTGTTTCTGATTTCTACATTTTTCATCGATTAACATAACAGCCTGTGCTTTTGTTCTGTGATTGATTCATGGTCGGTTTCTTTCAAATTTTGATTTTGAACATTGGCATGAACTTCAATAGTTGAGGAAGAAACTCCACGCGAGTTAGGCGTTTGTATGGTCAAATTCATCACAAACTTCAGATTATAGAACAACCTGTGTATATGGTGGACTTGCAATGTTTCATGAACTTCATTTATGAAATGTTAAGATTGGAAGCGCTGCAATGATGAAGGAATGATATCTTGCGCAAAGAAACAGGTTTCATGGAATTATTCAGCATCTGTGTGTGTGTGGTTGGGGGTTATGTGTTTGCATTTGTTTTGATGGCAAGAGCCTTCTACTAAGTGGTTGCTTTAACCAAAGATTACCATAGTTGTTTGTTTTGTTACTATTATTATTATTATTATTATGGATAATATATACTAACAGTAAGCTTAAGTTGTTATAGGGGTATCAAAGCCACACACGAGACAGTGTGTTATCCAAGACGTTGGGCTTCCAAGGAAGTTGGAGAGTGGAACAAAACATTCTTTATAATAGTGTAAAAATCTTTGTTTGGTAGACGTGTTTTAAAATCGTGAAGCTGACAACGATGCATAACAAATCAAAACTAATAATTTTTGCTAGTGGTAGGTTCGAATTGTTATAAAAGTAATTTCGAATCTTTTCTTAGAGGGATTTAAATTTTAATTTTGATAAATCAAATATACATCTTTGGGTAAATCATGGGTAAATCAACTTTAAATTTTGAGGAAAAAAATAAATTCTAAAATTTTAAGAATATCAACCACATTATAAGGGATAGTTTGAAAAGTAAGGGTTTAGGAACTGAATTAATAAAATATTACAGATTTTATGAAATAAAATAGGTGAATAACACAATAATATAATCTTTTTTTTATAAAAAAGAAAACATTATTATAAAATAAATACAAAGATATTATATTATAAAAGAGAATTATACGATTAAATGCTATTTTTCTTTCCAATCGCCGGTCGAGACCTGTGCTTTCAGGTAAAAACCGGAAACCGAACAGCAAGAAAGTCTTTTTTTCCTTTACCTAAACCCTTAAGTATTTTGCTTTGCCCTACCCGCCACCGCCACCGCTACCCTCTTCCTTCTCTATCATTCGGCTTTATATGGAAGAGCGCACCGCCATCCTCGGCTAATCTGGATCAAACGAGTTGTTTAATCGATTGCTGTAAAACTTGTTATTTTCTTCTTCCTCAATAATTATTTGTAGCAGAGATTGTTGCTGCAACTTTTCGAATCGAAGCTCTGTCACAGCCACCCTCCTTTCTCTAAATCTTGCTGCCCTACCCGCCACACTCCTTTCTCTAAATTTTCTTGCGCGACAAATCCAACCCTTTATTTGTAGAAGAGATTGTTGCTCAGAACTCTGCAGAACAGAAGATGATATCGGCTGTTTCGTGGGTTCCTAAAGGGGTTTGTAAGCCTCTTCCAGTAGCGGCCGACCCTCCTTCCAAGGAAACTATTGACGAACTACTCAAGAGCAAGGATGTCTTGGAAGAGGATTCCAGGTAGAATCAATAACTTCTGTTTCGTCTATACTCTTTTCACTGATCACTAACTTTTAACATGTTATTAGTAGGTTCTTTTTTAATTTTGTTTTTGAACGCTTTAGTTTTCATCGTTATGCCTTTTTGGATTAGACTGAGTCGGATGAAAATGCAATAATGATAATTATAAAAATGAAAGAGACGCAGATGAAGACGTCCTATTGGAGTTTCAGGTAGTAATTGGTCTTCTGAGAATTTCTAGAGCCCTTCAGTTCTGGCATGTATATATTCGTGTTATTGACAACGTGCGTTATTCCTGAATTCTGACGTGGACGGTATAACTTACCTTAGTTGCGTTATTAAGGAATGTGTTTTGTGCTAGTTCCTATTGATTATGCATTTGTATAATGATTTTGGGCACAAGTTTTGGTTACAAATGTGGTTCTTTTCTGTGCATCTGTCAATTGTATGTCTTCATATTGTAAAAACTTTGATTTGATCTTTGCAGCAAACATAGCGAGGATGAGGTAGATGAAGAAGATATGGATGTTGAAGACGCCAATGATGAAGAGATTGCTAATGCACTAGCTGTTGCACAAGCACTTGGAAAATCTTCCGAGACCACAAAGTCAGAAACCAAATATGACGATATCGCTGAAGGTTTGAAGGAACTTGACATGGACCATTATGATGATGAAGATGATGGTATGCTCATCCCCCCTCCCTTTGGCCTAGCTTTCCCTGTTTCTATTTTATGTTATTAGTTTATGCTAATTTTATATTGTAATGACTACGAGAGGACATGTTTCTTATATGCTATCCATAATATCGCAGCTGGACTTTGACACGTCTTAACTAATTTGACCTTTTTTCGCTCCATTGTAATTTATCTTTCATTGGGTGCATTACTGAGGCTATATATTGTTGCGGTTTGCTTCAGAAATTGAGTTATTTACCTCCGGGGCTGGAGACCTCTACTACAAATCTAATGATATGGACCCATATCTCAAGGACGAGGATGTAAGTTGTTTATTAAACATTGATGTTTGGCTGTTTTGGTTTCACTGTGTCATGATTTATTTATTTTTTACTGTTATAGGATGATGACTCTGAAGATCTTGAGGATGAGACTATCAAACCAACAGATGCGGTCATAGTTTGTGCATGTAATGAAGATGACGTCAGCGCTCTCCAGGCATGTAGTAGACTGGAACTAATATCTATTTCCCCCTTCTTGTCTTCAAGTCAAATCCTCTAGAGAAGGATGACGATAAGCGATAGGAAGAAAATTTTGTTTTAACGACACTTACCAATGATTAATTTATAAGCAGGTGTGTATATGTGAAGGATATGATGCAGGTGATCCTAACTTCTATATTCACCATGAGATAATTATTCCAGCATTTCCTCTTTGCACTGCTTGGCTAGACTGTCCTCTGAAGGGTGGAGAAAGAGGTATTATGTTTTCATTAATTATTTTCAGTGTTATGTTTTCGTTAATTCTGCTTGTAGTTTACTGAATGGAGAAACAAATGGAAATTCGTTCTAAATCAAATATATGGCACCCGATCTTTCAAATTTAGACAACCGGGGTTTTGACGAGTAGTTCAGATATGCTTGGTTGGGGAATTAAAATCCTGATCGATTATATATTTTTCTGTTTTGGCTTAATTTAGAACTTGAATGAAAACCTTAACTCTACACACAAAATTCATTTAGTAGGCATTTTTGGATTATTGCCCTCAACAGCAACCTTAAATTTACACATAATTCAGCCTTTTTTGTTGACTACTCTATCCATTTGTGCCAGGGAACTTTATTGCAGTTGGTTCAATGGAACCTGCGATCGAGATATGGGACCTTGACATTGTATGTTTATGTGGATATTATTTTACTGATATTACATTTTGTAACAAATTGTTTCATTAATTTCTCATTTTATATATTTTTCTAGAGGGACGAGGTGCAACCATGTGTTGTGTTAGGTGGAATTGCTGAGAAGAAGAAGAAGAAGAATAAGAAGAAGGAAAAGAAAGTAAGCTGCTTGTTTTCTAGTTTAAGTCTCTTTTAATTCTCCCGTTTCAATCAGTTCTCCTGAAATTGTTGACCCACTTCCGTTTGGTGTAGTCTTGTTTCAAGTTCGTAGTCACTCAAGCTTAAGTTTTTCAGTTGTTCTTGTAAGCCTTTACTAATTGTACCGACTCCATATCTTGTTTTGTTAGACATTAATTACATACAAAGAGAACAGCCACACGGATTCAGTACTTGGACTTGCTTGGAACAAGGAATATAGGTATGTTTCACATTATTTCATCTTTGTTAGTTATTTCAAGAAGTTGTTTTAGTGCATTATGATTCACTTAATTTTCCCTATAACAAACAGGAATATACTTGCTAGTGCAAGTGCCGATAAGCAAGTCAAGATTTGGGACGTATCTACTGAGAAATGTAATATAACTATGCAGCATCATACAGACAAGGTAGGAATCATAGTTTTATTATTCATACACTAATAATCTAAAAGTCAATTTATATAGTTGTAATAGCGGTCTATATTGATTTTTTAGATTGTTCTCTATCCCATTGAAGATAAGTGGTTTTTTTTTTTTTTTTTTAAAGAAAAAACGAAGATGAGTAGCCCATTAGATTGTTATCTTTTTTTTCTTTATTCTTTTTTTTCCCCCCTTCTAGTCAATTATCCTTTTTGGTATTTTATTTTACTTTTTAAATTAATCCTATTAGCTGATGAGACAAGTCTCAACTTGAAGTTAATTTTATGATAGGAGTGCCCTATCCTTACACATTAAATAGAAGAAAGAAAATGAATGATGTCAGGGGAGGGGTGGGGTAGCGTTTTAACAAATCTTTAGTAAATTAGAGGTAATGCCATTAGTGTGGGAGTGAATGGAGTTGAGTGAGATAAGCAAATCTTTAGTAAATTAGAGGTAAGGCCTCTCAAAAGCCCGGAGGTTTTTTTTTTCTTTTTTTTGTTGTAATTCCCCCTAATAGTTGAAATTTTACAAATTTTATCCTTTTCTATTGTCTTGTGTTCTTTAATTATATCAATGTTAACTGGGTAGAGTTTCATGATGAGGTTCGTTTAGCTTGTGAATCTTGTGAAGATGCCTAGCGAAATGAGTTTACTTATATAAATTAACATCTGTGGCTTTTCAAATTGGTGCCAGATATAATGTTTTGTTGTTTATATTTTACTTTCCAGGTCCAAGCTGTCGCATGGAATTATCATTCGTCACAAGTTCTCCTTAGTGGATCTTTTGATCATTCAGTAGTTTTGGTAATACGATATGTTTTCTACTTAGTTTTTTTACACACTTTATTGGGATTACAATGATGCTGTATAACCTCTCTTTTTTAGCAAAAGTTAATCTTCATGTTTAACCTCATACTCATACTCATCATAGCTTGAAATTTCTGGCTTTATGTTTGTATGTAATTCAGAAAGATGGGAGGAATCCTTCCCATTCAGGTTACAAGTGGCTAGTTACAGCAGATGTGGAGAGCTTGGCATGGGATCCACATACAGAGCACATGTTTGTGGTGTGTATTCATGCTTCTTGCACAGACCTGGTTTTGATGATCCTTTTTTCTGGCTTTACAATTCAATTATTCATTTGGATTTCTTTAGTTTGTTCCATGTACTACAATTTATTCAGTGAGTTCAGTTTTTGAAGTATTTATAACCTAAGCTGCGGCATTTGTTGATTTGTATAATTTTATGCAGGTGAGTCTAGAGGATGGTACAGTGAAAGGTTTTGACATCCGGAATGCCACCACAGAGACTAGTTCTGAATCAAAAGCAAGTTTTACTCTCCACGCGCATGAGAAAGCTGTGTGCTCCGTTGCTTACAATCCCGCGGCACCTAATGTACCCTCCTATTCTTTTCTTCTTTTTCTTGCTCAATTTCCTCCTCTCCTCTCCTTTCCTCTCCTCTCGTTTGTATTGCCGGCTTTACTGATTACTAATTTCTGTCTGTCTGTACCCTTCTCCAGCTACTTGCAACTGGATCCACTGACAAAATGGTAATTCATAATTCCTTTATATTACTTATAAATGCTTTGGAGATAATATATAAAGAGGAACTTGTTTTGCTTTTGCAGGTTAAATTATGGGACTTGTCCAATAATGAACCTTCATGTGTGGCATCCACGAATCCTAAAGCAGTAAGTAATACGATTGCCGTGGTTAAGCTATATAACACAGCATGTTGGAGACTTCTAACAATCATTTTGTTACGTCTTAATTGTTGCAGGGAGCTGTGTTTTCGCTTTCCTTCTCAGAAGATTGCCCCTTTTTTATGGCTATTGGAGGCTCCAAAGGCAAATTGGAGGTGAGTTATGAATGTTGGGTGTATATTCATTTTCATTCCAGTGGTTTCTGAGTTATTTAGTGATTGTAAATGGTATTGATAAATTATTGTTACTTGCAGGTGTGGGATACATTGTCTGATGCTGCAGTCTCTCGGAAGTTTGGAAATTACAGGCAGCCGAAATCTTAAATTGTTAATTTATGGAGTCATCATATAAATGTAGTTGAGAAATATTTGGTCGTGTAGGTAGTTTTGGGTTTTTTTATTTTTATTTTTTTGACATGTGGGCTTTGTCCAAATTTTGAAGTTGTTTGAGTTTGTTACTGTTTCCATTCCCTGTATTTTCTTGTGGCTGGGCGTTCGTAAACTTGCTGAGTATATATACCCCCCACCTTTGAATTTGTTGGACGATGAATGTCCATCTGGGCGTCAAATTGTGAAATGTTTATTAAAAAAAAAAAAAAATCAATGAATCCTTAGAGCTCTTGATTAGTGCTCATATTTCATTGCAGTTATACTATCATATACATGGTGAAAATGAAAATTGGATTCCATATTCATATTTATCCTTGAAAGGCTGAAAAAGGGCGTTTCTCAAATCTCTATACTGTTGTATTCTCTCCACAACATGGTTGGGGATGGATCATAGTGAAGGTAAAAGTTGAAAAGTAGTGAACTTTCCCTTTGTTCTTCTTTGTTATGCCTCAAATTTCTTATTTTGATCCATGAATACAAAAATCTAACTACAGAAAGGAAAGATGGAAAAAAGAATTGTCATTGGTGCATTGGTGGAGGAGCCATTGGATAAGCTACTGGCATTACATAAGGAGGATGGGGATGGATCCCATGAGGAAGCATCACCGGAGTGCCAACTGCCGATGCCATGTGCCCCGGAGGAGTCGCTACTGGATGCCCAACTGGTGCCCCGTACATCCCTATTCCGGGCAGATGTTGCTGAGGGCGGTGCTTCCCTGGTGGCCCCAAAGCCGGTGGATTATTCTGGTTCATGCTGTTCGTCTGGTGGCCGGTGATCGGAGCTTGATGGGCCATGACGTCGCCACCACCGTTATTAACTGAGGTAATGTCATGAATGCTTGATCTTCTTCTATCTCTGTTCATTGAGTTCAATCGAATGAAATATTTCTGTGCATGACTTGCCACTTGTGTCGGTGTCCTGGATATAACAAAGTTTCTTGAAATGCTTCTCCAATCCCCTTTCCCAAACTTGTCTAGACCCAGTAGAAATAACCTGAAAATAGCAATAGTTAAGAATCTATCTATCTCAATTCTGTTCAGCTTAAGAAATCTCTGTATGAAAAAAGGAGGGAAAATGATTCCATTGCTACTCCAGATCTCACAGACCAGAAGAACAAATATCCGGATACACCTTTCTCCTTTTTGGATCTAAATTGATAAATTATATAGCTCTCATGGAAATGACCCAATATTCGAAGTCGTTGAAAATACACAAACCTGTGTTCTTCCTCCGTCCATGGGATCCCTTTCCTTCTTTCTTGTTCGGACCTGGATCCGCCCTTTGTGGCATGGGAAGACGAGTCGTGGGAGAGCCCAGAAAACCCACTTCCAAAACCTGAATTGGGTCTTTTATTAGTATCAGAGCCAGTAGCCCCATGAGGATGTAGATGACGATCCTTGTCCTTAGTAGAAGCATTAGTTGTTTCTTCTCCAACAGAAGCATAATTTGGAATAGGAACTTGGCCGGCCTCAATGGCACCGACATCTTCAACCAGCATTTGGTAGTGTTGTTTCAAGTCTTCCATGTTCTTGGTTGGAAGCATTGAAGCAATCTTTTCCCACATCTCTTCAGACTCCTTCCCTTCCAATTCTGGAGCATCCCAATGCGTAGCTATGGCATTTTCAAATGCTTTATCTTCTTCTTTGGTCCAGGCAGCTGATCCAGTTGACATGGTGCAGCGATGTTTGGTAAACCCAGGAGTGGAAATGGTAATGGATTAAAGCATGCTGAATTGTTCAGTTTTCTGGGGGAAGAGTCTGGTTTGGAGGGCAAAGGATAGAGGAGAGAGAAGAGTGAAGAATGTGGCGTAGGGCAAGGGAAGGAGGTGAGTGGTGAAACTCTCAATTAAGAGAGGACCACTTTTTTGGGGAGTTGAAGTGACATGTTCTTTGTCATCTTCATCCCCCCCATCAATAATCATATTTGCAGAAACTCTATAGAGAGAGAAAGAGAAGAGACTTTTTGGCCAGACATCAGCAATCATAGAGTTGGTAGTGAGAAATTAGGGGAACACAGGTCCAGAGAATCTTCAACAAAAGAAAAACATGATGAACAGTAAAATTTCTCACTCCCCATCTGATAGGTGTAAGGCTGATGTCATGATCAGTGGAGGCTTGGGGGAAGGGGTCAAAGGTTGCACTTGCTCAGTCCCTCCCATGTGTTGTACTGAGGTTTATCTGGCTCATCAGAATATTAATAATATACATGATTCTTCAATAGAAACCAAACCCACGAGCAATTTCTAAGAAAACAAATGTGAGATCCCTCTAGGACTCGAAGGGATAGATTGTGAAATCCTATATCGATTGGAGAGTGAAACGAAATTGTGAAAACCTCTCCTTAACAGATATATTATAGGTTTTGCCATATTCCTTGCTCTGTATATCCTTATTCAAGACTCTATTACAGTCAGTTGCTCTGTATATCCTTATTCAAGACTCTATTACAGTCAGTTGCTCTGTATATCCTTATTCAAGACTCTATTACAGTCAGTTGCTCTGTATATCCTTATTCAAGACTCTATTACAGTCAGTTGCTCTGTATATCCTTATTCAAGACTCTATTACAGTCAGTTGCTCTGTATATCCTTATTCAAGACTCTATTACAGTCAGTTGCTCTGTATATCCTTATTCAAGACTCTATTACAGTCAGTTGCTCTGTATATCCTTATTCAAGACTCTATTACAGTCAGTTGCTCTGTATATCCTTATTCAAGACTCTATTACAGTCAGTTGCTCTGTATATCCTTATTCAAGACTCTATTACAGTCAGTTGCTCTGTATATCCTTATTCAAGACTCTATTACAGTCAGACCCTCTTAAACATAAAAGGATTTGAAGTGAATGGGAGTGTCGGCTTCTTTGGTATTGCTGGGTGTTTACCAGAGTTTCTGTGTAAATAAACAAGTTTCCCCCCTCTCTCTCTCTCTGGATACGTGGTCTGTTCTCCACTTCAAGTTGTTGACCCAAAACTGCACCACAAAAAATATACAAGGATCACGTCCACCTCGCTGCTACCCACCGAAAGGGAGAGGACTGAGCGACGCCCAATTGGTCTGCCTATTATACTTGTCTCCTTCCTACTCACTTTTTTCTAGAGTTTGCTATAACAGCTCTCTTTACTCATGGATGGCAGGGATGGTTGAGGATTGCTAAGAGAAGAGATCTCCCTCGACTAATTAAAGGATTGATCATGTGTTTGTAAGTAAAGAATATGTGAGATTCTACGTCGGTTGGGGAGGAGAACCGGAGCATTCTTTATATAGGTATGAAAACTTATTCTTACTAGATGAGTTTTAAAAACCTTGAGGAGAACCTCAAAAGGGAAAGTTTTAAAAACTGTAAGAGTGAAAGCTATTACAAATACATCTCCATTGGTATGAGGTCTGACTAAAAGCAAAACTATGAGAGATTATGCTTAAAGTGGACAATATCGTATTATTGTAGAAAATTTGGTTTCTATCAGTAACATCTAATCATCGACATGTCTATCTTTACAAGGGTACGATATTGTCTACTTTGAACATAAACTCTCGTAAATTTGATTGCTTTAACTTATATCTCTGCTACCTTCCTTTTATCCCACACAAACTTTGTTTGCATTCCCACATCATTAACAACTTTGTTGGATTTCACTCCTCATATAAGCTTAGAGTTTAATTAAAGGGTTGAAATGAAATCTTTATTAAATAAATATCTCAACTCTTTCCCATAACATTACTGTCATTATCAAAATTAACGTCCCAATCAAAAAATAAAGTTTATTTTATTTAGCTATTTGGCAATAAATATCTAGAGATATACATTTTGTGGCTATAAATTAATTAGTTTTTTTTTTTTCTTTTTCTTTTGAATTAACATAAAATTATCGATATTTATAATGATAATTAGTAATTTATTAAATAATACTCTAATTCACTATTTATTTTGTTTATATTTTTTATATTCTAATTTCCTCGAATAATTAGCGAGTACCATGCATACACTCTTTCAAGTTAAAAGCAAATAAGACAATTAGTCTTATCAAAAAAAAAAATAATAATAATTAAACTTACCGTTCTACATGTTTCACAATATTTGGCTATTAAATTAAATATTAAATATTAAATACTGTATTTAATTCATTAAAAAGAAAGTCACAAGTTTACAGGGAAAAAAAAAATCATATTGTAAAAGAAAATTTATTTGCAAGAGCTACAACCTATGAATTATTATTTATTATTTATTATTTATTATTATTGCCAGGGAGAATTTGATCTGTTTTAGTTTTAATAACTAAATGACTGAAACACCCTTACACATGAGAAATTGATTGGGGCTATATTCGTCTTCACGCACGATCCGAAACCCTAGTAATGCAAATGCTAGGTATTTTTTCCCTCCATTTGCTTTGGTCGATCCTGCAGTCCGGCGGCTTGTCTTCAATTCTCACGTCCTCTTTCGTGTAAGGTATCTATCCAAATCCTTCTTCGATCCATGGCGATCTCTTTGGTTCTTTGCTCTGTTCAGATTCGCAGCATTTAAGGCAGTTCTTATTTTGACTTCTCTGCGAGATTTTTGGTTATTTGTATTTTTCTGTTTCTTTTGCCTTTATTCATTACTGTTTTTCATCTGCTGGTGAGAATCACTCGGTCGTTGCTTGTCGAATACCCTGCATAAAATTTTCGAGTACTAATTAAATAGAGACCGTCGTGATTGAAATTATCAAATTAGGGGTGTTTAGCATTGTAGTTCTTATTCTTGCAGGAGATTGTTTATGAGTTGAAAAACTTGCCATGTTATGCTGATATCTTCCTCGATCCTTGGTTTAAAATATTGAAGTGATTGGAATTTTAACTCGCATGTGCTTTCTTAAAGTTGGGCTCTTTTACTTTTATAGTTTTGTAGAACATTCTGGACTGATATTCATAAGCAATTCTGTTTGGCATCAGTTTACTTGTTCCTACACTTAAACTACTCATTGGGTTGTTTATAATGGGAACTTGAAGCTGCATAACCAGTAATTTTTGGTAGATTGTCTTGGAAATTGCTGCTTAGGAGTAATTATTAGGGAAAATATTCGCTTTGGTATTGATTTTCTAAGATTTGTTTTTCGTGTGTTTGTTTAGGAATGGAATCGCAGATCAAGCATGCTGTGGTGGTCAAAGTGATGGGTAGAACTGGATCAAGAGGGCAGGTGACTCAAGTTAGAGTCAAGTTTCTTGATGATCAGAATCGTTACATTATGAGGAATGTCAAGGGACCAGTGAGGGAAGGAGACATTCTTACCCTGTTGGAGTCAGAGAGGGAAGCTAGAAGATTGCGTTGATGGGGATCAAGTTCCCAGTTCTCCGGTTTGCAGTTGCTAAATGTTATTTATCATATCATACCTACAAATAGAATGCTTTACATCATTTTTCCCTATTGAAGTGTGATTTTAGTGACTAGCTTCTCCAAGGCTTTGCTTCCATGGCAGAATATGTGAACTGGATGAGTAATTTAATTGAGTTTTGAAACGATAATTTTGTGTTTATTTACCAACTGCTTAATATTTTTGGTGTTACTTCGGTCATGCATATAGGGTTCTGGCGCCTAGTTAAGTCTTATAGGGCTGATTCTTAACAAGATTAAGGTATGTTTTGGAGTGATTTTGGAACAGCTGAAATTTGTCATGTTCTAAATCTGTTAAAGGGGCATGACAAATAATTTTGGCATGTCCAAGTGCAAGACTGTTAAGTTTTAAATGATGGTTTCAATAATATGCAAATTAGTCTTATCCAAGAAAATATGTAAACTAGGTGATATAGGATAATAAAATGTCTCTCTTTTCTTGCCCCCTTTACCCTTTTCATTGGTTCTTTTTCATGGAGTCACTCTGTCTAGTCATAATCACTGAGTCTTCCCTCTAGCATCAACGAAGAGAATCCAAGGAAACCCTTACGAAGGCAAGAGCACCACAATTCTTTATGATCATCTGTTTTGTCTATGTTCCTACTTATTTTATAGTTCAATCATAAGTGAGGTTGAAAGTTCGAGTTCTTCGATCTATTATATTTATACACCACATTTTGAAAAGTTATGTTATCATTTATCCATGCCATTTTCCAACATGAATTTTCCAATTGAACTATGTCCGAGTTGACAAACAAAAGCAACCTCTGAGAAAGATCACTGACCCCATTTTTCATGGTAATTGAAAACAATGTATCAGTAGATGCATAGCACTTTAGCCTTGATCATTCTCCCAACAATATAACATTCAAAACATCTTAAAAGAAATCCCACGATGGGTAACATCCCTTGCAACAGCCTCAGATTTTTGGAACAGAAACTATTTGCTTCAACTTTACATCTACATAATAAAAGTTGGATCTGACTCAGTACAAAAATATAAGTTACATATTACAGGTTGACATTATGCTTCCTTTGAAGTAATGAAGACAGTACAAAATCAGAAATTCTAATAAAAAATGCTAACACTATCATCTCCTGGAAGAACTTTTTTATGATCCATAAGTTCATAGAACGTTGCAGATATTCTCAAGTTGGTTGCCTAAAATGTTGCACCACTGCCATAATCTACCATCCTTGGTCATCTGTTTATCATATCATCATCCTACGTTGTTAGGACGAATCTTAAATATAAAGATTAGGAGAGGTCAAAGTGGTACCTATTAAAACAGTTGCAGCAGTCACAATCAGGGAAAATCTACCCATCCAGTGATGAAGTGAACAAACCAGCGAGTGCTGCCTCTAAAAAATCAGAAGAAAGCTCCTTTGCCTGAGGCTACTTGTTGACTCATAACACGTATTCAGTACTATCTTGGTGATATACCACCAACTTGTACAAGCGGACGCCCTGGAAGTTTCGTTACTTCGGGACTTCCTCGGAGGAGCGATGCTCTTTGTGGATTAAGAAGCAAAAGCTGTTGCATGTCCTTAGGAAGCACATTAAAAACAGTCAGCAGATCGCCTTTCAGTTTCTGGCAAATTGTCACAGAGTCTACATAAGCCCTTCTGGATTCCTGCAGCTGAAGATGGTGCTTCAAACATCAAAATATGGCCGCACAACCTCTTGTAACAAAAAAAACATAGCTTGCAGTGTGGATGCATCATATATTGTTTTTTGTGACAGACAGGAAGATTAGTTAGGTGAAGGTTGTCTCGTAGCCAAAGGCCACATAAGAAGAAAGATTGGTTGTTTTTCAGGCTCTCGCATGGAGCAAAATCGTGGTTCCCCCTCAACAAATATAGTATAAATGTAACGGCTCAGGCCCACCGCTAGCAGATATTGTCCGCTTTGACACATTAAATATCGCCGTCAGCCTCACAGTTTTAAAAAGCGTCTGTTAGGGGAGGTTTTCACACCCTTATAAGGATGTTTCGTTCTCCTCTCCAAGCGATGTGGGATCTCAAAATCCACTCCCCTTTGGGCCCAACGTCCTTGTTGGCACACCGCTCGGTGTCTGACTCTAATACCATTTGTAACAGTTCAAGCCCACCGCTAGTAGATACTGTAATCCCTTCTTGAATGGGTTGGGCTTGGCTTTCCTCCCCCTTTTCTTTTAATCCACATCATTCCTAATTTCTCATACAAAAAGAATCAATGGTCTCCTAAAATACTAAAAAACATGACACTTTCAATGTCATCGAACATCCATTTCAATCAGAATCATCTTTATTTTGCATGACGTTGAGGCCCAGACCTCAACAATTTTGAAGGAGCTCAAGAGTGCTTAGAAACTTATCTGGTGCCACAAAGAACACTACGAAATGATTTTGGTAAAGCAAGAACAAGAAATGCAATATCGTGAATAACATACGCCCCATGGTCACTTTCGTCAGTAAGAATCCAGCAAATATCAGCTAAAATGTAGCACAAGGAATAAAACATGAATAACTAAACAGATCAAAATGCTAAATGTGTGATTGTGGTTCCCAATAAGGCTAAAACACATTCCTACAAATTGTTCAACTGATCATCAAGCCCAAAATATTCTTTTAAGTTGCACCTAAAACATCATGTAGTTTCCTAATATCTTTTAGAGGGATCAGAACAAAAAACTAAGTCATTTCAAAACCATTCAATACCCCTTTCAAATTAACAAAAAGGGTGTACTTGGAAACGAATCGAGAATTTATTGGAATCAAAATAGTGACAGGCATTGTTGGGGAAAAAATACCTCCATTTCTCTTAGAAGATGTCTTTCAATAGCGTTAAATAAGTCGACAACTTCCAACTCGGGCATTTTGGATATAAGCCGTGGTACATCGGCATTGATTCTCGCTTGCCTCCATAGTCTATGCTGTTCTTGTTCAGCAACAGCACGCCTTCTCTCAAACCAAGGCATAAAGTTTGGTCCATTGAGAAACCGCCTGAAAGGAATAGTTTGATAGGTCATTTGATATGGGTGATAACAGAATCCAAAAAAACTATTCCTAAAGATGATGAATACTTCCTATGAAATAAAAGAATACAATAGAATGGCCACATTACCTGTACAAGTCCAGCCAGTTAGATCTCATTCGCTTGGCCAGAAATTTTCCTGGTCCTCTTGTTGATAGATTGGCAAGAAACTCATCAGCACTAAATTGAGGGCGAGAGGGCTCATCAAATGGAGAAGATCCTTCTGAAGGTGTGGTGCTTCGAAAGTATGGCCCAAAAGGAGCCAAAAAGTTGGTCGTAAGTTCCAGGAAGTGTCGACGTAAAATCTCATTGTTAACAACAGACATGGACTCCTCAACCCTCGGTGATAAGCCAGCGTCAATAAGCCGATTCAAGATCGATGTGTCTGGCTTCATTGCTGCAGAATAAGTACTCCAGATGGCTTCCTTATGTTCTGTCATGAGGCTTAGAGGACCATCTCTCCTCAACTTCACAGCATTTAGTAAGTTTGTCGGAGAGAATTTTTTCAAGGACAGCTGCCGAAATCCGAACCCTTCAGGAGTACCAGAAACACTGCCAGAAGAGGACCTGGATGTCTGGGGAAGCCGATTCGCAGTAGAGTTTCCAACTGAGACAATATGAGGAATACTACGAAGGGCTTTAAGGAAGAAGAGGTTTGTCACCCCCAAAACCATAGGGGGGAAAGTAGCTCCCTCTTGAAGTGTGTTTAAGTATGAAAACTCAGGGTCATGAATGGTGAAATAAGGTCTAAAATCAACACTACAAAGAAGAGGAGCAACCAAACTAACAAGACCAGCAACAGCTTCACAACACTGGGGAGGCGTCGGTGCAATGATTAGGATGGGTTCACCAATAAGTTGCAACTCCCACAACAGCCAGAGCTGCAGAAGAAGACCCCGGAATGTACCAAAGAGATCGGAATCGTGGAAAAGACCCTGTGGAACAGACTGATTATTAGGAAGAAAAGGAGCCATAGAGGATGTAGACTCTTTCGAAAACGTCTCGCCATCCATTGGCAAACTATGAGCAGGTGGCAAGTGTGCTTTAAGCAGAGCATTTCCAATAGGAAGCTCCATTTGTTTACCAGTTATAGGAGCAGGCCACATTGAAACACAAGCAGCAATATGCTCAAGAGCCCTACTCCCGATGTCGAAATATAATGGACCCATGATTTGCAACAGAGGTTTGAAGACAGTAGAATAAGGACTATGAGATAAAATAACCACAGACTTCTGCTCTCCACCTCTTCTTAGCCTCTCATCATGTCTCTGCCTATTAAAAACAAAACCATACATGAACTTGGACTTGTTAGCAAGGCTGCTTTTCGATCTTGGAAGTTTTGAGTCATCCATTTCAGTTATCTCAGAAGAAGAAACATTTCTTGGTTGAGAAATTTCCTTCCTTCGAACCCGGAAAAAGAATATACAATCATGTATACTTGACCGGTTCTGATGCTGCGAAATCGAATCGGGAAATGAACTAAATGCAACTTCAAGTTCCTCATCTTGTGTAAGAACGCCTGGAGGGTAGCACTCCTCAATGAGTTGACCCTGTTCAAGATCAAACCTAATAATGCAAAAGGCCACAACCCATTTTTGGAGAGATTCTGGATCCAACTTCACATTAACTTCTGACTTCACAGAAAATGAAGGGGATCGGCTCATTTTGTTGCATCAATCCCAGGACCATTCCCCCTAATCTTCAGTCATCACTATCCACTTACCTCACAAAATTTCCAAGATTTCAACCAACAATCAAGATCAAGGCGGAGCAGCCAACCTAATAATTCCAGTGTTTTCGACCACTTGGACACTTGTACTGAATATAATCAGCACAAAACGATGTACTGAAACCTGCATTACATGCCAATTAAAGGAGATTCAGAAAAATATATATAACCCTTTTCGCTGCTTTACCAACACTGAAAAGTAGCATGAAAAAGACGGAAAAACAAATCCAGAAACCCAAGTGATCTTCCAAAAGTAAACGAAAATTCACGAGTGAACAACTACACTGCTTGCATTACTCCTGGTACAAGATTTCCCCAAATAACAGAAACGAGAAGAGAATAAAACAACAAGACACTATGGACAACCACGGCGACAGTATACAAAGATCTACAAGTGGGTCGCGATTAACCTAAACTGACGACCCCAGTAACAATCAAATTCCATCCTGAACCAATCTGGATCGACGAGAAACAAGTATCCGAACGAAAGAAANTCCTGACAAAAACCGAAAAGGAAAGCATGTAATATAAAAATTAGGAGAGTGTATGAGAATTAAGGAGGGTCTGCAATGGTTGAAGAGAGAAACGATTGTGTACCGTTTCCGAGTTGGGCTTCAATTGGGGGAATGGGGAAAGGAATTGAATTGAGGCCTTCCTCCAAGGACCCTTGAATTCACTGAGAAATGCCAAAGGAATCGGGTTGTTGGATAGTCGATGGATTAATCACATAGACCGTGAAATTTCTTGCCTGAGATTGTTGTTCTCTGGTTTACTTGCTTACGGGCAGTATGAGCTGTTCGTGATGTAATACCCAATCGGGTTTCAACCTTCGCAAAGTTACCCAAACCAGTCGCCCCGACAAAGAAAACATTCAAAATTCTTACTTTTCTATGTTTATTATCAAACAACAAAGTTCCTTTTTTTTTTTTCATGGGAAAGAAGAAAAATATTTTATTTAAAAAATCTTATTTTCGCTATAAATTAATTTTAATATGTTTTGGTAAAATCTATATATATATATATGTATATATTTTTTTATTTAAATAATTTATTATTACTACTTTTTATTAACAATCTTGCTTAATGGATACATTAAAAAGAAAAAGAAAAAAAAAAACAAGGAAAAAAGATAGTAGAGACAAAGGATTATTAGTATAAAAAAGTCATTTTTGACAAAAGGAATAAATATTTTAAAATGTAAATATAGAAGACTTTTTGTTATGCCCCTATCACCTATCTTGCTATTGCACCCTTATCCCCGAGGAGCGAGGGTAGCAACCTTGATTATGTGATTCTAAGATCTCCAGTAAACTCAGGCTCGAGAGGCTTTTACCAAAATTTCTTAAAGAGCACGAGGTCACCTCTTCATCAGGCTGATTATGGCAGCCATTGCAGATCGTTCAACGAGAAATAACTCAATTAGGCAAAGACTTTACCTATCTAATTAAAAAAAACGAACCAAACAAGGTCAAACCAGCTAATTAGTGTTGACAAAAAATTAGATTCAGTCATGAAATATGAACAGAAGTATGAAGGTTTGCTGTTTGGCAAACATAAAAAACTTGGATTACAAATGAAGTTAACGTAATTCTATACATAGAGAATTAAGCTAAAAAAAAAGGGCCTGAATTATGCAGTGCACGTGTAACTGACTAGATTTCTACTATAATTCCCACTTTATTATTTACATTTGAAGCACAGACGAACTGCATTTTCTATATCAAACTGCTTTCCTTTATCAGCTATCAATCATTATGAACCATCAACATTTCCAGTTCTTCACTTACCAGCAAACCCATCATCAACAACCACTTCACTTCAATGCCTTCACATTAGTTAAGGATGATCTAAACATCGTATACCGCCAATCGTTCTTCGATACAGACACGACAAATTGGGCACTTTTTACACTTCTCACAGCAGGTACTGCAATAATATTCACAACTGTTCGTGAAGCTCGAAGAGGTAATGATACGGCTGCTTAGCTCAATTTCAAGACAAACACTAGTTCAATAGTATATGTTATACCTGCATAGTACACGATGCCTACATGGAAGAAGAACCACGCTAATTTCCCCCTCGAAACAAACCCGACATAACACCTTTTCCTGTTCAAATCATCGGTGTACCAATGAATTCAGCATATAATGATATGACAGTAGGGAAGATAGAATAAGATCACGAAAATGCTGTCTAGAAGAAAAGGGGGAGAATTTACATTTTGAAGTCTTTCATATTCCTGCTGACTGTATTTGGTGATTTCTGTTTGCTCCCCTAATGCAGCTTGAAGGCGCCAGACCTGTATGACGACTTCGAAGATCAAATACAGCTCAAATAAAACTAGCAGTAGCATCAACAAGATCAACGACGACTCATTTAATAGTTTAATGAATTACGAAGTGGAATAATATATCAATATAACGATAACGATGCTTACCTCCTCGGCAAGATCTTTCTTGGGCATCTTCTTCACAATCTCGGGAGGATATCCACTAAACGTATTGTACCTGCATTGTTCATACCCAATAAACCAATGAACTTCTCCCTGCTGATATTCTAAAAGTGAATACTTTTTTTAACATGTTCAACCAGTTACGCGTTCAGGTTTGTAGAGTACTGAGCAGTAGAGTTCTCACAAAACTATTCGGAAGGGGAAAAATACGAACCCTGAGGCACCCTCGTGGTACAGTCGTGCCTGCTCCTCTCTACTGCCTTCATCAATTGACCACCATCCCAATAGCCTGTCTTCACCATATCAAGTAAGTTCATATTTCATGGACTTGATAACATCATCTTCACAAAAGGGATAACGCTCAAATAAGGATATCACCTTGAACCATGATGAAAGAACTCCAAGAAGGCATGAGCCCTAGCAGAAAAACTGAGATAGGGGGCGGTGCCTGATCCACCTCTTAAGAGAAGTATAACTTTCTCTAACAATCTAGATGCAGCATAAATAACAGCAGCACCTTGCAGTATAAAAAGGGGCGAGAAAAGGACAGGAAGTGGTATATGTTTCGCGCTCGCAGGTGTTCCCTGAAAGGTCGATAAGTCTAGATTAAATACAAGAACATAATAGCCACTTTGGTAACTTCACATGTTGTGAACTCAGGGTTGATGCATTGAATGTGCAGTATACCTCCAAATACATGCAGAGTAGGACTTGAAAAACAATTATGGGAATTTTCATGATATGGCCGCCAATGTCTTGAAGGCCACACATTCTGTCTTGATGCTGATCCTGCTCTGGATAAATCATCAGACCGTTGTTCCAATCTAGATATCTAACTACGGCTGATGATGAACAAGTTTCTCTTGTTTGAATATTTCTATGAATCACAGGATTAGACCACTTTGTACAGACGAGAAACGCAAAGCACTCCGCAATGCTGCAACCAAAATATCGAGGAAAACAATTAAATTGGGTTGGTCCATAATGGTAGATGTAAGCAAAATGTAAAAACAGGACATTCTAACGCAATAAGTGCATGAATGTTACCCAAAGTTAATAAATAAGTCCCACCAGCCAAGAGCACCAACACTCCCTGCAATTGATTTTTATCAAATTAGAGATTGATCACCAAGAAAAACTTATGCCTACCAAGATCGACACATATATGCATATTAAATAGATCCATGCCGTTGACTTGACAATCTAGCACTCTAAACCACAGCGCTACATCCATACATAGCCACACGTTATTTTAAATCAAATGAAAGAAGCTATGGCATCTAACATCTGGGAAATGACTATTTAGGGATTAATATAAACGCAAAACGCAGTTCCATACAAGAATGGTGATTTTCAGACCTGGATGAAGTTAACTAAGGTCACATTTCATATATAAAGGATAGGGAGAGAGAGCAAAAATAAGAATAAATAATTACCACATAGCTTCAGTAGAGTAAACACTGTAGCAGCAACGAAGAAGACCATTGAAATGGCAACCCAAAAGTGCTACAGAAGCAGAGAAGAAAATTAACTCGTCTCCAACAAGATCCTAATCTGAATTTAAAACAGAATACAAGAAGCGTTCTTCCAAGAATACTCGAAAGGTGATTATATTCGTTTGATATTTGCAAGAGAAGAGTACATTATCTGAATCTGCATCTGGTTGATCATTATCATCTCCTTTTTTCTAAAAATTTTGCTTCTTTTAGAAAATAGGTGTTGCCATTCTAAAACCAAGAATATCCAACCTCACTACGTTCATTAAGAAAATTGAAGATCGCATCCTAAGGGCGAACTCAATCCCTGGAATCATAAGGGAACTGGCTATCAAATAATCTAACACATCATGTTTGTCTGATGGACGTTGTTTTTATCTCAAAAGTTAATGTTAAGAATTGTCAAATTGTATGAGAACATTCAGTCTCAACATCCTCTATGTCCACTACCAAAACTAGAGCCAATGTACAGGTTTCCCTCTTCACATAATCAAGATATTGCGAATGAAACAATTTAATGATGCAACAAACCATAAAATATTAAGATTGGGAGATGAATTTTATGGCACAAACACTACGAGGCTAAATACTAGCAGCCACAAGATAATTGATCTCAGCGCAGAGAATATAGAATGTGCTGAGTTCTTTCAAGGGGACATATAACTCAAACAACTTAAAGGATTAATTTAAAGGAGTGGCCTCACAGAAAAGTTCGTTGATTGAGAATCTAATAATACTTACAGGAAGAGTTTCCCATATTGCCTCATCGCTCATGCTTTCATCGTCACCAGGCATTAGTGATCTACACATTCTGAAAAGATAAGAAAGGTAAGGTCTCACCAACTCACAACAACCTTGTGCATCAAAAGCAGAGCAAGCAGGAAAAGCCAGCAAACTTGTTGAGAAGGATTATTTGAACTGCTAATTGCATGATACTATACAAACGACAATTCATTCATCAAACGTGCTTTCCGTGTGTGAATCTCCGGTTCAACTTAATATCACAATCCAATCATTCTTAGGCCATATGGGTCGTTGGAATAAATAGGTGAACGTCAAAAATCCACACAGAACAGTTTAGACGAGGTAATTTGTAACAACCCAAGTCCACCGCTAGCAGATATTGTTCTCTTTGGGCTTTCTCTTCCAGGCTTCCCCAAAAAGCTTTAAAATGTGTCTACTAGGGAGAGGTTTCCACACTCTTATAAAGGTTGTTTTGTTCCCCTCTCCAACAGATGTGGGATCTCACTCCTCGTTGGCACTCGTTTCCCTCTCCAATCGATGTAGAACCCCCAAAATCCACCCCCCTTCGGAGTCTAGCGTCTTTGCTGGCAAACCGCCTGGTGTCCACCCTCCTTCGGGATTCAGCCTCCTCGTTGGCACATTGCCCAGTGCCTGGTTTTGATACCAACTGTAACGGCCCAAGCCCACCGTCAGTAGATATTGTCCTCTTTGGGTTTTTCCTTCCAGGCTTCCCCTCAAGGCTTCAAAATGTGTCTGCTAGGGAGAGGTTTCCACACTCTTATAAAAAATGCTTTGTTCCCCTCTCCAGCCGATGTGGGATCTCACATAATTCTCACAAGTACAAAGGTGAAGACGGATACAACCCATAAAGTTCATAGTTTAAAGACTAAGCATCAGATAAGACAAAAAAAAAAAAAATACAGTAAAAATGCATTGATACCTCAATCTATACAACATTTAATGCTGTAAGATAAATGAACAAGTACCTGAAATTATCGATTAAAATGATGATTTCAAAAGCCAGCAACGGTAGAAAGACAATCTTCAAATTCACAGCAGGAAAACCATAAACTGCAAGAAACGGTATTGCATCAATAAACATACCAAACAATACCCTGTTGAATAATGAAAATGAAGTATTGAACTGGAAACAATGCCTCAACATTCTTGAACAGTAAACTTCATAACAATATGAGCATACCAGACAGGCTCTCGAGGTATATACAAAGAAGTAACTCAAATGTTACAAGCAAAGGCGTGGAGACAACGGCATGACAGGGTGCCCACTGTTCAACAGAAACGCATAGCAAACTCACAAATGATGTCATATCAAAGAAACCATTTGGTACCAAATAGAAAACAGAGTCAATCTCAACAAAATGCATTGGCCATTACTGACTTACATGGCGATTATGAGGAAGAGATGGGGCAGGTAATGAGAACCTTCCCCGAGCAACAACGACATGAAACACCCAAAGTGGGAAAAAAATAACCCTGCACACAAAAATTTGTGAGAATACAACGGAAAGAAAGATCATCTCAATCCCTAATCAAAGTGAACCGCAAGGGAATATGAAAAAGAACAGATATCCAAAGCAAAACGAAATTTAAACGCTGGAGAGATCGAAGAACAGAGAAAGAAACAATAAGTAGATGACAGTACCACCAACTGTGGGAGACGAAATGATCGAGCTTGAGAACGAGCAAGAGCGTGAAACAGAAGAGTGAACCGTGGGCCAAAAGTGCCTGCACGGACTTCAACACTCTCCTCCAAGTCATTCCTCCGCCCCCAAACTAGCTTTACCTCAAAAGCCCTCCACCCCTCTTCGACGCACCACTCAAAACCCAAAAACTCGAAAACCCATCATGCAAACCATTGAAAAGAATAAAACCCAAAAACGGAAAAAGAAGAAGAATCAGAAACTGGGTATTAATAAGAAAGAATGGGCAAGAAGAATGGACCGGAATTTCTCAAATCTCAATCCCCGCCGTCTGTGTTTGCTTCCCCTATCAACGATTACTTCCTCTAAAAGCCACTAAAAGAATGATTTATAAAGTAAAAGGAGATAGATGGGTCTAATTCCACCACCGGGAAAGAAAAAGGAAACAAACCCCTCTTTCTCTCTCTTTCCCTCTCTCTATTTCTCAGTCGAGAATATTTTAATCCAGGTTCTTGCGACTGTTCCTTGTTCCAATTTCGAAACATGGAACCAAGTGGAGGGGGCGTGGTGGAAAACAAAGGAGGCAAATGTCGACGTGATGGGGTCTCATAGAGTTTATGGGAGATTCTAATCTCACCCTCGCGCGTTTCTCAACCACCATATTTGGTGGCTTGCTCCATGTGTGTAGCTCGAATTTTGAACAAGATAATGAACCAGAATAGGAAAAATACTCGAAAAGGAATCAAAATTTGGAAGGTGAAGATGGGATGTTCAAATGTTATTGCCCGAGGAGATTTTTATTTTCGAAAGAGGAAAAAATCTTGAGCCGAAACTTTGGGAATTGCGGATCCATTCCTTCTACACCTCAATAAATTACGTATTACGTATTGGGGTTTTATCTTCCCCCTTTGCTCACGAGATTTTCGGCTGTTTCAATTCCAATCGTTGCAACAGCCCCCTTTTGAACTGTTATCAAGTGTTTTAACTGCCGCAAACATTAATATTTTCTTCTTTTTTTTCTAAATGAAACATTGAATCCCTTAACTGTAAATGTAACATATGATATGAATTTAACATAAAGTAATACTGTAAGATTGCAATGGAAATACACATAAATCACATAGGATTATACAAGTTTTGGGTGTACAGTTGGGGACCCACCACCAAGGTGAAACTTGGTTTCTCGGGAACAGGCGTGGAATACAAAGGATTCCAAGTTGAGTGGAATAATCAGAAACAGAAGGTGCTCATATCAAACTACCCGGAGGTCATGCATTGTGTCCCCACCATTAATGTGAAAACAATAGCACACAACAAATGCTAAATTACAAATATGTGTATGGTGAGAGAGAGAGAGAGAGAGAGAGAGAGAGAGAGAGAGAGAGAGAGAGAGAGACAATAAAGGCATAATTAAAGGTGTAATTTGGAGGAAAGTCTGGGGTTAATTTAGTCATTTTGAATTAATTGTATTTAAAAATCGAAGAATTGTTGCAATAGTTGTTGGACATTCTCATATGTTGCAACCGAAATGGTTCCATGGAATTAAAATATATATTTTATTAAAACTGTAACTGCCGACAGGTCGGTCTGTCCTCCACGTCAAAACCAATTGACCCCATTCTTCATTTTAGACACCTAATATAATGGGATTAATGTGAAGATTAAATTTTTAATACACTATTATTAATATTCGTATTAATCAATTTTTTTAAATTTTATCTCATATTTTTTTCAATTGGGAGGTATGAAGTTTCCATCTTCGATAGGGCCGATGGTGGGAACATGGGACAAGATTCCTTCTTGTTTTAATTTTGGGACGGGATGGAGATTGCAGTTCTTATCTTATTTAAGTTTTGATTTGACTAAATAAATATTTATTTTTCACAACATTTGAATATCTTACCTATATGACAGCCCTTTTTGTTTCTACTATTTTTTTTTTTTATTCTTAAGAATTAAAAATTAAATCTATATAGTTAAATAAAAATTCTTAAATAAAAAGAAGAATGATGGATGTTAATTGGTTGTCTTAGTCAATTGAAGCCAGCATGACATCCCATTGGTAAAATAATGATGACAGGTAATGCTCCAAGTGACACGTGGCCAAAATATTTAAGATCTAATTTGATTAATACTAAAACATAGATAAGAATTAAGATAAATAAAGAAATCCAATATTCGTTTGTCCCCACACGTCATACTCATAATTACAATACACATACAAAATACAAATGTATATAAAATTTAATTTCGAGAAATTATTTCCGAAATTAATTATTGTGATATGTTTGTCTTTTTCAAATTGATATTTATTCTATAAGTGGCGGATAAGGCACTGCACAAATTCACGGGTGCCTTTGAAAGATATTGATTTGATAGATTATTCGTGTCATTACGCAATCATTATTCCAATATAAAGAAAAAAACAATAAAACATGTTTCCCTAAACACATTTGGTAACTTTTTTTTGTATAATTTTTAAAAAAGTTTCCCTAATCAAGATAAGGGAAGGATCACAGATAGCTCCGATGAATAATATCTCGAAATTCTCCCATTAAATCCATTCCATTCCTAGTTACTACCTGATCATAAGCTAAGCAGACACAAGAAAGAAACATCTATTTGAGAAAAGTACAGGACAGAAACAAGAAGATGTATACTACCAGAGATGTAAGTAGTTCGAGCGACCACGTTGGTTGCAGCAGAAACGAGGGAATACTTGGAACCACCAATGAACCGCATACCCAACCAGCCACAAGAGAACCAAGTCTGCAAACACAGCAGGACAGAGCAGATGAGTGCCTGGATTTTTATTTTCAGATATATAATGAAATCAGCTGTTTGTGAAAGTTTCACCCTATGATGGAAGCCCGAGCCAAACTTTTAGTCTTCTCGTTTAGAAAATATATGCAAGCCGCCAAGGACACTGCTACCTGCATTGGTTGACATACAAAGTTTAACTAGAAGATGACAATTGCCTAAAAAATCTATACAGTATCCAAATTTGATGCCAATGTTGTAAAAGCTAAAAAGACAGAACGTGTCGTAAACAGGAACAGCCAAAGAAGTCGAACCGAGTGCAATTTAAGTTATTTTGATGTTACAGCATACAGATGATTCCTCACAATTTTCAATCTAAATCAAAGACTAAGAGAACGAAAAAAAAAAAGGTCGAATGATTTGAAAAGTGCTCGACTAGAGGAAAAGCAATAAAGCTAAGATGCAAGAAATCCTGCAAAGTCCCTTAATAATTAATATGATAGAATATAGATAAATACAAAGGTTGGATTCTGTTGAAATGGTTAATTGATGGGCAAGATAAGCACCCTAATGCAAATCCTTTTATCTTAATTCCATATATTCTTAAAAACTTCTAGGCATCCAAATGTTGGGGTCGGTTTGGAATGACTTTTTGAGTTCCTAGAAAAACAAAACAAGTCCCTAATCTCTAAGTGTTCACTTTAATACTAAATCTGCAAGTTCAACCCTATTTCTCTTCCCTGACATGCGTTTTAAAATCGTGAGGTTGGAAACGATATGTAACGGACAAGGGCTGTTACAAATGTTATCAGAGTCAGACTACGAGCGGTGTGCCAGCAAGGACACTGGACCTCCAAGGGGGTAGATTGTGAGATCCCCATGTTGGAGAAGGGAACAAAGCATTCCTTATAAGGATGTGAAAACCTCTCCTTAGCAGACGCGTTTTAAAACCGTGAGGCTGACGGCGATACGTAACAGGCTAAAGCGGACAATGTCTGCTGGCGGTGGACTTTGTGGTTGTTACAAATGATATCAGAGCCATACACCAGACAATGTGCCAGTGAGGATGCTAAGCCCCCAAGGGGAGTGGATAGTGGATCTCACATTGGTTAGAGAAGGAAACAAAACATTTCTTATAAGGGTGTGGAAAACCTCTCCCTAGTAGACGGGTTTTAAAACTGTGAGGTTGATGACGATACGTAACGAGCCAAAGAGGACAATATTTGTTAGTGTGGACTTGGGCTGTTACAAATGGTATCAGAGCCAGACACCAGGTGGTGTACCAGCGAGAACACTTGCCCCCAAGGGAAGGGGGTGGATAGTGAGATCCCACCTCAATCGGAGAGAGGAACAAAACATTTTTTATAAGGGTGGGAAAACCTCTCCCTATAAAATCGCGAGGCTGACAGCAATATGTAACAGACCAAAACGGACAATATCTACTAACAGTGGACTTAGGCTGTTATAGTCACAAAAAGCAAAAATCCGGGAGAGAAGGCTACGGTATTATAAGTGGCTGGTGAAGATGGACTCATAACCGTGAACTCTCTGCTTTTCTGTATTGTTGTTACTACTGATTATTACTATTATTATTATTTGGAGAAGGAACTATGGAAGTGACAAGGGAGAAGTATCCATTTCGTGGCAAGTTCCCAGGTAGTCTTCTTTCTTACCGCTCTTAACTGATATTAAGAACATGCAGTTCCAATTTTATAGCCTTTGATTACTTCCCAACAGAAGCAGTAGCCTTTGGGATATCACTAAAAATATGTTAATACATATATATTAAGATAACATTAAAATGAAACATATATGTCTACTGGAGGACTATTGAACTAACCTGAAAAGCAGGTCCACCTTCGGCTGAGTTCATAATACTCCAACCACCCATAAATGCGAAAAGAAACAATCTTCTGAAGATAACATCAGTCGGAGGAAGTTCTACAAAATTCAGCAAGTTCTTAAACCATGGTGGGGACTCCTCTACTTGCTTCTTCAACCTGGTTTTCAAATTAATCTTTGTCTTTTTCCTATGCTGGAAGCTTGCCATCAATATTTTCTCAAAAGCAGCTTCTATAGATTCCTCACTTCTTTCATGACCCGAATACTGCTGCAAAAGAAAATTTCGTGCACTCCAAATTTCTTCCTCTGAAGCAGCAGTACTTACACCAAGGCGTTTGTATGGATCCCAAACACGAATTCGAGGGAACTTTGTGACATTACCTGTGATAAATTAAAGATTTTCAGCTTAACATTATAAGACAAATACATCAAATACATCAAATTAACTATATCAAACTTAATGTTGTCCAAGCTATATAATTCACTAGCCGTATCAATTTTCCTATCAATACTGAGAGGCAAATCGGTTAGGGTTTCAGAACAAAAAAAAAAGAAGATAATGTTCCTCGGCACATAAGTTCATGGAAACGAGGATAATCCCAATCACATCACTTTTAATCCCAATCAAATTATCCAAAGAAAATCTGATTGAAGGGCAGCAATCCAAGTAGCAAGGGTCAATCAATACGAAATCCTCAAAACTCTAGACCCTCGACAGTTTCGTACTTTTAATTGATTATTTTTATTGCAGCCGCAGGAGTTCACAGATAGAAGGCCTATATAAACCAAGTATCCAGGATTGAAATTGTTCGATAATTCATACAAAGAAAAAGAATACAAGGTACCTTCATATGGTGCATCCAAAACACACTTAGGGCTCCTAAACAGTGCGCAAAATGGCTTGCCCTTCGCCCTATTAAGGCGACCAGACCTGGATAATAACAAAAAACACACCAAAGGAATAAGCTCTAACTCATTAAATTCCCAAGTTAGAGAGAAAAACGAAGAGGAATTTACAGATTTTGGCCGAGGAAAGAGGTCGCCAAATCAAGGTTAGTTAGCGAAAAGGAAGCCATTGTTCTTCCTCTTCCTCTTCCTCTTCTTCTTCTTCAGAGATAGAGAGCGCGCCCAAGAACTAGTAACACAGAACCATAATCCAAGGGTTCATGGAGGTTCGAAGCCAGAAATGGATTTGTGCAATCTGGTCGAATGCCCAATACGTCGTCGTTTATGTGGAGACGATTTCGAGGCAAATTATTTTAGTTTAACCAAATCTTTACCTATTTATTTCTTTTTTGCCATCAAATTGTTACTTATTTTTCTTTTATCCAATACATTAAAATAATTTAGGAAAAAATTATTTTTATTGATATAATTTTATTTTAAATTGTCTTATTAAATGGTTATATTATTATGGTAAATAAAACTATTTAATTGCTACTATTTTTTATTATTTTCTTTTAATTCATTCAAAATTTTAACAAAATAATTTATGGATGGTAGTATTATAAGTTTAATTTTTAAAAATATTAAATAGGACATATTATTTTCAAATTGGAATATTTTATATTGAAGAACATATTCAATAATAAAATAAAATAGGATTAACAAATTTGATATATATATATATAGCTCCAAATCTTATTTTATTTGAAAGAATGAGGAATAAATTACTAAGGAGGGAGCCTAATTTGCAGAAGAAGAGACTCATAAAGTACAGCAAGGTCTGCAATTCAGAGCTTTGATCTGTGTTCAGCTGCAAGTTGCTGTCTCAATATTCTTCTCATCACCTTATTGGTTGCAGTCCTCGGCAGGGAAGGGTAAGGAACCACACGGTGAACCTACGCACATCAGCACATGAATTAGGGGATACTCTTTCTTTCATAGAATAGTCAATGACCTTGGAAGAAATCCTACCTTGAATAATGGATTCAGGTTCTTCTGTAGAGATGAATTGAAACACAATTTTAACTTGTTTAGATCAGGGGTACTTCCATTTTGATTCTTGAATACAATTGCTATCGTCAACTGTTCGGGGCCTCCCCCATGTGGCGGTACCCCGATCGCAGCTGTTTCAAGGATGCTTTCATCAACACTATTGCAGATGCGTTCAATCTCTACTGAACTCACCTGCATATGACACACAATGGTTTTTTGGTCAAGATCTTGAATATACCTGTGTGTGGTCATGTATATTTCATAGGGGGCAATGCTATACAATTGTCAAATATGGTAGATTATGAGCACGTTTGGGATTGATTTTGATATTCACATGTGATTTTGAAAACAGGCATTAGGTTTTAGTTCATGCGACTACCAAAGAAACAAAACCAGATCTCTATGGCTGCCCCCATTTTAGAGCCTATTTTGTCAACAACAATGTCAAAGCTCCTTGTTCCCATGTCATGGCCTTAGCTTGTTAGTATTGAGCCTCAGCTAAAAGAAAGTTACCTTTATGCCTCCAAGATTCATAGTATCATCTGCACGACCATGTGCTCGATAATATCCTCGAGGAGAACGCTCAAACACATCTCCATGTCTTCTTAACACCTGTTAAGGGAATTACATATGTGGTAACATTGAAGGTTGAAGATACATATCTCAAGTAGGAAGGCATATCAGAAAAATTGAGTACCATTCCATTCCAACGGGGCATTCCCTTGAAGTAGACATCATAATGGTCAGCGTTCAACAGAGCACTTGAAGCTCCAAACAGGAAAGGTCCGAGTGCTAACTCACCAATTCCTGGCATATTTTGTGGCTACAGAGGGAAGAAGATAAAATTGTGTGTTTGAGAACTAGCAATTTGCAATATATAGACCCCTAAATTTGATGCATGACAACTGAGAGAACTAGCAAAGAACAATCTCAACGCTTCATGATCTAGGGGTAACAATTCTAAGAACTGTCGTTCTTTTAATACTCAGATGCCTTTAAATAAAGAAAAAACAAGCAACTTATGAGAATCAAAGAAGAGTTAAAAATATGTAAAGTCATAATATTTCAAAACTATTCATTTGAACCGATGCAAATTCTCTCCAACTCAACACCATTGACATTAATTAGCTCACACTCCAAAATAAAGAGTTGATCAGTTCTTACGAGAGGAAAACCATCATTGCCAAGAATGAAAAGACTGCACCCCATTCCTGGAGTGCTAAAAGCAGACAATGCCTGAGCCTGCAACAATGACCCTGCAACAAATCCACCACCGATCTCCGTCCCACCACAAATTTCAATGACAGGCTTATAGCCAGCTCTTCCCATTAGCCATAGGCATTCATCGACAGTAGATGCTTCACCAGTGGAGGAAAAACAACTAGCAGTTGCAACAGAAACATGGAGAAAATTGAACTATTAAAACTGAACTAAAATTGAACTCTATATATGCATATACCTATTTGATCTCTAAGCTTAAAAGACATAAGGGTTGTTTAAAAGCAACATAAACACAATGAAAGTAAAGACTTAAGCTCACCGGATTGAAGACCAATCATAACCAGATGTGCAGTTTGTACTTTTCCATGACCGGACAATACTTGGAACCACTCCAAGCATTGTTACTTTGGCATCCTACAGAAAGCTGAGATCACGAATATGTGTGATATGAAAAAATGCTGTTTCGATTGTGATGTCATTCGAAGTTGCCTTCTGTAAAGGCTGTTTCTTTTGTAAATTGAAAAGGCGATTAGGAAGAAAAATGTGATATCGTATCAAGGGTTTACCTGTACAAATTTAACGAATCCGGAACCAAGTGGGGATCCATCGTATAATGCCAATGAAGCTTTGTTCAATAGTGAAGCATAAACAAGCCACGGACCCATCATCCACCCAAGATTAGTGGGCCAAGCAACAACATCACCTTTATGAATGTCCATGTGGCACCATGCATCGGCCGCAGCTTTCAAAGGTGTTACAAGCGTCCATGGGATTGCTTTTGGCTCTCCTGAACAAGAAACAAACAGGCACTCCTCAGAATTTAAGCCCTGTTCAATGCCTACTAAATAAACAGCCAACCAATAAAAGCAAAACCAAAACAGGCACTCCTTAGAAGTTTGTTTTGTTCTAATGAGGCAGAAACGGTTTAACCTCATACCTTCCTTTATAATGTTTACATATCAACATATATTATTGCATTTTGAAACCAAATAAAATAACACATTTTTCCAAGGAAGTCTCAAATGCATAAACATGGAAATAAAAGAACAGAGTGAGTTATGAGGCTAAGGGACCAAATCTTGAATTAACCTGTAGTTCCAGATGAGAAAAGGATATTTGTAAATGATTTTGCTGATTGTTCCACAGCAGCAAATTCCACTCCTCTGCAAGAATCATATTGAAATTTAAAATATTCCGACGGCATAAGATATTTTGAACAGTCGATAGATTCAGGGGTCCTATAGAATTTTTATTTTGTGGACAGGTAGTTCATGGAGAAAGAAGCTAATGTAAGTAATTATAGAAGGTGACGAAAAACTGCAAACAGGGATGGAGAAAAGGTGATATATCCCCTTCACTCCTTCAAAGCCATCACATTATGAAAAAACAGAGGAACGGAAATTCAAGAAATTCAAACGTCAAGTGTTTGAGTCAAATTGGAATAAGAAGTTTTAAATGAGCAAAAATCTGAACATGACAAGTATAAATAAGAAACTAATCACCAAATCCACGTAAACAAACAAATAACAGTGCATACTTCAGATCTTTGACTCTCTCTAGAAAGGCATGCCAAGAAATATCTCCAGCTCGTAATTTCATGCTTAAACCAGTGCTCCTGGTGGGAATTACAATTGCCAGAGGTGACTGAGCATCTACAACTCGACTGCAATATTGAACCGATTACTAGAGCATTTCAGTATTTAGGGAAAGGAAAAGGACCAGATATTTAACTTCATGATGTAGTAATGTAACCTCACCTATACAAGGGTATACTTTTATCTCCACGAATAATAAGATCCTGAATTTTGCAGTAAGATAAGAAGGTTTTGATTGTACAAATTCAATAGAGAAATGTAAGTCTGAGTATAAAACGATAATAACATAAACAACATATATGTTGAAGGATTTTTTAACACATAAAGAACACAAGCCACAATATTGCAGAGGTATATCCTAAGGTTCCGTGCCCCGAAGGAGGAACTTTGCTGTGCTAGCTCTACCAAGTGAAATGGGTTTAACAGTGGGCTACATATGTACTGCTTATATTGACTGAACAAGCCTCATCAAAAGGAACCCACTGAAACTTCCAACCAGCTCAAACTTTCCATTTGAGACATTAAACCATCGCAAGGCATGGTGCATCTCTTTTCAAAGGAGATTTGTGCTTACCTGAGTAAAAATAGCTTTTGCTTTTGATATATTGACTCTTGTGGATATTTCCCGTGCAGCAAAACTATCAGCTATGGAGACAACCACATGACCAGCCAGAACTATAGCAAGATAGATGACCACAGAAGTTACATTCATTGGCATGTCAATTGCTATAGCAGTTCCTTTCTCGAAACCTAGTGAGTTGAGAGCATGTGCTACTAACCTACAAATTTAATACCCACAGAATTATTTTATGAGAAAGGACCTTTAATGCAATATATGAATCAAATACCATTTTAAAAATCACTGCCGCCACGAAAAGAAAAAAATTGCTAACATTTCCCCAATGCACAGAGCAAATTGGCCTGAAAAACTCTTGCACTGAATTTTAATACCTATATTCTAAGAACTCCGTTAAGGAATACGCTAGCCTGTAATAAAAAATAAGGACAGTAATATACCAAGCCTCTGTACGCAATTCTCTGAGTGTCAATCTCTTCACGGGCATGTTATCGCATCCTTCAACACGCCAAATGATTGCTGCGTCGTCCAAACTCCTATTCTCTTTTGAAGATAGGCAATCCTTGGCTGGGTTAAATACTGCTCCAGGAAGCCATTGACCACCAGGACATGGAGATTGGCAATCTGGAGAATCATTCATTTGCAATATGCATTTTGGAGGTTTAGAAAAAGTTATATGCATGTCATCTAACACGGCTTTCCAATAGACCTGCCAAACAGGGGATAGGAAACTGTTGTATCTTCCGAAAAGCAATTTTAATTCAAATATTGTGAGAAACAAAGATGAATTACAAACTTTATTTCAAAAATGGCAGTATATACCTCAGGGCTTGAAACTGAAAACTCCTGGAAAGAGGAGAAACTCGTTATGGGGTCTCTATAATTTGACCCCAGAAACTCCTTCCCTCGCCTCTCTAATAGCTGCCCAACATTTGTGAAAACTGCACTCTCCCTAATCATAAAGATGCATCAAATGAGATTTCACAATAACAAGGGGAAAAATTCGCAGGAATCTTAGCATCCCATTTGATATTTTTACAATTACAACGTTTTTTAGTAGCGCTAGCTGCTAGTTCAATTAATTCAAAGAAGCTAGCTAATCTTTGGTCAACCCCCATAGCCAAGACAAGATGCTGGTATGGCGGGATTTCATTGGTTTAGATATGCAATTTTAACTAAAAAGAGAAATCCAAAGTATTCGAAGAACTCACAGCTCAGGCATCCAAGCGGGCGGGTCAGAACCATAGTGTTTGTAACACCCGTAATACATCATCTGGTGGAAGGAGAAGGGAAGGTCGGGGCTAAGAACTCGCTTGGAGATGTGGCACCAAGTCTCGGGAGAGCCATTACCGTAGCTACGAATGATATCTGTAAGAAGTCCATGGAGTTCGTCGGCAACTTCAGAAGCAATCCCGAGAGCTTTGATGTCAGTCACAGTAATGGAGTCCAAAGCTCTGTAATCCATCGGTGATTTCTCCCGCGGTAGACAGACGAAGATTGAAAGAGAGAACGGCAAAAACGGTTAGATCATTCATGTCCCGCCCATTTCAAGCAAAGAGTTACTTACCTTTTTAAGAAATTTATGAAATATGGGCCTAAAATTTGAGCCCCGAGTTACCATCCAATAAAGATCTTGGTTTTGTTTTGATATTTGGGCAACTAATTAAACCCAAAAAGATTAGAAGTGGCCCAATGTAAACCAAATCCTGTCCCTTTCTTTCGGTCGGGTCAGATGATCAAATATGGTTAGACTGACTTCTTTCTAATAAGTTGAAGATCATTGGTGGAGAGTCTCACGTCGGCTTGGATTAATACATCTCCATTGATATGATGCCTTTTGGGAAAATCAAAAGCAAAGTAACGAGAGTTTATGCTCAAAGTGGACAATATCGTACTATTGTGGAGATTCATAGTTCATAATAGAATCATCTCCACTGAAACTATCCATGGAATCGTATTCCGTGTAAAACGTAGTTCATCGTCGTTCGTATCCATGAATACGAGAGCCAAAAAAGGGGAGTAGGTCTTTCTCCTGAATTTCACTGCAGTCAAAGTTATTCGACTTTCCTACAAAGTTCTAAAGTCTCTTCGCTCGATGTATACTTAGCCAATCATATTGTAGGGAGGCAGTGAGTGGGAGAGGACAGGTGTAGAAAGCAGGTGGAGATGGGCACAAAGTAAGAAGACAAGACCAGGGTTGTGTCTGTTTTGGGGCGTTTGAGGTGGGAGTTTTGTTTGGAAGCACTTGGAGTTACACTCTAAAGGTATTGATCTGAGCTCACAAACACTTAATTATTGTCACTCTCCTCATTTGCTTTGGACCTTTCTCCAACTACTTTCAACTATAATATTCATCAACCCCAGCTCATCAACTTGCCAACTTGTGCGTTTTCTAACCTATTGCCTTTCTATCTCTATCTTATTTGGATATGCCATACACATTCCTAAGAGCACGGACCCACGTCCCAAAAGTTCATGTTTTCCGATTTTAAAAAAATATCATCGACCCTTTCAAATTTTTACCAATACCCATATATAGACAAATTCATTAGTCCCATGGTTCAAAGATATCCTTCAACTTTTATCAATTCCAAAGATACCCATAATTTTTTTTTAAAAAAAATACTCTTGTCATCGGTGTATGGACAAAATTGTCAATACCCATTTCGTTAGTGTATAGACAGAATCATCAATACCATGTTTCAAAAATACCCTTATGTTTCAAAGATATCCTTCAACTTTTATCAATTCCAAAGATACCCATAATTTTTTTTATAAAAAATACTCTTGTCATCGGTGTATGGACAAAATTGTCAATACCCATTTCGTTAGTGTATAGACATAATCATCAATACCATGTTTCAAAAATACCCTTAAACTAATTTTGTTGAAAATACTCTTTTTATTAGTGTATGGACAGAATCGTTAGTACTATGTTTCAAAAATACAAAGAAAGTACTTTTATCATTAGTGTATGGATAAAATGGTTAGTACCATATTTCAAAAAATACGCATAAACTTGTTAAAAAAAAGACAAATGGGTATAAGCATAGGGCTAAATGCACATGATTTATTCCCAAACCGAAGGGAAAGAAACTCCCAATAAAACAACAAAGAAAGTCTTTTAATTTAGAGTTGGAAGCATTCTATAAATTCCTTTGCAGCCTATAATATGCAGAGGATGCTACTCTGCTGACACCTAGCTGCCAACCAACCCTCTCCTTTTCTTTCTACCAGCAAGCCAGGACTCGATTGCTGCCATTAATGGCCGCCACGCACACCTCCAATTCCCCTGTTCAACAACAGATCAGCCATGGGAGAAGAAGGTTCTTGGGAGTCAGACAACGGCCTTCTGGAAGATGGGTGGCAGAGATCAAAGTCTCCTCACAGAACCTCAGGCTATGGCTTGGCACGTTCGATAGACCCGAAGATGCAGCCATGGCTTATGACAGAGCTGCAAGGCTTCTCAGAGGAAGAACCGCAAAGACAAACTTCCCATGTGAACAACAACAACCTTCCTACTCCTTGTTTGGACACACCCCCAAGCTCCACCGTCTGATTCAACATGCCATCATCAAGAACAGAGCCCGTGTGAGATCATCAACGGCTCTTGATCATCAGCCATCGAGAAATAATAATCATAATAATAATAATCATAATAATAATGGGTTTATTGATTCGGTTGTGGAAGATACTATTTTCTGTTGTTCTAGTACGAATCGGTTTGGGAGCTCGAAAGTTCATAATTCCGTGTTTGTAGCTCCTTCTTTTAGCTCCAGAAGTGATGCTGAATCCATGTAAGCCTTTGATTTAGTGTTGTTTTAGTTCCTCTGAATAAGAATTTCCAATTTTTATTTTGTTTTATTCAGTTTTGGGCTCAAATTAATCTAAATTTTAATGCAAAAGTTGTTTGCACCGCACTTTCCAACGACAAGTGAGCTAAGCTAATTCGTTCTTACATCGTTACATCGCCTACGACCAAGCGATGTATGCTCGAGCCTCTAGCCTCAGTTTAAGAAGATTTTAGAAAACGTGAAAAAAGACATTGTATATGTAAACAAGAGAGTAACAACAACGACTCGCACCATATAACTTTTGAACTTTTGGTAGGGAGAACTTATGCTAATTTCATTAAAGCTGTCTAAATCATCCATATGCCTTCTTTCGTTTGGTGTTACCGTTTTAATTATATTAATGGTTCTTTATTAATGTTTTTTATACCATAATATATAATATGTTTAATTTAGAAACTTAATTTACAATTAATATTTAAGTTTAATTTTCAATAAGACAAAAAAAATTAAAAAATTATTTTTACTTTTAAAGTTGGACTAAAAATGTTTTATTAAAACAATAAAAATCACGTAAACAAATACGCAATCTACCGACATATTGATCAATCAATTATTTTTTTTTGATACGTAGAACATGGAATTCTAATTTTAAAATTTAAGACAAAAGTTGTCCCATAATGTCTGCGAAAGTGGGGATGATTTGGACAAAAGACACCATAGAAACAAGATGGCATTGTCAAAATAGTTGAAATAATTGGAAATGTGATGGCATAATAGTAATTTTCTTTTATCTTTTTATTGCATCGGTTCGTACTATCTACCCTCATATCATCCCATCACTTGTCACCATCCACCGACGTCGTTTTCGTTATCTCATCAATTATTGGCCCTTCCCAAATGAAAAATAAATATTTATTTATTTTTTGGTATTTATAAGGCCAAAACGGTGTGTTTTGATGATGTCGAGGAATTAATTCTTGTTTGGTTTTGAGGACAATTAACAAAATATTTTCTTTGGGTTAGTCGTCCATAACATTATGTAATAATTACTTTGTCCTCTTCTTGCCTTTTCCCATATAATTATCTAAATTATATTTTTATTAAATAAATAAATAAATCTGTCACCAAGCTATGCAGTCGTCATTTTCAAACGCAGTATCATGATATTGATGCATTCATTACTGATCTTAAGGGGAACTCAAGCCCCCGCCCGACTTCCTTTATTAACCGAACACAACTTGTGCTTAAGGGGAACTCAAGCCCCCGCCCGACTTCCTTTATTAACCGAACACAACTTGTGCTTAAGGGGAACTCAAGCCCCCGCCCGACTTCCTTTATTAACCGAACACAACTTGTGCTTAAGGGGAACTCAAGCCCCCGCCCGACTTCCTTTATTAACCGAACACAACTTGTGCTTAAGGGGAACTCAAGCCCCCGCCCGACTTCCTTTATTAACCGAACACAACTTGTGCTTAAGGGGAACTCAAGCCCCCGCCCGACTTCCTTTATTAACCGAACACAACTTGTGCTTAAGGGGAACTCAAGCCCCCGCCCGACTTCCTTTATTAACCGAACACAACTTGTGCTTAAGGGGAACTCAAGCCCCCGCCCGACTTCCTTTATTAACCGAACACAACTTGTGCAGAATCCAAGTTTGTTCAGCCATATACGACATTTGTGCATGCATGTTTAATCGTGTGCAACACAACATCGCATTTCATTGTCACCTTGCTTTTCAAGAACATAATCCATGTATCGTGATGTCCTCCCATGTCTCGGGACACATCGGCTAGCTTGGCGTGCTCGGACACATGAGAACTAGCATATGTGTTGATGATCTCGTCGAGACATCTCAAGAAGGGAAAAAAAAAACAAAGTCAAAGTGAGCATAGCTCGACTAATCCTAGAAACGTGTAAAAAAAAAAAAGATTCATTTGGGAGTTGTATTAGAAACTTCACCAGAATGATCATATCTGCTTGTTTTGCTTTACAAACATGAGTTTCAATGAAAGGAATCTGATACCTCCCTCCCCTGGCCTGGGCAAATTGGCACTTCACAAACTGTTACTTCCAACACAATAATGAAGGCTGAATAGCATGTCATCCATCAGCATCTTTCATTAAAGTTGCCCACTTTCCCCTAAACTGAAATGAAGCCATGAAAAGAACTACCATCATCTATGAAGAAAAAGACACCCCCCTTTTCAAATGCCACCATAAAAGCTTAAGAATTGACTGCTCTGGTTTTGGCTATCCCAATTCTCAATATTTCACAAGTGGAAACTTTTCTCTCTACTGAAAAGGAAAGTTTCTTCACACAAGGCATCAAAAACCCAGAATTGCAGTTCATAGGAATCTTGGAGACTAATTTCCAAATCCATAACCAGTGGAAACATACAAGAAACCAAATAATAAACCAATCATGGGATTTTTCCATCAAGACCTTTTATGCTTTCAACCATGTCAGGGATTCTTCTTTCATCATGTCAGGTAGAGATCAAATGGACAGGAAAAGACACGATCAGAGCCTACACAGCAAGGCATAAGCATAAACACCATAACACCATTTCCTGTTCTCTGATTTGCTTACAAATATATCCAAACAGCTAACTAAGAATGGTTCTATCCTATCTAAGAACATATAAGTCAGTAAAACGGATTTGGGTTGGATTTTAGAGCATGCTTGAATTGAAAAACAAGCAGTAAAATTTGGTTAACAGGTGAAGAAATGACAAAAGATCTGGACAGGAAACAAAAACTGAGTGTCAGGTTAAGAGCCAAGAGATATCATATGTTGTTCAAGAAAGATTACTTAATTAATCAACTGGAAGAATTATAGTTACTCTCTAGAAACATAAACAAGCACAAAAGAAACAGGTTATATCATCCAGTTAATTTGAATATAGCATTCCAATGAATCCATATAGAGCTGCAACCAATCCAAACAAGCCAAATTAAACTATAACTTGCTAACAATCCATTATCTGCAGGGAGTATGAACAACAATAATTCGAATCAAAATTAAGACTGAAATACAATTTCTCCTTCAATTTTCTCTAGAAGGAAAATCCTGATCTTCCAACAAGAAGCAGCAAAAGCAGAATGAGAAGAAAAAAGTGTTGAGCCCTTGCCCCCTTGACTAATTATCAAGATGCAGACAGAAACAGAAAGGGGTCCCAGATGGTCAAAGAAACGAAGCAAAAGAGGTTTTGCTTTCCCGGTTGTCCTAAATTTCTCCCCAAACAAAAGGAGGGAAAAATGATAGAGAGCGAGAGAGAGCGCTGGATGCAGAGGTTTATCGACCGGTTCGTGTTTTTGCGTTCGATTCATTACAAATCCCAAGAAGAGGTCGATGAACCGCTGCTTCCACTGACTCCACCTCCCATTCAATCAAGAAACGAAGAACAGATTAAAATAATAATAATAATAACGAAAGATCCAAATCAACAACGAACGGAAAAAGAAAGGCAGATCTAAAACACGAAAGACGAAAACGAGAGCCCATACGCATCTGAAAAGCTAAAGACTATTGAATGAGAAAGAGGGGAAGGGGGAAGGGGCGAAAAATGGAAGCGTCGCCATTGCCATCAATTGTAATTTGGGGAGTTCGAAGAATCGCGGAAAGTGCGAGAGTGAAATGGATGGATGGATGTGTAAGGAAAGAGGAAGAACGTGTGGGAAATTGGGAGTGATTATAAAGAGGACGAAGCGATGGAGATGATTGAGTGGGGCGGTTTTGTCGTCATTTTCAGAGGAAAGTGAAATCAATGGCTGAGAATGGTCGGGGAAGGGGTCGCCGGCGAGGAGCGAGAGGCGACGGCGGATTTAAGGCCGGAAGTAACGGACAGTCCAATAATTCTGCGTAGACGCCGGCTTTCGCTTTATGGCTAAAATCTAGATTCGGGTCCATGTTCTTTGTTTAATACGAACGTTTATTATATAATATTTAATATTTTAAACATTAATTTGAATACTTAAAATCTTCAATAATACAACCTTAATTAATTAATTAATTTGGGTTCATTCATCATAGTTGCACTCATTCTAAGACAAGTTGTGTACGTTAATATAATCATTACAAACAAGTCAATTAATTATTTACAAACAAGTCAATTATTCAGAGATTATACATAATTACAGTTATGTTAAAAGTTCATTTTACCACTATAATTATATATTTTATCTTAACTACCACCAACTTTCTACTGAACTAATCATAAACTAAGTCCTTTTGAAAGAGAGGATTATATCTCGTGAAATTATGTTTCCAACTTCCTATTTGGTTAAATACCTAGACATATTAAATAGGTTACAAAATTGTTTTCACCCATACAAATCAAACGACAACCCCTTGCAGACAAGAGATCACAACTCACTCAAGATTAAGATCGAGTTGCATATGATCATCATACGAAATATTAATCTTCTCCATTACGGGTTTATAAAGAGAGATTAAATATTTCAAGGTCAAGTTTTATACAAACTCATTGTATAAGATAAATCCACAATCATTATTAACAAAATTACAAAGTAGGTCACATGAACGGTGTTACTCAGATAAGACATTCAACATTATCCATATATTATAGACTCTTTAGATTATTACTTGAACATCAATCTTGGTATATGACGTTCATTTTATTTTAATTCACATAATATAATATTTTAAAATATCAATATAAGTATGGTCATAGTCGTGGATTTTTATCGAGTATAGTAATGAATGAATTCGATCGATAATCCAGCTAGACGACATAATCTACCCGTTTGACTCCCAAATTCATCTTATCGATTGTCGAATCACACCATCATATTTAGTATCTACTTTTCATTATGCGAAAGATAAACACGAACATAATTTAGATGCTCAAAATTAAAAAAGTGGTCAAAATTACGAATTTGGATTAGATTGGAGATATATCGATGAAGAAGACGAGGGGACAAAAAAGGAAGAGGAGGTTCCAAGAAAAGGGGGAAGAGTGAATGGATAAAATGATTTAAAAATAAAAATGAATAAATAAAATCTCTTAGAGACAAAATCATGAAGCTTAGGTGTGTACCAAAAATAAGGCCCCACCGACCCACACGGTTTTCTATTTTTGAGACCGTACAAAACCCACATCGCCACCGCCAGTTTTCTCTCCCAACTTCAAATAACCACCCTAATTCCCCCGCCATTCCTCTTCCTCCACCGTCGCCGTCGCCGCCGCCACATGTCACCGTTGCTTCCTCGCATATTTACATTTTCTCTGCGTCTATCAATCAATCGCATTGTTTCGGCATTGTGAAATCCCCTTCCAGATATGGCTGCACTCGCAGTTGAGCAGCTTAATCAATTGCGCGACATTTTTGCACGATTCGATATGGATTCCGATGGAAGTCTCACGATTCTGGAACTGGCGGCATTGCTCCGATCTCTCGGTCTCAAGCCCTCCGGCGACCAAATCCACGTTCTCGTCGCTAATATGGATGCGAACGGTAATGGCTCTGTAGAGTTCGACGAATTGGTAACTGCGATTAGGCCGGATTTCAACGAGGAGATAATGGTAAATCAGACGCATCTTCTGGAGGTTTTTCGTTCGTTCGATCGAGACGGCAACGGATATATAACCGCGGCGGAGCTGGCAGGCTCGATGGCGAAGATGGGACAGCCATTGACGTACAGAGAGCTAACGGAGATGATGAAGGAAGCCGATACGGATGGCGACGGCGTTATTAGCTTCAATGAATTCGCCTCTATAATGGCGAAATCGGCATCTGATTTTCTAGGGCTTGCAATCTCTTGATTAGGTCAGTATCGTTTCTTAATCTTCGATACCTTCGAAACTTGAAACTGTAATATAATTATCGAAAGTTTTCCCACTTCGATCTAATCTAATCTATAATCTAATCTATAATCTAATCAGCCAACACCACCGCCGTGATCTTAGAATGTTGTAATAACCTAGTGTATAATCATCGAAACTTTATGGACCTGATCAGAATGTGTGTGATCTTGACAAATTATAATTTGAATTTTGATCTTGGTTTTCCTAATAAAGATATTTTAAAGCGTCCCAGTATGTTTTAGGAATTGTTTTTTTGTACTTTCTTGTTCATTTAATACCAACTTTTGAACTTATGAACTATCAATGATCAAATCAAAGTCCAATTTTCTTTGTCTCTAAACAGAGGAGAGTGCTGAGAAATGAGTCTTAGTTTCCAAAAGTTCTATAATTATATTATTTTTCTACGAAAATGGATTTTCGAAGAACCCACCTTTGAACGAGGTGGAAAAAAGATGACGAAAAAACCAATTTATTTACTCGAATTCAATTTCGGGATAAGTCCTGATGAGCACATTACCACTGGTACTGGCTCAATCTCTCACTCTATAATGGTTGAACAAAAAAATAATAATAATTGTAATTGAATTATTAATATTTTAGGCTAAATTATAATTAAAAAAATTCTTGAACTTCGAAAGGAATCTAATATTTTAGACCCCTGAACAAAAAAATGACACAACAATGACATGAAACGACATAAAAATGATAATAATAATAATAATAATATCGTAATAGTACATGAGTGAAATTTGTCATCTCTTCTTCAAGGATGAAAAAATGGTCGATAAATTCGTCCTTGCCGTCCATTAATTAAAAAGAAAAACGTCCTCGGCCATCAACTATGCTTAAAAAAAACGTTCTCCATTCTTCCGAGTTTCAGCCGATCCTCGAACTATGCTTATAGATTCCAAGATGAGCCTACAAATTTCAATACTTATGTGCAGGCATCGAAGCCCTCTGTCACAATTATTAGTACATTCTCAGGATTGCATTTATTCATACAATAGAATAGGATCATAGTTTTCTAAGCTGAACTAGAAAAGAACTAACGAAGAGCCTCACTTGTCCAGAGGAAATTTTGGAAATTGCAGCCTCCTTGTGCGTCCTGAAGAGTTTCATCGCACCCAGCGCCGAGATTCTCCATGAACATTTGTAACTAAACAAAAACCACAAAAAGAAGTATGAGCATGATCCTTGTACAATTTAATACTGACCCGGAAATACCAAGAACAAAGCAACATCTGAACTTCGTTTCTTAACTAAAGGCAACACAAGTTTGAATGATTGATGAATATGTCCATAAACCTTGATAGTTTGATATCATGTACATTCCTAACTGGAAACGACAGCTTAAGTTAGTATTCTGGGAGTAGATCGTTGTTGCAGTTGCGAAGTGAAACTAAGAAAACAAAACCTCATTTTTCAATCTCTCCATCTATGTTTCTCTCTCTCAGATGCTGTACGATCTTTGCCAGAGCGATGATGATCTCTGGGTGAAGAATCTCTATGTCTGTGCTTGTGATGTTTTGAGTGTTTTCTCCGGCTCTTATTTTCTTGAGAAGATCCTTTCTTTCTATTTCTTGATCTTGAGTGTTCTTTAGCATGATAATCACTCGACTCACTATCATCTGAGTCACTACTTTTATACCTACGCCTCCTTGAGCGTTTTCTTCTCTTTTCATCTTCCGATGATGAGCTGTTGCTACATTCACGATGAATCTCAGCTCGCCTGTTATGTTTTCTATCCTCCTTGTAAATCTTTTCTTCATTAACTTTACTTGCATTTTTCCCGGAAGAACTGGTCTCCATAAATTTACCATCACTTCCAGCGGAGTTATGATTGATTTCATTGTCTTCTTTTCTGCCACTTAGACCAAGTTCCTTGGTGCCTGTTTTTCTGTGTTCCGATGGAATCCCAGTGGATGATGGGGTGGGATAAGTCTTGTTTTCAGTCGAAAGGATATCAGTATTCTGTTCACCAATAGGCACAACTTCTGTCTGAGGAGCTGCAGTTTGGCCTTTCTTTGATGGAGGCAGATCTGGAGGCACTTCCAGACCAAGTTCTTTACCCAAAGATTCCAGAAAGTCACCCGCAATCAAACGGTTTAGTGTTGTATTAGCCACTTCAACTTTCTTTTTAGGATCTTCGGCTTGCTTGAGAGTTGATGTACTCTCTTCGTCCTCAGACTCATCAGAGAAAATAGCCTACAAAAAATTTACAGGACCAGGTCGTTAGAGAGAGGTCAGTATCATGTAAAACCAACAGTAGAAGTATGCAAAGCCGAATTTAACATTTAGGCAACCTATGAGTTCAGCCAGGCGGGCAAAGAAATGATAGAGAATGCAGGCAAAGAAGTAGATACAGTTCACAAAGTATGACTTTAAAGAGCACAAGTTGTGGGATTGAAAAGAGGGGAAAAAAAATCCTTTGTTTAAGAAATAGTATAAGGTTTGCTAAAACAACTGAAGCACGAAAGAGAGCATAGATATAGCTCACGGTCAGAGAGTGAGAGTTCCAGACATCCCCATAAACTCGAAGATGTAATTTTCCAAGGGAGAAGAGATAAACACGTTTTCTGTATATTAATATTTAATTTGCAAAGAAAATTAAAACACTCCGGGGACAAAAAGCGCTAAGCAGAACGGTCTTGGCTCAACTTCAGGGTGGTGTATAAAGATGAAGCTGATATAGAAAAGGAAAAAAGGTTGAACATCATATGCAAACCAGAAAGATCTTATATCCGATATCAAGAGGAGAGAAATAAAACTGGTTGATAGAGAGAGGAATAGGAGGAGTATGAATACGTGAAGAAAGGGAACATTTCGTACATATAGATTTTTCTGCTCTTGTTTATTTTGTATAAAGTAGCAGTGACAATATATGGCTCCTAATGGAAAAAATGCCATGCAAGTTCCTCGCACCAGTTTTATTTTTCCCTTATGACAAAAAACTAAGTTAGTTAAGAATAATAACAAGGGGAAACTAGACCCCCACATTTTCCTGGCAATTCATTACAGAGATGTGCTTTCTGTGTAAATGTATACAAAAAGTAAAGATAGGAAAAGAATAAATGGCGATCGCCTATCCTTAAAAAACCAAGAAAGGAAAATTCTACGTCAGAGAACAAAAGATGCACCTTATAGAGATCAACGGGCCGATCAACACATTCAACTTCTATTTCCTTTTCATTCACATTTCCGGATGCATCTTCGTCTTTTTCTTCAGCATTTGATTGAGGTGATGGAGTAAGGGTTGAGGTTAAAGGTTCTTCGACCTTTGTCGACTTGACAGAATTTGAAGTGAAAATAAGTGTATCCAACTTGCTCCTCATCCTAGGAGCTGGTGGTGGCTGCAAAAGATTTATTCAATATTTGTATAAGTTACACAATGAGACACGTACAATTCACACCATATCAGAAAGCAGGGAATAAAAAGGACCAAGAAAAACCAATTCATGATCCAACGAATGAATATGTAGTTGAACAAAGGACAGCATTGAAGTCACAATCTGATTTATTAGCTGGAGAGAAATGTCTTTTATCCACCAAAAGATAATAATAATAAGAGAATTTATTTTTAAATAAAGATTCCCTAAGCCACTGAGCAAGTTACTAGTTCGTAATGGTTTAAGGCTGCTGTTAATGTTTTTTAGAAAAAGACAAATGAGAAGAACTTTTTAGGCTCCCAGACATGCACATTTAGAAACAAAAGAAGGAAAGCCAATGCAGCACCTTCCCCATGTAGGGATCAATGAGATCAAACCGCTTGCACAGAATAGGAGCAGGACGCCACTGATATTCTTCCCGTTTTGGGATCATTTTCTCCACGACTAAACCTTCTACTTTCGGATCTTTCACTTCCTGTTGAAGTATTGTCAGTTAACAATGAAAACCCTGGGTCATAAATGCATAAGAAAGCACAACAGCACCTTGTACACACCTCTACACCACCAGAAGTAAACCGCATTCCTCCAGTAGCTAAAAAATCCACAAAGTGCTCAGCAGAGAGCTTAGCTTCTTTCAACCCTTTCCCTTTCCCTTTCTCAATTGCCTCTGCAGCAGCCTCGAAGTCCAAGCGCTCACGTGCACGAGCAGCTTCTGACATGTTAACAGCTACAACTGGAGCAGCAGCGCGCAGGCCTCCTTGGTACTTTTCCTTTAAAAAAAGCTCAAATCTTTCTTGCTTTGCTGGATCATCCTCAAAAGGTTTGACGACCTCTGACATCCCACCCTAGAATTCATAATATTCAAGATATTATGAAAAATAAAAGTGAATTAGTTCAATTAGCCATAAACTAAATATACAACAGTCATAAACAAAATGAAGAACTGTTTCGAATGAACAGTTACTGTAATTTTGATTCAAAATTCACAGTTTATCTGTAATGTAAAAATTTTCTTTTACAAACTTCAGTATATAATGGTATTTTCGTTATATTAACATGTAAGAAAGGGGAATAAAACTATAAATAGATGTCAAACTGGTGTGGGAGCTTCAACGTGAAGATATGTTGGAATGAACAGTTTCCTAATTTCTAGAACTCAAGGACACAGTTGTACATCCTATAAAACAGATCTTGTTCAAGTAAGGTCACTGAAAACTTTCCTAATTAAACTACCCAAATTCTAGATTCACAGAAAGCAAATTAAGTCTTATTTTTTGCAAAGAAGGATTTTTTTTTTTTTTTTCTTTTTTTTTTTCTTGAACTGAATAGTATTCTTCGTAATACAACAGAAAACCCCCACACTTCTTTTTTTTCCTTTTCGGCAGAAAATTATAAGTATGACGTATAAATATGCCTCTTCCTATGTTTCTTACATTGTAACTCAGCATTCTGGTCCAGTTTTTTTTTTTTTTTCGGGGGGGGGGGGGGGGGGGGNAGATTAAGTGTTGGCTACTCACAGATGATGTAGGTTTAGTAAATGTATCTGAAAGATTGTATTGGACATGGACGCCATCAGAAGCAGCAGGTGGATTTAACTCTTTAGAGCTTCTTGCCAAAGGCCTTTCATGTAGGATTCTTCCACGACTTTCGGCTGTCATCTTCTCCACGCTTGGAGAATATTTATCATTAAATTGATGCTTAGGTTGGTCCATGCGCTTCATCTGCTCCTCCCATAGCTTCCTTGAATAATACTCATGACCAGTTCCTCCAGTAAGAAAACTGAATAATGTGTTCGACTTGTTTTTTTCTCTAGAGAGATCCTCAAATAGTTTTCCACAGCGAGCAACCAAAGTTGCTACCCCTTCAATTAGAAGTTTTAGATTATTATCATCAGGAGGTGGAACATCGACGGGAGGGGTATCAGCAAGCTTATAGCCACCATTGAGAGGCCCCGCAAATTTGTGGCGGGGTATAAAATCCTTAGGTATTACTGGAGGATCAAACCTGAAAAATAAATAGAGAAATAAAGGTCAAAAGGACAACATGTAATGTCCACAATGTTTTCATGTTTCAATAGATCGTGTATACTACTCAAATTGATACATCTTTGAATTTTTATATAACTATATTCGACTAACACAAGGAAATAAAATCATGTCCTTTTAGCACCTCTCCAACTGGTAGTCAGAGTTCGATGGAACTCTAAACCCAGGCAATACACCATCTACTTTTCTTTCAATCAACTTTTGTTTACCATCTGTAATCAATTTAGAAGGTGGTTCATCGTCTTCTTGTACGTATGTTTCCTCAAACTCATAACCTGCCAACAAAAATCAATAAGAAAACCACAGAAACATTGCAAAAGTTCAATGTATATGACAAGATTATATGATGAACTGACATATTTTCAACCGATACATCACATCAAAAACAATAATGTTACCAACATGAACATGGTGAAACTTAATACATTAAAAAGAATGGTGCTCATCGTCAAATTCTCAGTAATTTCCACTCTTAATGAGGTAGCATGCTATTTAATCTAGCAATGGAAACCGGATGGGGCCAAGGATGGGATGGGGTATTCCTCGACTTGAGAAATGGGGTCAGGGTGGATCCCTGTGGGGTAAGTCTTGTCTAGCAGATTGTTCTCATCTAAATAAAAAATAGTTAATCATTAACAAATATATAAAAGTATATTTTTTTAATCTAAAAAAACTCTTTTCATTATACTATTTTAAATTGAAATAATTAGTTTTTAAGAACATTAATGTCTTTTTTTTTTTTTAATTATTTAACTAGAAAAATGTATATATCTACACACCTTTTCAGGGTTGAAAATAAATAAGGGATAGGGTTAATTTGCGGCAGGAAATGTGTTCCTTGTCAACATTCCCATTTTTAACCAAGACTGCTTGCCCTGTTTGGGGTTTTTGCCACCCTAATCTAATCTTATGAACATACGATATATTGAACTACCAAGGGGTAAGATGTAAAGCATTAACTAGAGGTGAAAAAAATTAAATAATAAAACTAAAAACTGTTGAATTGGTATGGTACAAGTAAAAGATTGCAATGACTCAAAGACTTGATTAAAGCACCAAGTAAAAAGCTCGTCCAAATAAGAAAGTAATCATCCATCCATCTTCAATCTTATAGGAGCACCCCAACTCTTCATTCACAAATTATCGTAGTATCATTGAACTCCACAATCATAGTGATGATTAGAAAAGAACCAGTATCACATGACAACGAGGAAGGAAGATAAACAACAAAACTGTTCACATACTGACCAGAGGTATAGACATCCTCATCTTCGACATCAAGTTCCTCAAGTGCACCAATGCCAAAGCCAGAAGCAACCCTCTCAGCTGATTCAGAGAAGTGAATGATTCAGAACCATTGAAAATTTGTATGCCAAAATAAATAAATAATAAGTTCAGATAAATGCAACCACACTGAAGGCAAACAAAACATATTAAAAAGCAATTAGAACACTTGAAGTGAACGCAAGTGATGAGGTACAGAACTTACTCCTAAAGCCAAAAAGATTATTTTTCGTGGAGAAAACTTTTCCATAACCTTCCTGTTTCCCAGCCGCACGTGCTCTTTTCTTTTCTAAATTAAAAAATAATAAACATTATCATATAAGAAAAAGAGAGTCAACATAGAATTAGTTGTCCAGTAACTTATTTGACAAAAGTTACAAAATAACTAAATACCCCTAAACTCAGGTGCATGCTTGAAAGGATCAAAACCTAAACCGTGCAGATCCTGTTTTGGGTTGATCACATAAACCTGTTTTAGGAGGAAACAACAAGAAAACAAAATTCTTATCCTCACAAAAAAACCTAAAGCCAAAGGCCATTTGAAACAATGTTAACTAAATGCTAAGAAAATAGAAGAAAACCAACCCATTATCATGTTTAATGAACATTTTACAATTATTCTGACTGAGTGCATAAGAAGTCTTCAGTATGGTTATAAAAAAAAATTATTTCTCTATGGATTTCTGTTGAGGACTTGAGTGTCCTAAAAAATCATCATTATTTTTCTTTGTTCAGATTGGATATCCCTTTCATCTTTAATCATTAAAAAACTACCAAAAACACTTTTCCATCAGAACCACAACCCACTAAATAACTAGAAAATAGGGGCACAAACAGTTGTCTTACTGGCGTGCTCTGAGAAGACGAAATATCACCCTTGGCAGGTTGAGGAGAAACACCATCATCATCCTGAAATGATTCAGAATTGTGGATCTCTGATTTGGTATCACCTGTAGAAAATGCTAGAAATGCTTTTCGAGCATCTCTTCGAGCATCTGTCATGAACAAGTTATGGTAGTTATAGTATAGCTGTTAAATAACAAAAAGTGACTGGAGATAAGAACATGTCATCACAGAGAAGAAAATACAAACACCACCTCAAAAAACCCAAGTGAAATTACACAATTTTTTTCCAGGTAGCCACTGTCATAGCTTCATCTCAAACGTTAAGTCGAAACACAAAGGAAAAACTTAACCAAGCATAGACAGAGTATTAACGTTCCGAAAGCATTTGCAGAAGTACAACCAGGCTGTACATTGACCAAGTGTGCACAAGATAGCTAACAAGGTAAAGTTTTTTTTATCTTAGTTGTTTGTCTTGAGTGCATTAAAATACTGCCAAAAGAAAGTGTAGAGAAGGTTTCCCTCCCTGGCCCAGAGTCCAAATTGGCGTGCTTTATGCCAGAACAGTATCAAGACTCAAAACTTCCTTTTTCTTCTAGTGTCCCTTCAGTATTAAAGTTAAACGATGGAACGATAAGTTTTGCATGGATTGGATTTTTTACTCTGAAGTGGCCGACTGTGTGAAACATATATTACAAAAGCACAGCCTAGAGGCCAGGTATACGAAGCCCCACCACAAAGACCTAATGCAAAAAACACTTCGGATAAAGGTCTATAGAAAACAGCATGGCTAGCCCAAAACGTGCAATGTCACGGAAGCTATAAAAAGAACTTTTCGCGTCTTTGAAGATTTTCATTTCTTTTTAATCTTGTCTATAGTATTAGAAGCAAGCTAGATCTAACTTCTTTCTTTCTTTCTTTTTTCTTTTTCTTTTTTTTTTTTTTTTTTTCTAGTAAATATTATAATGTTATNTAAAAAATACTTAATTGGATAACAGGTTACTATATAGCAACACACACACGCACAAAAAAACCCAGAAATACAAAAGTATGTACATGTGATACAGTGAGGGAAAATATACCATAGAGGGAATTAGCTCTTGAGTCCTTTATTGCACGTCCATGGCGCCATCCCATCTTTAATAGTAACTTCACACCTAATCAATATATTTGCTGCTTTAATAAATAGGGGCTTGGTTTAAATAAATTTTTAAGTCTCTCAAACCAACCTATGGATTCTGCAGCTGGAACAACTAATTCATCAGGAACAGGTCCAGGAATTGCAGATGGCCTGAAAACATAAAAAGTACTTTCAAAAACAAAAGTTCATAATGAATGAAGAAAGAAAAATAATGGGCTGAAACAAACTTGAGATAAACAGAAAAGTAAAACTTAGCCACATCTTACCAACATGCAATCATAACTTAATTTTCTACACATTAACAAAATCAATCATTCTGGTATCTCCTCTGTTATCTCTTTGACAAACATACAAGCGCCAACCATGTGAGACAAATCTCTCTCTCACACAGTTTTTCACACAAACTTTGTCCTAAAGAAGATGGGGTGAGGAATAAAGAGAGAGAGCTAGTATTTATGTAAGATCATAACACGTGCTACACACGTTTCAATAAAAGAATGACATTTGTTTTAACAGGAGGGTCGAATGGCAAATAATTCAAAGAACAAGGTCTAGTTGATAGATAAAAACCAAAGAGTCTAACAGAACGACAAACAAGATACAAATGGACTTTCTGCTTTCTGGGCAAATTTACATAAATTTCCAAGCCAATATTTTGTTCTATTACTCAGAGAAGGATACTTATGCATATTAAATACTACTGAGTAAAAATGATGATGAAGATATTTGGAACAAAATATTTAAAACTGATTAAAACAGATGTGTCAAACACCAATGTAATTACAGTTTATCAAACTTCACAAATAAAGAACGATCAGGCATATATCTTGGATGCATCCCAGTAACTTGGTCACGACAAAACCATGTCATCAACAAAACCCAGCTTTCCAGCCCCAAGCCAAACCCACTCTCAAAGAACAAAAAAGAAAAGCCAAACAAAAGTGAAAACTACAGAACTATTGCATGGGAATTAACAATGTAAGTTAATAGTTAACCTCTGCTGTTGCTCCTTTTCAGCTTGTTTGCGAGCAAGCTCTACTGCTGTGAACCCAAATGTATCAAACTGGAAAGATGTCCCCAGGCCTCGACCTTCCAATTCCTAAATGAAGGATCGAGGGGTCAACAACTTATGGTCTATATAACGTATGAATTAAGAAGAAACACACAAGATCATAGACTGAAAAATTATGACTACTTGAGATGTGGCCAAGAAGTAAATAATATAATGCATATTTCATTTAGCAAAGGCATCAATGCTTCAAATGTCAAAGAAGCAGCATGAAGGGGACGGTGATATATTTTCTTTTAAAAAGACAAAAGCAACTTTCCAAGTTGAAAGCCTGAAGTGCCGGACAAGTTATTTCCATTCAATCCAAATCAGATACTGGATGATAAGATACTAGTTGTTTCCTCAAAAAGTGCTACCTTGAATGCACTGACAAGCACAGTTGTTTCAAATTTCAAGAGTAACCAGTTCGACTTCGTACATCATTGAAATGGTTTCTTAACTATACTGACCATTTTCCCAGGCCTATATTTGAGTCTATCTGGACTAGAAAAAGTAGTTAAAATTAGACCGTTCCTCGACAGCAGTCTCATAACACTAGAAACCCTTAGGAAAGCCAACACAAATGGAGGGGAAGTTGCCCCATCAGTCTCATTCATACATTTAAACTTGTTTCTACCTAAGGGTCAAATGGAACATACAGTTTTTTCATCTTCGTCTAAGAAGTTTAAAATGTTTTGCTGCTTGACTTCAGCTCTATTCTTTCGGGATGACGTGAATGACTGTGGAGTCCAACCTGCACATTTTTTAAAACTAGTGAACAAAACTTATGTAATTAGATCGTAGTATTAATGAAATATACTTGTTTGCACACCTTCTTTTGAGCCAACTGTGTTGTAATGGCCAGCCGAAAATCCACCTGTGAATGCCCCATGAAATCTTCTACGCCCTTCCTCGTCTCTAACCTAATGACAATTATAAACAAGAGAAGAGGGATATTACCAAACGGCTCTGCGATCATTTTGGCTAAAAATTACACGAACATAACTATATTATTTAGTCTCCACGAACTCAGTATACAAGATCAAACTCAGTATCAGGTGATTGATGCCAATTTCTTTACTTCCACAAGAAGCAGGGAGTACGGAATCCAAAATGAGTAATACCTCTTGTTTCCAGGAAGGCAGGCTTCGCATGGTACCAGAAGCGTCAGCCACAGATTTCTTTTTACGGCTGTTGATCTCTTCCTCCCGCTCGATCGGCGTTCCATAGAAAACGAAATCTTCTTCGTCCGATTCCATGAGTTTTCAACTTTCAAAACAAAAATTGAAGAAAGGCAACAACTAATGCGGTGTTGAAGAAAACAGATCCTTGTAAATGAAGATTGGGGAACTTATTGTGGATACATTGATGTTGTGGACTTCCGAGTTGCAGAGCAACGAAGCCTCTTCCCGCGAATTGCAGAAGAAGGTGATCGGACCTGGGGTAGGGCGCGCGCTTGTGGGATGATAAAGAAACCGACTCGTAAAGTAGGTGCCTCACAGTTCGATTGCGATTGGCCGTTTCTGGTGAGGGTGAGGGTGACGGTAGGATGAGGAAGCTTACACAAATTCTGCTCACCTCCGAGTTCTTCGTCCAGTTTTTTTTTTTTTTTTTTTTTTTTTTTTTTTTTCCTTCTTAGGTCTTTGGGTACAGAGATCAAATTTAACCNCTTTTTTTTTATTTTTCCTTCTTAGGTCTTTGGGTACAGAGATCAAATTTAACCCTTTTTTTTTTTTAATTTCTTCCATTATATATATATATATATAATATATTATTTTGATTTCAATTTTAAGTTCTACAGTTATCTAGCTTTAATACAATTTGTAACTGCCTAAGTTTACCATTATCAACATGTTATTTGACAAATCACCCATGGAGTCTAGGGTCTTCGCTAGCACACGCCCAACGGCTGACTCTAATATCATTTATAATTGTCTAAGCCCATTATTAGCATCAGCCTCACATTTTTTAAACGGGTATATCAGTAAATATGTAGTGTTTTATTCCTTTCTCTTATCAATATGGGATCTTACATGTATCTAATTATTTCATTTGATTTTTTTTTCGTTGTTTCACCTAATATATATTCAAATATTTGTATTAGTACAATTTTTAAAATAATTGATAAACAATAGTATAGGTCCTCAAATTTTCTACCCTACTTTTTATTTGTGAGACCCATTTAAGTGCCATTTAAGTATAAGAGGCCCATTTACGTGCAAGACCCATTTACGTATAAGAGGCCCATTTACGTGCGAGACCCATTTAAGTGCCATTTAAGTATAAGAGGCCCATTTACGTGCGAGACCCATTTAAGTGCGAGGCCCATTTATGTGAAAGGCCCATTTATGTGCTAGGCCCAGAGAAAGTGGTGGGGGATTCTCAATTTGACCAAAGAACCAATTATCGAATGCCACGAGGCAAGACCATCTCTTTCAAATGGCATGATAGATGAAACATTTGGAACAAGACATCCTAAAAACAACTGACTTTTCTAAAAGAATAAAAGAAAAAGAAAAGAAAAGAAAATAAATAAAAATAAATTAAAACAAAATAAATATATTTATTCAATTCATAATTACAAAGAAAAAAGAAAAGAAAAGAAAAGAAAGCATCCAAAGTTCCTTTTCCTCACGCGCCACTCTGCCGCCTGACTACGCTACCCCTTCAACCAATCATCGCTAAAAAGGGCAACGCCCACGGGTCCCACCCGATCCAACTTATTCATTCAGTTGCCCTTTATCCACGCGCATCGTTTGCGCGTGGACTACGCTCTGGTGCCTCCTTTGCCCTAATCTCCTGCGAGCGAGATCTTACTCTCTTATCCTGAAGAACCACAATAACCTCTGATAAAAATGCATATATCAACAATGCCCCTCCACCACCACTCCACCTCCTTCATCGCCTTTTTCGATTCCGATCTTCTTCAATCGGTGGGATCGCCGTCGTCATTTTCCGGTTTCGCCAATTTAATTTTCTCTGTTGGCTTCCCTGACGCCGTAAGTTCCGATCTTCTCCCCCTCCTCTGTATCGTTTTTTTTTTTTTTTTTTTTTTTTTTTTTTTTTTTTTTTTTTTTTTTTTNATTTTTCCAGAATTTGTGTCTGTTCTCGATTCCCGCCGTTGCTCTAATTTTTCTTTTTGTATTTTTTTATTTTTTTATTTTTTTTTGTATGTATTGCAGTCTTGAAGGTTAGGTATGGAGCCGATGGACATAGTTGGAAAGTCTAAAGAGGACGCCTCGCTTCCTAAGGGTACTTGTAATTTCTGGCGGTGGTTTTTGGTGTTTTTGTGTGAATTTTTTTGGGGGTATCCCCCCCATGGTGTAGTGAATTTTATATTTTCGTTCGTGGACTAATTTGGTGTTTCTTCTTTTATTTTAAAACAATAATCTGAATTTGGGGATCCTCTGTAAACCAAGTATCTAATCGTGAGTTGAGGTCAATGTCTGGAAATGTTATACATCGCGACAACGATGAAGGGCACCTTTAGTCATCGTCTCCACTGGAGAGGATGCACCTTGATGCTTGTTTNACTGGATAATAGGCTTGAGTTCATAGAAGGAAGCCCTTTGCTTGATTTTCATTTTGATTCTCAGTCTTTTTCTGAGTTACTAGTATGCTGTATTCCGTACCTAAGTCTGGATGCCTGAGTTCCAGTTCATCAGTTCTCACTTTCCGACGATCTTCATAATATAGAGTAGCTTTTGAGGACGTTTTTGTTCCTCAAATGTTAGAGTTCCTTACTCCCGTCTTTCATTCATATTTTTTCTTGCATCCCACTTCTGTCTGACTAATTAACCAGTCACCGTGTTTCCAAACAACAGTTCTCTTATTTTAGATATTCTATATAAGATGGTTGGGCCTTCAAAAGAAACAGTCGGGGCTTGTCTTCTGCTTCCTTTAAGTCGGGTTTGTCTTGTAGTTCGTGTTCATCTTTCTAGCTCGACCTTCTTCTCTAGACAGAGTAGCTTTTGTGGACGTTTTGGTTTCCAAAAAATTAGTGTTCCTCTTCTCCTGTGAACCAATTCATGACTCCCTTTGGTATGGTGTATTTTGGTGACAACAATATGACTCCCTTGTACAAAAGAAGTAATGATGATCATTAAACTGCTTGAGCAAATTGCTGAATTTTTTTATTAATTAGTTTATTTCTTTGAATGTGGGTGATTCAAAACTTTAATGTTTGGTAGAGATTATAATGCTTTCACCAATTGAGCTATGCTCATAGCATCATGTGCTTTTATATTGTAAACCATAATTTCTGATTCCTCTGCTATTTTGTTTTGTTCAATTTTTCTTGGTCAGCGACTATGACTAAAATTATCAAAGAGATGTTGCCCCCTGATGTTCGTGTTGCAAGAGATGCCCAAGATCTTCTGATTGAGTGTTGTGTAGGTGAGAATATCTTTGCCATTTTCTTTGTGTATTTTAACATTTAATGTATTAGTACTTGGTGTTGGTTTCCTGCACCACTGTTAATAGCCGTTTGTGGCTCTATTATTTTTCGAACAATAATCACATGTAGTTGTCCGTATGCACTGCCTTTTATTGTACTATTTTTTATTTAGTTGATTTTTTCTGTCCTCTTTTTTACTATTGTTCCCCCACCCTCCCCGGCTTTAAGCTGGTGGCAGTTTTTTATGACAGTGACCAATTATTACTTCTCACTTAAGAATTGCTCTCTCTTTGTTTTGGTGTTCTTGCAGAGTTTATAAACCTTGTGTCGTCCGAGTCCAATGAAGTTTGTAGCAAAGAAGATAAAAGAACAATTGCACCTGAGCACGTGCTCAAGGCTCTTGAGGTCTATGGACTATCCAAGTTACCTTTATATTCGTAATAATATAGACTTGTATGTGTTAATTGCTATTATTTTTTTGGAAAATGCCTGCTGAAATTGTCTTTTTTTACTATTCAGCCCCCTGAAATTCAGATTTTCCTTTCTGTAGGAGTTGATTTCCCAATTGGTTGTTAGAATAATACGACTGAAGTACGAAATCTTAAAAGAAATTAATAGTCTTCAGTGGAATATGAATTTCGATAACCTAACTATACCTTACCAAAATAATATTATCCTATCATATGCTTCTTACAGAAAGTCTTAGTTTCCTCCTATTACATAGAAATGGAGAAATAAATCACAATACATTTTAACAATGTCATGAGGAGTTTGATTACACATAAGAACACTATGGGTGAAGTCCTTCCTTCCTTTTCTCAGCTGGAGTAGCATCTGTGGATTGTTTTCAATAACTTTTTCATTGATGTGCTTGAAGAAGATGCTTTGCAGCCTTAGCTAGGTTACTTTTATTTTATGTCTGCTTTTGAACTTACACTTATGGTTATATGTACGATCAGGTGCTTGGTTTTAGTGAGTACATTGAGGAAGTTTATGCTGCATATGAACAACACAGGCTCGAAACTATGGTAATGCTTCATTATAGAAATTTTCCGCGAGGTCTAGATAATCAGTATCTATTTTTATTTGTGTTCCTTAAAGAGAATTCGTTTCCGTGATTCTCTTAACTGGAATTTATTGTCATAAAATTTAGTTCACTTAAATATGAGTGTCCTAAGGCAACTTGAAGCACTAACATTTTTCTTTTCTCTCCATTGAGAAAACTCTCCAGCAAGACTCGTTGAAAGGTGGAAAGTGGAGTAATGGAGCCGAGATGACTGAAGAAGAAGCTTTGGCTGAGCAGCAAAGAATGTTTGCAGAGGCACGTGCAAGAATGAATGGCAGTAACACCGCTCCGAAGCAACTGGAGCCTGAGCAAAGTTTAGAGAGCTAATTTTAGGATCTTTATTTTCTTCCAACCATAGGCAAGATTCCTTGACCCTTCCATTTGTGCCTCAATTATGCCTTGTGCGTATGTACAAAAAAAAAAATTATTAACCTAGCACTGGGCTCTGTGAAGATGCATTGTAATATATATCCATATCCTACGGATCCATGTCTAGTTAATACAAGTAGTGACTGTGTTTAAAACTCTCTTTCTCTCTCTCTCTACCCAATATACTATCTCAAATGCACACATTTGTCTCCTTACAGCATCTGTGCGATAGTATTATAACTTTCAGGAACCTGCTCTGCCTTGGCCTTTTGGATTTACTGACGAGTCATTGCTTTCTCAAACCTTCATTACTCAAATGAAACAGATGATGGGTCTCGATTGATTAGTAGATCTTCATTACTCTCTGCCCAACATGGTTTATGAGTTTGCTCAGTGAGACCCCCCTACAAGCTTTGTGCGTCACTCTCAAACATGAATTTGGATTTGATTTTCGTTAGATTGTCTACTGTGAACAGCTATGGATTATATTTAGGGTGGGTTTTGATGGTGTAGTTTCACTGTTTATGCTTGAAGTCAACAAAATGCCCTCACAAGAAAGTAACACCGATATTGCCTCTTTCTGGATTCCCTTCTCTCTCTCTCTCTCTCTCTCTCTCTCTCTCTCTCTCTCTCTCTCATGTCTCCCCAAATCAGTTGGTGGGTCAGTCTATGTTTCTTTTGTCAGGATTCTCTTGCAGCACATCAATAAACCTTGAAACTAAGAATTCAATGATGAGAGCCCCACACAGCACAGATAAAGGGGAAGAAACCACATTCTCTTTATTATACACTCACTCCCTCTTAGTCTATCTCCTACCAACCAACCTTCTGAAGAATCTACCTTCCTTACCCCTGGTTTCTCAGCTACAGCCAGTAATGGCTCTGGAATCCTCATCCAGAAGGCACTTCCATTGGACAAGGAAGGTTAGTAATGAAGATGAAGACGATTCCACCTTCAAATCCTCAGAATCTGCCCCAGAAGAAAAGGAGGAGGAGAACGCCAAGCCCATTTCACAGGACTCACAACATCAGCAGCAGGTTGGAGCACAATTGTCAAGGAGGAAACTGCAACAGCTTGCCGTCTCTCGGTTCCGTTCGGTTCTCACTGCCCTTGGCCGCAGCCGGAACCAGCAGCTCGGTCTTCGTTCTCGAGTGGTCGGAACACTGTTTGGTTCTCGCCGAGGGCATGTTCATTTTGCATTCCAGAGAGACCCCAATTCTCATCCCGCTTTCTTGATTGAGCTTGCTACACCAATCAGTGGTCTGGTGAAGGAAATGGCATCTGGACTGGTTCGAATTGCACTGGAATGCGATAAAGAGAAAGAGGAGAACAAGAAACCAGGAAGGAGGCTGCTTGAAGAGCCTATTTGGAGGACATTTTGCAATGGGAAGAAATGCGGTTTTGCTTCAAGGCGAGAATGTGGACCTAAGGAGTGGAAGATCTTGAAGGCTGTGGAGCCAATTTCCATGGGTGCTGGCGTTTTACCGGTGAACGAAGGCACCGAGGGCGGTGGCGGGGAGGGAAAAGAGGGATCAGATGGTGAAATCATGTACATGAGAGCCAAGTTTGAGAGAATTGTAGGCTCTAGGGACTCTGAAGCTTTCTACATGATGAACCCAGATAGTAATGGTGCTCCTGAGCTCAGTGTCTATTTACTAAGGGTGTAATTTGAGCAACCATGGAAGGATTGATCTGAGTTACTCCTCAAGTTCCTTCATTTCAGCAGCTGCAGCTCAGCTAAACTCCAACTCCAACTCCAAGTCTTGTATTTTCTTCTTTCTGATGTACTGTTACTCTGTATTATTTCCAGTTTAGATTTTCTTTCTTTTTGTTGAGTATGAGGGGATACATTACAAGAAGATGATGGTGGGTTGGGGAGATGAAGGTGTAAATGTATAGTTTCTGTCTAATTCATGATTAATTACAATTACCTTAGAATGCTATTCATTCTTGCTGGGTAAATCTCCATTTTGATTGCTTCAAAAGGTGGGAAAAAAAAATCTCCATCCTATAGGATCAACAGAGCCTGTGTTGTCTTGTCCAATTATGACATCATAAGATATGTAATGTTGTTTGGGCATGTGATGTGATGATATACCCAAATTATTAGTGGGCTTCACATTCAATTATGATTGTTTCTATGTTCATGTTTTAAAGATTGCTTCTTCATTTTTCAATTTTTTTTTACTTTACCCATTTACCATCATCTTACGTTTGACATGTTTTTGAACTTACAGACTAAAGTTATACTGTAAGAGAGAAAAAGCCAGGAAGATCCTTGTTGTTTCATACAAAAGGTAACAAAACTCTATCAGAGCCTTCTTCTTTTTGGGAAAAAAGAAACTCCCATCTGCATATTTAAATAAGTTTCAAAGCAGATACTGTTGTTTTAGACAGCAAAATGCCCAAAAAAGGAAAAAAGAAATCCAACTTAATTATCTCTAAAAATAAGAAAGAATCCTTACTCGGGTTAGAGTAGACCAGTTTTTTTAAAGTCTATAGACATAAGATTCTCAACAAGAAAGGAGCGAGAGGAGCGAAGCAGCTTTACCAAGTTCAATAAGGGAGAGAAAAATCGCTTTTAATGGCTGAAAATGACGGTGTTTTAGCCAAATTTGGATCATCTTCTTTGTTAATAGCTATAATCATCATATGATTATGAGTATCTATTCTCTCTCATTCTCTACCTAGAAAGAAGCTAATGATCAGAGTTCTATGTATTTTACCTTAAACCCTAAACCCTAAACAGTATTCTTTCTTTTCTCTGTGCAGGACTACTCATCATCTTAGCATCACCAACTTTATATTGTTTGGTCTTAAAGTGAAGAGGATTCAATCATTACCTGGGCTCATAGTTGTCTCTTAAATGATCCCAAGAGAATTTTTTGCAAGAGCCAAATCATGGAAGTCATAAAAGAAATATTTATATATCAAGAAAGAAAAAAAAAACCTCTTCCTGACAGCACAGCTGAAGCTTTTCCTGTTTCAATTCTTGACTGCTTTTTTTCCCCCACTTTGGAATTTGGTTCTTTTGAAACATTTAAGTTTCCTCCATAGTTTTGAAAAACTTCTCCTTCCTACAGTGAACTATATTTAAATTACATGTTTACCCCCATGAAGAAAAAAGGGAATGATTTGCTTTTCCTAGTTTCAAGGCTTTCTCTCTCTGCCTTTTGTTACTTTATTCAATGGGGAGAGGAGGGCACTGGAGAGGGTTTGGCTCATAGATGGGTCAAGATCATATTCTATAAGATTATCTCTCAAAAGAAAGGAAAACCCATTGTGAGTTTTGATGATTGCTTATCATACAAAATGATAGTGGCTGCCTCACACAATCAACAGCCACTAAGATCCTCCAGTTTTAGTGCAAATTCTTCATTTTTTTCTTTCTAAATCTAAACCAGTTTATCTAGAAAACTAAACCAGTTTGACTCATTGACTGCCATCAAATTTGCAGTTGAGAACAAGCCGCATTGAAAATGAGACAATGACATATGGTCTTTTGCCTTTAGCCTGTCTTGGGAAGATGAGAGATTAACTACCAACATGACAGGAAGTTCATTTATCGAGCTTTGTTTAGAAGCATGCCTGTTTTCTGTCATATAGATTTTGTTTGATACCTTTTGATTTGATCTGTTTATCGTTTCTTGAGATTTAGCCATCAATTATATCTGACTGTCTGACAGTAATTCTTACTTGGAAACATTCTTCTTCTCTTTTGTTTCTTTGATTTCTTTCTCCTCATGAATTCAGATGCTGATATGTCAGTCTGTGGTTGGGATGCTATGTTTACAGGCATAGACGATAGATCTCTTCCTTATTGTTAGAGGGGGAATAGAGGTTGGTTAACTTATAATGTAGTGCTACTAAAGCAATTCCGAGGATTAAGTTGATATCTTGCTGAGTCGGGAAAAAAATGCTAGATTTGTGGGATTTCACATCAGTTAGAGAGTGGAACGGAAGATTTTCTATAAGAGTGTAGAAATCTCTCCCTAACAAGCGCTTTGTAAAATTGTAAGGCTAACGGTGATACACAACAGACCAAAAGAGGACAATATTTACTAGCGGTGGGCTTGACTTGGCCTATTACAAGATTACTTCCGTCAAGTATGATTTCAAATGGAGCGAACGAGAGTGTTCATACAATTGCACAAGAAACTTGTATAACTTTTGGCAACTTGGAGAAATTTCCAAGTTTTTCAGTTAGATACATACTTTCTCCACTTTGTTGTCATATTTAAATTCTCATCTTGAGTCTACATGAGAGGGTGGGTTCACATGTGAAAGCTCTCTTTCCAAGTAGCCTAGCAGCTTAGTTATCAACAAAAACAGCAACCTTGCTTCACTTCAATCTCATATTTTTCAATTTTGTACACAAGGAAACCATAAACATGGTGGGTATCATTCTCTACAGAACAGAACATTAAAGTCTCACAGAGTTGAGAGAGAAAATAAAGTTGAAACTTGTCATTCTTGGGGTGATTAATAAATACCCAGATGATACCTCAGACAAAGCAAACAAAGTGAAGAGATATCTCATGGAATGTGTTCCAGTTAGTCAGTACATGGGTTTTGACTAAGAAAGAATAAAATAATATGTAACACAGTTTCAGTCGCAAAGATTCACATAACAAGAACAGAAAAAACTAAGAAAATCTATGGGCTAATCAGTTGTATACATGAAAAATCCATCAGAAGAAGCAGAAGAATTATATACCATAACGCTCCCTCCTAAAGCAGGACTTCTTTATACCTTTTGTTCTTCTCATAGTGGCAATCCTGTTTCTTCTTGTCAATCTCTTCTTTGAGTCTTACTCCGAAGCTATGGCTTCTGTCGAGCAAAACCCGGCTGCGTTGTCGAAAACATAGAAATGAGATGGATGAATAATCAAGCTGTTAGAGTTTGGAAAGTAGTTCTGAGGTTTTCTGTTATAGTTTCATAATGTAAAAGGAGAAACACTACCTGACGAAGCAAAGAGGGAGCAGCAGTAGGAGGTTCTGCAAGGACATGGCTTCTAGTCTTCCTTCCATTTAATGTGGCAACAGAAGGGCTATTAGTTGTTGTTATGTCCCAAAAGCTTCGTTTTTTAGCTGTTGGAGCTGGTGATTTGAAACGGTGGCTTGGGCTCCTCAGCTCACCTACGCTTGGTTCCTTTGGTCTTAAGCTGCTTCTTGTCCCTGTTGGTTTTTCGCCCTTCTTCAAGAGTTCATTAATAAGATCATCTTTGTGCTTTAACTCCACAATGTGCTCTTTCTTTGTCTTCTCAAGCTCTGCTTCTAATTGTTTCACCGTGCGGCGAAGCTCTCGAACCGCTTCCTCTGCTCCCTTCTTTCTAGATTCTGGTGTAAAACAGTTCCCATTTAAGAAGGAGGATCTTGGTTTTCGTCTCTCATTTTGGTGGACTGATGTTGGAGGAGTTAGAAGAGATGTGGCTGAAGACGGGGTCGATGAAGCGACCGCAGCCAAGGATTGCGCCTGTAAGGTTAGCAACTTCTGTTGCTGACGAACCAACTGCACGCGCAATTCTCGATTTTCTTTCTGCAATTCGAGCAATAGTTTAGCCTGGTCTGATTCAGATTCGGGTACCTTCATCATTATCTCCTCATTTGCCTCTGCAATCTGCATTCAGTGATCAAAGTCAAATCATTTCTAATGGAAAGTTTGATCTTTTGCCATGTTTATGATGCAATCCTTCAAAAGTTTATGATGAATTATAAGTAAAGAACAAGTTTGTTGGTCAAACCTTAGTTCTGATCTCTTTAGCACGATCAGCCCAATGAAGTGTATTTTGGGTTTCACCAAATGATAAGTCGCTTGGGCTAATATTTGCAATCATCACAGTGTTACAAGCTCCTCCTAATGAGTCCTTAAGAAGCTGTGTGAGTTTTGAATTCCTATAAGGAATGTGCTTCTTTCCTTCCACAAGGGCATTGATGCAACTACTTAGAGCAAGTAGTGATCTGTTTATGTTTGCTCCCTCAAGAGATCTTAGTGTTCTTTGGTCTGTGGCAAGTGCCCTCTCTGACCCAGCAAGATCAATCAATGACAGCTTCCCTACTCGGTTTACGACGTTCATTCCACCATCTCTGGCTTGGTATTCAACTGTTACCTGAAGTATAGCATGAGACCGTGAAGAAGTTTCGTTAACACGGGTCGGTTCGGTTGTGCGGTTTTGATTTCCCCGCTGAAGCAACGCCATCACCTAGGCAGAATCCAATAGAAATTTGAAGCTCCCCTTCTCCATTTCATAAAATATCAAACTTTCAAAACTATAAGGGAGTTAGAATGTTACTTCATCTGTGGAGTAAGCTCTGTATTGTGTAAGACCAGCAGCAACAATGCCCTGGAGTATCGGAATAACCATTTAGCTGAATAGTAATGAAGAAATTTTCCATTGAAAAAAACAAGATAATGAAGATTTCATATGATTTAAATTGGATAGAATCGTCCAAACTCTTCTAGTTTACGAGCCTCACCGCCCGTAGATATTGTCCTCTTTGGACTTTTCCTTTCGGATTTCTCCTCAATGTTTTAAAATGCATCTGCTATAGAGAGGTTTCCACACCCTTATAAGGAATGCCTTGTTCCCCTCTCCAACCGATGTGGGATCTCATAATCCACCCTCTTGGAGGCCAGCGTCCTTGCTGGCACACTGCTCGGTATCTAACTTTGATACCATTTATAATAGATATTGTCCTCTTTGAGCTTTTCTTTTCGGGGTTTCTCTCAAGGTTTTAAAATGCGTCTTCTACGGAGAGGAGTTTCCACACCCTTATAAGGAATGTTTCGTTCCCTTCTCCAACCGACATGGGATCTCACCAATACAATGTACAGCACAGAGCAGAGAGCACAGACCTGCTTGTCTTCTCGGAGGACTAATGGCCTTCCGGGGGATAACAAATCTCTGACTGTTTCATTGTAGACCTCAATATAAGAGAGGTGAACGGCATGGTTCCCATCGCAGCTCCTCTGCCTAATCTTGGTGAAGAGGTCTTTGATAGCTAAAACCATAACTCCAGGGTTCTCAACCGTTCCTAGCATTGTGTAGGTCTTTCCAGCCCCAGTGGCTCCATAGCAGAACACAGACCCATTCCTTCCCTGTAATACTCCCTCTACAACCTCTGCTGTCCTGCTCATTCAAATTGGTACCCATTTGAAGGGTTACATATTAAGGTTTAAATGCAATAGAAATGAGTGAAATACAAGCTCTTTTGTATTGAACTTACGTGGTGGAATAGACTTCCTTCTGATTTGTAGTGTCCGGAAAAGAAGCATCAAAGGTAAAATGGCGTCCACGAAGCCTCTTCAGCCTCAAATAATCATTCTCATTAGCAAACTCTGTCAAATAAAGATCTCTTCCATTCACTATTTTAACACAACACCTCGATCCCGCTTCCTTTTCCCTCTTAGCCATTGGCCTTAGCCTCACAAACACCAAAATCCGGGTTTTCCCAGAACTCTCCTTCTCTGAAGAACTCCCAAATTCCTCCATTTCTTGCATATTCTTACACCCCACATTCTCCTTCTCTTCCATCACAGCCATTGAGTTCCCTAATGACAACTTCCTCGCTACACTCGTCAACTCACTCGCCTTTCTCGAGCATGAAAACCCGACAATTCGATCGGTTCCAACCCCCACATTCTCCTTTGCATCGGCCATCGGCGGTTGGGGAAGAACGTAAGTTCTTGTAACAGTTGAATTAGGCATTGCATTTTCTCTCATCACATTCTCAAGCTTCGCCTCTTTCACCTCTTTCTTACAACAACCCTTTAGCTCCAGGCTTGAATGCGTTGTGAATCTTAGATCTTCCCCTTTTGGTGATGACCTCCTGAGAGCTGCAGAAGCAAGCTTCTGCTGCTCGTACAAAAGGGTTAATGCCTTCATTTTCTCTTTCAATCCATGGTGAAGATTTCTAGGTGGAAGATTCAGATGCTGTTTATCTTCTTGACATGAAGTTGCTTCATTTTGGCCCTCGTTCATGATCTGAGACCGAGTCGAAACAGGCATTCTTCGTTGATTTTCTCACTGCCCAAACATACCCAGAAAATCCCACTGACCCAGTTGGAAAATCTGTCGATTTTTGAAATGTTTTTCCAGAAATTTTCCCGGAAAGTGAAAAATTCTGCGGGAAAATGATGATTGTCCAGAGAAGTAGCAAAGCAGAAGAACCGAGCTCAGGAAAGTTGAACTATGGAAGAAGAGAAGGGGGAAACGAAGATTAATGGTAGAGAATCTGAGCCGTTAATCTGCGTTGACGGAGGGCTGGTAATGGGGCGGGGAAAATCAGTTTTTGAAGTTAGGTGAATGGGGCACTCCACTTTTTTGCTTCTTCCAGTGTCCGTCCCACAGTGGCGTTTTGAAATTATGGTGGTAGGGTGGAGTGGATGAAGCAATGAGTGGAGTGGCGGTACACATTTTTGCCTTCCAAAAATTTGAATCCCTAAGTTCGTAACGGTCATAAAATTTGCGTTCAGATTCAAACGGGTTGTTGCCTTTCGAAATCGAATGTTTGTGACCGCACTGGATTACTCCTCCGCGCTTTAATTATATGAAATTTGAAATAATTAAAGGCGAAATCTTTTTCAAAAGAAGTGGAGTTTTAGGGTGATGCTAAGGTGCATCAACTACTATACATATCAATATCCTACCGTTGATGTCAATGGTTGATGATAAAAAAAATGAACGGCAGTGATTGAAATTTCTTAGATCATCTATTATGATGGATGAATTCTTTTAGAATTTTGTATGATTATGTTATATCAAACTTCATTTGAGTATTGTCCCACAAGTAAAAGCAATTCAAGGGGGAATTAGCAAATCATTATTAGTTGATCTTTTCTTTATTTATGAGATATTTTCGAGTATAAATGTCCAAAATCAAGTATAAATGTTTTGGAGGGAATAAATGGGCTAACCCACATGGACCCATCAAGTACATCGACTCAGATTGATTCGGGCCTATTCAAATAACAATGTGCTTCAGTCGGCATTTGACAAAAATCAGAAGCAATGATCGATGACAATGCAAGATGAGTGTTTTTCATATCATACAAATCTAAATGTTCTATCACGAATATACGAAGCATGTATCAAGAGATAGAAGTATACGTACGAGGTTTGTCCCCCACACAAAGGTATACAAAACTCTTAATATCACTGAGTGAAGTGAGACAATATAGTGTATGGGAGGACATAACATCATGCCGATGCTCGAACTCTTCTCTTACACACTACTCAAGGTCAACCATGATTTGGACGACCAAAATTTGACACCAATAATAAAAGAAACACTTTTTATTTTTATTAAATGAGAAGCAAAACTTCATGATGTGTGTGCTTCCAATAGGGAAATGATAATTAATTACATTAGTTGGGATTGAGTGTTAAAAAATCGCATACCCAAACTTGTTATGATGAAGGTGTTTGTGCTGTCTTTTAGCTCGTGGCTTCCAAGCAAAGGCCATTTGGGAAAGCAACCAAATTAAATTATGTATCAACAATCATAATATTCAATCTGAATAGCCACTTATAGTCTAGTTAAGAAATACTTAAAGTTTTATTTATTAATTCAAACAATTCTATAAATTTCAAGATATCGACATTTTCGTTGACATTATTCACGACGACTTTCAAACCGTACCCATAATACATTCTCCCAGAAAAAACACGCTTGGAAAAGTGTAAGGAGAAGCAACAATCACACTCTTATCTAATCGTTAGTTTACCAAAAATCAAAATTTAGTTGCAGAATTTGAATGTAAAAACTTCTTGCAGCATGCTTCGGCAACAAACATCTATGATTCATCCTTGCAAAAATAAGCTTCCTTACCAATGAAGTCCTTAAATCCATAGGTGCTCTCTCCGATACTCACGTACGATCACGGGTATGCTTGTAGGCGGGATCTACAGTTCAGAACAATAAGAAAACAAGTTTAACTCAAAACTGCAAAACCCAGATAAGATTATCGATGACAGTGCAAAGTGGCATTCATAATGGACATGAGTGATCTTGTAACAGTGAAAGGATTAGAGCGTAGTTTGTTTAACCAAACAGAACTTATCCCAAAAGGTGGTTTGCTTCCCAACGTGAAAAGAAGAAGTCAACAATAAAGAACCTAGATGCTTGACCACCTAATTATCTCAATTTCAACCTTCATCTGAATGAGCCAAGGATCAGATGCATCAATCTCATGAGGTTCGGCTTCCAAGACTTAACCCCTTTGAGGTACAATAACTGATTATAATATGTATCTCAACAAGTGCCTGAGACAGAAAGAGAGTAACATTGATTGAGCAAAGCTTACCATGCCATAATCTGTGACAATCATTGAGACATAATCTGAAGGTGTAGCATCATACCTGAAATAGTACAAGACAAAGTTAGAATGCAACACTTTTGAGGTACAATGACTGATTATAATATGTCGGTTGATTTACATTAAATTTAGACATTGCAGTTGTTCTTTAGCAGTTAAATTATCTAGATAATTAACATCCTTCCTTCCTGGGACCTTTGAAATAGCATCTGGATCACCTGCAGGAAATCTCAAAATGCTTAGACATTGTCCCTTTACCCTCTTCTGGAAGGAAATAAGAGAGAAGATGACATAACAATATGTACCTAATTCATTGAAACATATTGAGTCAAGCTGTACCCTTTCATGAAATTTATAGGCTTCGCAGCAGATTAAGACTGGAACATGGAATGCATTAGCAACCATGGCAACACCTGCAGTTCCCACTCTTGAATATACAGTTCCATTAGACAATACTGCAGCAGCCCCCAGAAAAACTCGTGTTACTTCGTGCATCACATAAGAAATAGCATTTATATGAGTGTAGGTACACTTTAGGCCACTTGCTATTAGCCTACGAAGTAATGCTTGCCCTTCCAGTTTCGGTCGGGAATCCACCACGACAACACGGAATTCTTTTCTGAGCTCATGTGCATATAATAGAAGCATCTCTACAGCACATGATGATCCATATGTGAGAAGAACATCTCCATCCCTGATTTTAGTAGCAGCATGTCTAACTATGACCTCATCTGCAATGATAATCTTTTCATTGATAAATCGATCAATATCTGAGCAAAGTGTAGCTTTTACTTCAGATTCCAGAAGATTCACTGGTAATTTGGCAATGCGATTCTTCAGAAACCTAATTGCATTTCCCATGCTAACAGACAGTGGCCTGCACTCGTTGAAGAATGACACATAGCCACCAATTTTTGCAGTTAAATCTCTACCCAGAGATTTCTGAGGCGGAGTTGAGTAGTCTTTGATGGCCTGTTGAAAGGCATGAAGCATTGCAATACAGCGAGCATTGCCTCCACATATATCTCCGGCCATATATTGTAAACCAACCTGATAGAGTATAGGTATGTGACTAAATTAGACAAACACTAGTCAGAAAATTTATCATAGATACTATAAATTGACGACCATATATATATATATATATATATATATATATAAAGAGGTCATCCATACATTTAAATCACCATGTTAGAGTGCATAAAGTCCCACAAAAATAAAAATATCGCCATAGATCATCAATATGAAATCTTAAAACATAACAGTAATAATCAAACAGGGACGAAACCATGAGATTTTCATCTGAAATGGGAAAAGTAAGAATCTTGCGACAAAACGTGTAGAGGTTTTGTATTCTGGTGGCCTTCCTATTTGTATTCTTCTTCAAAAACTGGACAACTTATCCCTATTAAAATTCTATGCTTGTCACAATTTCTAGTCAACCGTAAATTACAAACTGTATTAGGTAGTTTCCCAATATAAAAAAGGAAAAAGAAAATAACCTTGTAAATGGCAGGATGAATGGTGTCAAGTTGGAAAAACTTCGACAAAAGATCAGGAAGCTGAGTTCCCTGCTCATATTGTGGCAAATGGCGAAATAATTCAACCCTATTTCGAGCTTCAGTTTGGTTGAAAACTGCTCGCTTTTTAGCCTTTTCTACCCTATTTTTATCATCAAACTGCATTCGTGGATGGGGCGCATCTTTCTTCCTTTCCTTATCAAGTGTACGATCACCTCCTCTTTTATCAGTAGATGCAACCGAAGGTGCAGCAGTGCTATCTTTCATAGCCGAAGGCTGCTTCACAGCTTTACCAGGGGCAGTACCTGACTTATTCGTCTCACCTTTTAGAGAACCAATAAACATATGAAAAATTAAGAAAATAAATAAATAAATAAAACAAATGAACTAGTAATTATATGAGCCCTCAAATTTTTTCTGTCACATAAAAATCCAAAGGGAAAAAGGATAATTATTAGCATTCATAACCACAGATAGAATGACCCGTTAAAACAAATTACCCATGCAATAGCAAATCCAGGAATTAGAAATTTTTAAGAGCACGAGTCAAGAAGTGTACAAATACTTCCATGTACAATGCACTAAACTGATTCCACTTAACCCTCTACATTTCTTGATTCAAAAAGTGTTCACTTTCTAGCCAGATAATAGCAATATAGTTCATGGTACATTTCAAATGATTGAAATGGAATAAAACCTTTTGCAGAAACTTTTGCTGCTCGTTGTGCCTCCTGCAGAGCCCGTCTTTCAGCCTTCGTTGTTTTTGCCTTCAGGGATTTTGAACTTGATGGCGGTGGTTGATTTTGCACCTCTGTGGGCGCCCCTCCATTATTTTCTGCAAGAGCAAAGTAGTAGAAATGAGAACCCAGACCCAATGCAAGTTCCATAAGAAAGTAAATTTGCATGTTCACAACCATGCAGAATTTTAATCCCTCATTCTAAGAAATGTTTTGGCTCCTCGATATGAACGGAGTTCAAAATTGGGCACTATAGCCAGACCATGCAAGCATGTCAGAATCAGAAAAAAGTTGACAAGTTCCAACAGAGAAGTAGAATAGTTGATGATGCTTTACAGTCGTTATTGCTAGTTCTACATAATGAACAATTTTGTCATAGTTTTATTGAATTCATAATCTCCAAAGCATTATCCAGTTAGCCCTTTAGGACAATGTACCAACTCACGGTGATTCCCCTTCCTTTACTCTTTTCAATTCCATAACTCTTTCTTGAAGAATCATACTTTTCCTCTCTCATCTAGTTACCCTGTCCTTTCTTTTCTTCATGATCCTTTCTATTTTCTTCTCCAAACTCCCTCAAACAATAAAACTGAGCAAAGTTCAACTCTAAACAGGGAAAATGGTTCTTTAGTTATCCATTAAACGTGAATCAAAGGCATTTAATTAAATAAAAAATCTTCTAAAAGTAAAACAATGCCCCCTCTTTCTAATCACATCAATCTTGAACGTGCATTCATGATCTGGTGGTAGCACTCTGGAGAAAACAATTAACTAGCACAGAAAAGTAGGAAACTCCACTAAAATAGGAAATGGAAACCATTGTATAAGCGATATCAGTATGAACAATATAACTGAAATATATTTAGTATGAGAGTTTGGCATAGGGCAGCAGTAGGAAGTTATCTTGGGTTAGCTTGAAGTTGGATTATAAAGGGGTTTTTGCGGATATCAGAATCTGAAACGAGATTCTAGCCTGCTATTTATAAATACCTATAACTTACAATAAGCATATCCGAGGAGAGGACACGATATTCTCCCAAAAAGCACTAGGAGCTCAAAAACACACTCCAATTGGCAAGGATAGCAGCCAAAAAATAAATGCAGAAATGTCTAAAAAGGGAACTAATTGAAGAGAAAAAAGCCATACCCAGTCCAATAAACATAAAAGTTCCTACCCCTTCCATCAATATCCTAGCTTCTACCAATCCATATACCCCAAAAATATAGCTATAGAGCAACTGAAAGTTAAACTCTGGCCTTGAATCTGCCTTCAAAAACTTGTTTAATGAAGTTAGGAGAGCTTCTCGGAGACGCCAGTAAAAGCTGAATGTATCCAAACAAGAAAAGAAAAAACAAAACAAAAAAGGAGCATCGAATGGATTCAGTAAAGTGCAAGACATGGAAACACAGCCACAGCCCCATCTTCCAACTGATATGAAAAAGAAATGCATAGCAGAAAGCGTAATAATTAGATGTATAAAGTCAATGCTGCACTAAAATGCTGCACCTCAAAAAGGAAAAGTACAGACTCAAAATTGGCAGACATTAACAAAATCCCCCTTGCATCAAAGAAAGGGGGGGAAATGAGTAAAGATTAGGAATGCAGTATCACCTGCAACTCCAGCAGGCTTATTAGGTCCCAGCGTCCTGAGAGGCACCGCCTGCGAATTCTCAGACGACTTAGCCGCCATGTGGACTCCAAGGCCAGGAAGGCTCGACGCAATCTTCCCAGAACCACTCCGGCGATACGGAACGGAGGTGGAAGAATCCTCGGACATCTCCAACTCATCGTCCCAAATTCTACTCGAAGGAGAAGTCGCAAGCAGGGTCTGGGAAGGGTTATAACTGCCAACATGAATCTGATCACCAGAATTCCTCCAATTGGCCGGAGTCGGAACAGGAAGAATAGTAGAGCGTGAGGCAAGGTTATCGGAGAGATGACGAGGAGGAGGAATCATGACCGGAGACAAGGGATCGGTGGGAGGAGATAGGGATTGTTGAGAAGGACCAAAGCCGACCGGACCGGATAGGGAGCGTCCGGGGGGGTTTGGAGCGTCGAGGGTGAAGAATCCGACCTGACGAACTTTGGGTTTGACGACGCGGGATCCTCGCCGAGCATCCATGAAGACTTAACGCGAATAATATTGCATCAGAATTACCAGAATCCACATAAACAGAGAAAGAGAAGAAATGGGTTCACTGCAGAGAAGCTTAATTAGCAGCTTCTGTAGCGTCCGCCATAGCCATAGCCATAGCCATAGTCAACTGAATCAGAAGAACACAGAGAAAGGAAGCAAGGGCTTATCAATCGCTCGCGTCTGCTCTACTTCATCTTCTTTTACCGCCACGAGTCAATCAATTTAACATTATTTTCATTTCATACAAAATAATTTTAAATAATTAAAAGTATACTTTCAAAGTGATTTTAAACCCAAAAAAATAATTTTAACTATTTTAAAATTACTCTCAAATATATTATTTTTAAAAAAAAAACTTAAAAAATAAAAATTGTAAAAACAAAAAAGAAATGAATAAGGAAAAGCAAAGAAAATTGGAATTCTCAACTCCAATGAGTGTTGTTATTTTTAAAGGAGGCATCGGCTTGTCTCCAACAAGACAAAAACTTTGGATAAGATGAGATGAAGGGAATATTATTATTATTTTAAACTTGGTTTCGTTGTCTAATTTTGAATTACGTGACGATAATGATAAAGTTTATATGAAGAAAAAGAATACGGCCAACTATATAGGAAAACAACGTTCAATTTACATGTGTTAAATGCTAGCGTTACTTCAAAATTAAGATCAAACTTAGATTTTTAGTATGATTGGGCCGTGCGTGCGTGCGTGGTAAAACCAAGTAAACGGAGTGTACTACTTCCGAACCTTATGGGAAAAAACTTTAGATATACGAGACTAAATTAGAGTAAAGATTGCTTGGAAGGGTCGGGGACGAGACGTTTGAAGGTAGCTCGACCATGGGTCTGGGCTTCTGTCCAAACTATATTATTTTTTTTCCCTCTCCTCATGTGATGGCTCGACTTTCATTTTAGTTTGGCTCGGTTTGGAATGAACTTACAATTAGATTCCGAGGAAGAAATTAAATACAAACTACACACATATTTATGATATATAACGTAAATATGGGTATGAAAGGTAAAGAAAGGGTCAGCCATGGGCACCCATAAGTAGCTCCAATCCCACCACGTGTATCCCTTTCATGTCTTCTCCTTCTCCCATCTGTCTCTATATACACACACCCTTTCCTCAAAATCCTCGTCGTCATTTCTCTTTTACCCGTTCACTCCCACCACCTCCTTCTCACCCATGGCCGATCGTCCCTCAACCGCCACCGCCCTCATCCGCCGCCTCCAGGAACATGCACCCAACTCCCCGCAGCTCCTCGGCCTTCTCACCCTCTTCATCTCCGCCTCCATTCTCATCTTCCTCATCGGCCTTACATTCACTGCCGCCCTCATCACCCTCATCTTTCTTAGCCCTGTCATCCTTTTAACAAGCCCCATCTGGGCTCCCCTCGTCTTCTTCCTCTTCATCCCCGCCGTTGGGTTGCTGTCTCTGGGTGGCTTTGCGGTGGCTGCTGCAGCCGGGGTCTCGTGGGCGTACCGGTACTTCAAAGGGATGCACCCACCGGGGTCGGAGCAGGTGGAGTATGCGAGGAGCCGCATTTACGACACGGCCAGCCAAGTGAAGGATTACGCGAGGGAGTATGGAGGGTATTTGCAGAGTAAGGTGAAAGACGCAGCTCCTGGAGCTTGATTAACTAATTTGAAGAACAATGCCCTGATCTCAGGCGGCTGTTGTTTTTGTTTCATAGTTTACGGTAGTAGTGTTTGGGCAGTGTGTTATCTTCCGAGTCGTTGTGCTTTAGATTTATAAAAACAGAAATAAATCTACTTTTTTTTGTTTTTTCATTAAAAGTATGCGCAATCATCAAACAACCTAATTTTGTTCGAAAATTAATTGAAACACTTACATATCTGATAAAATTGAGATAAAATTGGAAGTTTGTAGCGAAATCTGATGGATGTGACAAATTTAGGAGTACAAATTGATATACAAAATTGTGGGAAAGGAGTTGGAGAGGCGACAATCGCACTCTTCACCGTTATTTCACCAAAATCAAAATTTTAAGCCACCAGCCAGCCAGAAGACACCATGGATACCATAAAAGTGGTATTTGGGTGCAAAAATGGATGAGGAAAACTCTGGTTGGTTTTACTTTTTCACAAGTGAATCATGTAGAACATGCTATATCACTGAATGTTTCTCCTCTGCAAAAACCAGCTGCATCACCTTGAATCGAACTTCTTTCCAAGTCATACCCATAGGAGGTGTTCTCTGCGATACTCGCGTACGATCACGGGCACGCTTGTTGGCGGGATCTGCAATCGAGCATATTTAGGTAAGGACTGTACAGTTTATTTCAGCCAGTCACGAAAAAAAATGGAGTTGCAAAGACTTTGTCGTAAGAGAGAGAGAAAGCAAGCTACAGTGAGTATTGGACTAGTTTTCGATTTTTCTTCCACTAATAAGTGTCACTACTAGCAAATTTGGCTCGTTACGTATCACCGTCACCCTCATGGTTTTAAAATTTAAACCAACGTGAGATTTCACAATCCACCCCGTTGGACTCTCACAATCCACCCCGTTGAACTCTCACAATCCACTCCTTTGGGACCAACCTATCCAATTGAACATTGAACATTGAATAGACCTTGATATTCTTTGAGGCTTCTCCTCAACTATTCTTCCAGAGTTTATTACAACTTCTCACGGGAAAATCTTTTTGGAACGAAACCAGTATTTTGGGTCAAAGGTGTGAGCTCTTTCCATAATAGGCCCCATTACAAAACTTCTTGAAGAAGAAACATAGAATGTCTAAAAATAAATCCTTAGGTGGTACTACATCTTCTATGGCATAACAAACCATTGCGCTAATGCCACTCATATTTCCTTGACTCCTATAAAGTTCAGTGCCACGAGACCTTTGAAGTTTAGGGTCATCATAGTGGCCTTCTTTTCTTTTTTGTAAAGTTTCGTTTTTGTATTTCAAGTAGTCTCTTTCACGTCCTTTCTTCGATAATTTCTAATCTGCTAAACGACCTTCAAATTTTTTTATTTTTCTCGACTTTGGTCTTAGAAAACATAACTACAGGAGATTACCGGCATAAGAGGTCTTCTTGTGCAATCTCACCATATCGGCATTGTATTTGTGGGTCAGTCATCTTTTTCTCTCAAGTGATTCCTACCCCTAATTAATGGTATAAGCCCCATCAAAGTAATACCTGTCGTGTCATTCCAATAGGCCCTAATTCCCTTTTTTCTTTCTTTTGCATACTTTTTTGGACTATCAAGTAAATGAACAACAAGAAATGACATGTGCATGCACAGAGAGAGAGATATACACTCAGACTTACCATGCCATAATCTGTGACAATCATTGAGATGTAATCTGAAGGTGTAGCATCATACCTGTGACAGTATAAATACCTAGTTAGTACACATCCTTTCAAGACAAAAATAAAATAAAATAAAGAATATCACGAATCTATTGCGGATATACATTAAATTCAGAAGTTGCAAATGTTCTTTAGAAGTCAGACTATCTAGATAACTAATATCAGCCCTTCCTGAAATCTTTGATATAGCATCTGGGTCGCCTGCAGGCAATTAGAAAGGGCTCAGAAATTGACCGTCCCCAATTGAAGGAAGAAAAGAAGGAAGAACAAGCACAAGAATACGTACCTAATTCATTAAAGCATATTGAATCAAGTTGTACCCTTTCATGAAATTTATATGCTTCACAGCAGAATAATACTGGAACATGAAATGCATCTGCAACCATGGCAATACCTGCAGTCCCCACTCTTGAATATACAGTTCCGTTAGCTAATACAGCAGCAGCACCCAGAAAAACTCGGTCTACTTCACGCATCACATAGGAAATAGCATTTATATGAGTGTAAGTACAACTGAGGCCCTTTGCTATCAGCCTACGCAGCAATGCTTGGCCCTCAAGTTTTGGTCGAGAATCTACCACTACAACACGAAATTGTTTCCCAAGATCATGAGCATACAATAGAAGCATCTCTACAACACAGGGTGATCCATATGTGAGAAGAACGTCTCCATCCCTGATCTTCGTAGCAGCGTGTCTAACTATGACCTCATCAGCAAGCATTATCTTCTCATTGATAAAACGACTAATATCTAGGGAAAGTGTAGCTTTTGCCTCAGATTCTAGAAGACTTGGTGGTAATTTGGCAATGCGATTTTTCAAAAATCTGATTGCATTACCCATGCTAACAGACAATGGCCTGCATTCATTAAAGAATGACACATAGACACCAATTTTTGCAGTTAAATCTCTAACGAGAGATTTCTGTGGCGGAGTTGAGTAGTCTTTAATAGCCTGCTGAAATGCATGGAGCATTGCTATACAACGAGCATTACCGCCAGATATATCTCCAGCCATGTATTGTAAACCAACCTAATAGAATATCGATATGTGACTATATAAGATAATCACTTGTCAGGGTAAATACACGGTAATATCATAAATTCTTAACGCAATAAGCAGTTCAGACATTCATCACATTACCATCTAAAGACTATCAATACACTATTCATAACTATATCTTCTGTACACATGTCTCAACATGTAAAATTGCAACAAAAAAAAAAAAAAAAAAAAAAAAAAAAAAAAAAAAAAAAAAAAAAAAAAAAAAANAAAAAAAAACATTTAAGCTAATGAAAAGAGAAAACTATGGTCATACATCAACTTCATGAGATTGGAAGTGGGGTAAAGCTAACTTAGGACGAGAAGAATATGAATGTTGAGAATATTGGTTTGGATATCAGAATTTTCAACGGACATTCTATTGGTAATTCTTTTAACAAAAAAAGGAAAATTAAAATACTCCGTTCTTCATATCTAGTAAAAGTTCCATCTCTTCCTGATTAAAAACAACTGTATTGTTTTGATCTCCTCTATTAAACCAAAATTTTATAGCACTTATGACCATACAGTTCATATTCTGTGATACTAACGCATATCATGAGAAAAAGAAATTTAGCCAATATTTTGTGCTCAATTTCAATCTAGAAGGTGATGCTTGGCATTATTTCTAGCTCATATGAAATCAAAAGCTATATTAGCTAGTTTCCACAAAATGCACCTTGTAAATGGCAGGATGAATGGTATCGAGTTGGAAAAACTTTGACACAAGATCAGGAAGTTGAGTCCCCTGCTCATATTGTGGCAAATGGCGAAATAATTCAACCCTATTTCTTGCTTCAGTTTGATTAAACACAGCTCGCTTTTTAGCCCTTTCGACCCGATGTTTATCATCAAATTGCATACGTGGAGGGGGAGCATCTTTCTTCCTTTCTTTATCAACAATACGATCACCTCCTCTATTGTCAGCAGATGCAACTGAAGGTGTAGCAGGACCTTTAACTGTTGAAGGCTGTTTCCCAACTTTACCGGCTGTTGCCCCAGAGGCAGTACCTGACTTATTTGCCTCACCTTAAAAAAAAAATTTTTAAAAATACCAACAATATGAAATAGTTAAATGAGCCAACTAGAAAATTTCTGCTATACGTAACCAGAGAAAAATTAAAGAAGGTAACAACCAAGATTTATTAAATAAAATGAAGTGCCAATTAAAATGTTTGCGCATGGGAATAGCTAATGCAGGTGTTAAAAGCTAATATACACAAGGAACGAAGCCAGTCAAATCAACATGCAACACTACGCTATAAAAGTGAAGTGAAATATAATGTAAATTACAATGCTCTTCATCTGCATACAGATGGTTTACCATCTAAAACCTTAAAGATGGAACTGAGAGAAATAAGGAACCTAATTGAACCTATGGTGCGCAACAGCATAAGGGTAATTCAGTCAATTAGCTCCGTATGGTGAATGCATGTTTGTGGGCTTACATATACTAAATGGTCATCTTGAAAAAAAAACAAATTGAACAACTAATTGTTTCTAGTCCATTTTCATCGTTTGCACTTAATCCCATTTTGTAAGGGCATTAAAATTATTTCCTATCAACAGTTTCTTTTTCTTTTTTTAAATTTTTGGGACGACAAACCTTATCAACTACAGAAATAGTATGAACACAAGGTAAGTTAAATGTAATTATTAATTTACTATCTGTCAATGAATCATTCAAATTTCTGTAGTTCAGTGATGTATTTATAGAAAAAAGTTCATGATCAAACTCTGTGGACGGGGGGCTGTTTACTGAAGAATTGTACCTTTTGCAGAAACTTTTGCTGCTCGCTGAGCCTCCTGTAAAGCCCGTCTTTCAGCCTTAGTAGTTTTTTCCTTCAAGGGTTTCGAACTTGAAGGAAGATGGTCTTTGGCCTCTGTGGATGCTCCTCCCATCTTTTCTGCAAGAGCTAATTTATCAAATTATGTAGAGACAAGCGTATATGAGATTTCAATTATATTTTTGGGGAGGGAAGCATTCATTTCTCCCTGTCTTCTATGCCAATGAAGGCGTAGTCGTGGAGATAACACCCAGGGGAAATAAACACCTTGGATTTTTCCATCCAAATAACAGCTGAGATTCATTCACTTAGCCCAAGTTTCATCCAACAAAAAATACCTCATGATTAGATATGCACTCCCTCTTCTAAAGATAGAAGTGAGTGAGAGAAATTGTTTTCGTTCTGGAAATACAATTTTGAACTTCCAGGAGATAACATGCGTTTGAGAAAAACTTCAACCAAAAAAAGCCATATGTTGAGGAGAAAAAACATGTTAGGTTCTTCTATCCAAAGCATGCATAACTCATAATTTTATATGCACTCACAAAAGCATCTTCGGTAATAAGCATACATGAAAGCCCCTACTCCTGACAAGATGTGGTTGTTTATCCCCAAAAGCCTAACCGAATTAAATGCAAGCTCGTTATGGGTCAAGAAATTCACCAATAAGTCCAGTAGACAGAGATAAAAGCTGGGAACACGTATGATGGTCTTTATAGAAGGAACTTTAAATGAACTAGAAACCACAACCAACCCCATAAGCTACTAAGTTCTTAGCTCTGCAGTGGTTCCTTTCAATCTAAATTAACTTAGAAATGGCGCTAGAGCCATTGAGCCATAATGCTCTGCCTTCTTTTCAAGGAACGGCCAAAAGGGCAAGGCGTGAATAAATGGCCCATATCTTCCCCGTTCCTTTTACACAGACCACCAACTAGGAAAGAGACATCACCTGTCGCTCCAGCAGGCTTGTTAGTTCCCAATGTCCTCACACTATTGGCAGGCATTGTCTTCAAATTATCCCCCCGCTTAGCCGCCATGTAGAATCCAACGCCAGGGCAGCTAGACGCTAACTTCCCCGAACCACTCCGCCGAAGCAAGACGGAGGCCGACGAAACCTCCGAGAATTCCAATTCTTCACCTGCAATTCGAGTCGAAGACGATGCCATCGGTGACGATCGGAGCAGCATTTCTGAGGGATTGTGGCTCCCAACACGGACCAGGTCCTCAGGGTGCCTCCAATTTCCCAGAACAGCCGACCGGGAGGAAAGGTTGTCGGAAGGGTGACGTGGAGGCGGAATCATTACAGGAGACAAAGAATTACTGGTCGGAGAGTCGGGGAGAAGTGAAGTAGTGCAGTCGGGCGGAGCGGGAAGGGTCCCACCCGGAGAGTGCGGGGCGTCGGGGGTGAAGAAACCGACCTGCCGAACTTTGGGGTCGATGACGACGCGAGAGGCGCGGCGGGCATCCATGACGGCGGATGTGGCAGTGGATCGGAAGGGTGGAGTGACGAGGAAAGTCCAGAGATAGCAACAACAAAAGAGGCAGCGGGTTTACCGCGGGAGGGTGTAGGGTTTTGGGGGCAAAACTTTTCGTTTCGGGGAAGATGGATTGTTCTTTTGCGGATTTTGCAAATAGCCCCCCATAGTTTTATAAAATATCACCTCTGCCTACCTATGTTTCACCACATTTCAATTTTAATTGAATCTATTTTTTATTTTTAAGGAAATAAAAAATAACATATAAACATTATTATTTCCCTTTTTATTTTCAAATTGATTATTCTTTCTTATCTAAAATTTAAATAAATATAATTTTCAATTTTTATAAATTAGATGGGTTTAAAATTATTTGATTTAGAGGATTTTGTTTAAGAGTCACTTCTCGTACCATCGACCATGTAAATGAAAAATATTGTGAGAATCATAGTTAAAATATGTAACAGAGATGGAGATAGACAATTTGACTGTACTTTTCGATAACATCAAAGAACATCCTTTATCGATCCTGTGGCCATCGAGACGGTGACGACTAAAATGCCCTAAATTTTAAGCCCACATTCATGCATTATTCATATTCATAAGGTGCCCCAAAAAAAAAAGAGAGAGAGAGAGCTTAAATTCACTGTTTGGGAGCGTTTCAGGCTTCAGGTTTCCTAAGAAGGTAACCGGGCAAAGGACTGGCACGTGGCGAACGGAAAGGGGCCTCGTTCACCTTGTTCCCGTTACTATCGTAGTAAATTACACCCGGGAAATCCAACGGCTGGCATTTGTCGCCCATCAGGATCCCCCTCTGCCAAACGCCAACACGGCCCCACTCTTTTTCTTCTTCATCGTCCTCCTCCTCCGGTCGTACACCTCGCCGGCTGGTCTTTTTCTTGCGAAACAAAGTCATCGCCGATAGGCTAACCGTCTTCAGCATGTTCTTCGGCCGAGCCAACGTCGCCCCCGGACTCGGCTTCCACTTGAGCTTCTTGGTGACATGGGCGGCTTTTTTTGCGCAGAGAACGACCAGAACTTTAACGGACCGGAGGAGGCCGGTGGGTAGGCTATTGGGCACGGTGCAGGAGTTGGTAAACGGAGGACGTTCCGGCGTGGAGGAAGCCATAGTTAATTTAGAGGGAAATGAAGTGTGAATTGAAGCTAGTGGAGGCTAATTTATTTATAAAGAGATGAACTGAACAAATTTTTTGACCCGCAGGTCCTCGGATTTCACCGTCCGTGGTCAACTCTCCCTGTTTTGTAACCGTTACATTCAAAAAGCTGATTGGCTCATATATTTGGACAATTTTTTTTATTATTCACCATATATTGATGTGTATATATATAAACAAAAACTTTTATCTGACCTCTGACGTCTAACGTCTAACTCGGCTAAACTTGACTTGTGATGATCTTATCGAATAATTTTAAGAATTGCAATTGGAATAAAATAAATATATTACGATAACTATTTTTGCATTAATATTATAATTTTTTTTATTAGATAGTAGTTATCTAAGATTAAAAAAATTAAATACCAAAATGTAAACATTATGTTTTTTTAACAATGTGGACTAAAAATATATATTTGTAATTTATTGTTTAAATATCAATATTCCAAAAAATGGAATATAATTAAATATTATGTCAACCTACTATATATATATATATAAAATTAAAAAAATGATAACAAATCAAGAGTTGCCACGTATACAACACAAAGAAAGAAGCGTAACAGAGGGACCAGCAAAACGATCGTTTGGGGGAAATAAGAAATTTTGCAAATCGAAGAGTTTTGGAAGTGTTCTATATAGATTTTTTTTAAAAATGATTTAACATTCATTCGAAATCCATCACATACTTGATCAAATAAGAAAAGTCTTCCCAGAAATTTGTTTGTTGAAAAATTTTGAGTTGAAATTGACAAAATAAATGCAGGAATTCCGTAAAATTTGACCTAGCTTGAATCGATCTTAGAAAACTTCCTAACTTCCATTGCCGATTTCCGATTCTGTTTACACAGAAATTCCGGCGATAAAAATCAGATAAAATGCATAAATTGAATCGAATTCATTGAAAGTTCTTCATCGTACTCACCGACGCGATGAAATCCGTATACTCCCGAGTGGAAGAAGAAGGAAGGACGGCGCCGCGAACTAGTTTGAAAATGCCGATGCTCCGATGAAGGTCGATTGAACGCTGTGAAATTGCAGGGAATGAAGAGGAAGACGACGATTGGAGATCTTGACAAAACCCCTCCTGCGACGAACGAGTGACCGGAGAAGAAGAGCCCATTGGATTTTAGGAGAAATTGGGAAACCCGAAAATTGAACCAGCACGTGCTTCTCACGTGTGGCCACGAGTTCTTCCCCCAACTATCCATTTTACAAAGAAGCCCGGCCCAATACGAGAGAGATAATTGAAAATATTATTAAAAAAAAGAAAAAAAAAACAGAATTAATTAATTAATATTAATTATTTACTTCTAATGATGCAATTCTCAGTCCTTGTTTCACGCGACGTGCCGTGTCCTCACAGCCATTTCTTGATTCAATTTTGTTAATAATACAATAATTTAATTAGCTCTTCTTTTTATAATTAATTAGAATTTGACGCATAGGAAATAAAATAACTAACAAAAAAATTAGAGCAATAATTTGATGAATATACATATAATTATTAATTTTCTTTTTGTATTTGATGAAGAAAAAAAAAAATGGAATGGTGAACAAAGATGATTACAACATGAATACACATAATGATATAAGCCATAATAATATATAAAGATTGAAAATTTCAAAACCAAAAGAAAGAACCTCTCTCAATCTCAATCTCAATGGTGCAATGGGTTTGGACCAGAAGGGACGAGTCGTTTTTCGACGCCATACCGGGGATCGATCTCCGCCGCAGCCGGGGGAGAGCCGCTGCCAAGAGGGTGGGCATGGGTGTGGTGGTGGTGGTGGTGGTTGTGAGGGTGGTGAAAGGTGGTGAAGTCAAATTTAGGAGACAAGAGCTTTCTGGAATGGGAAAAAGATGGGGGTTTTGGAATGTTGTGAAGAGAAGGTCCATGAGAGAAGATGGGTGAGAAGGAGAGGAGGAGGAGGAGAAGAAGAGAGAAGAATTTGGAGAGGTTTAATGGCATGATTATTAATGGTGGGGAGAGGGAGGGGAGAATGGGAGGGAGAGGGAGAGGGATGCATGGAAGAGAGAAAGAGAAGGGAGAGGATTAAGAAATGGGGTTTAATTCTGGGAGTTTGAAAATAAAAGGGTTGACTTTTGGACTGTATTTGTAGAGAGAGAAGAAGAAGAAGAAGAAGAAGAAGAAGAAGAAGAAGAAGAAGAAGAGAGACAAACTGTCTCAGAATTCTTGTTTCAATGACAACTTCCTTTGCGTTCAAGGAACTAACCCTCATTTAAAGCAGATTGTCAAACTTTCAATATTATATATATATATACATAAGAGAGAGATGTTAGAAGTTGTTTAAATTTCAACTTCAAACTATATAAAAATATATATATATATTTAATTGATTTACAATTTAATTTATGTACCTTCAATTTTATAATAATTTAGTTTTTAATATTTATTAATCTTGTTTATAAACTACAAATATAAAGTTATTACAAAACAAAAGCTTACACCTAATCTTTAATATATATAACTAAACTGTTATTTTTTAAAGGAAAAAATGTTAGCTAAAATGGATAATTGACCATAATAGATGAAATAAATAACAGAGAATTGATATATACAATGATTTTAAAAAATATATAAAAATGAATAATATTTATATAATCTTAGGCCAGCAAAACATGATCAATTATTTTTAGTATTAATTAACAAATAAAAATATGAAATTCTGCAACTAGAAGTACTGATTTGTCTCTTCTTTATAATATAATACACATGTACAGTGGTTCCAACCCCATTTGACCAGACCTTTCAATGGTCAATGGCTTGCCGAACCCATTTAAAATGAGTGTGGGAACGAAACATTTTTTTAGATGAGTGTAGAACTCTCTCCCTAGCAGATGAGTTATAAAATCGTGAGACTCGACGGACGATACATCATGAGTCAAAACAAACAATATCTGCTATCGGTAGGCATAGTCATTATAAATGGTAGTAGTCATTATAAATGGTAGTCGAGCTATGTGCGCTAAGTCTAAGAGGGGATTGGATTGTGAGATCTCATATCAATTCGAGAGGGGAATAAGTGTTAAGTGTTCGTAAGGACGTTGGGCTTCGAAGGAGTGAATTGTAAGATCCCACCTCGATTTAAGAGAAGAACGAAACGTTCTTTATAAGGGTGTGAAAACTTAAATTGAGGCTAACAACGATGCATAATGAACCAATACAGACTAGCGGTAAATTTGAGTCATTACGCAATCAACAAAGATCCAATATGATTGAGTGTGCAAACCCAAGTTCCCAAGCAAAATATTTCTTTTTGTTAAAAAAACAAAGCACAGCCCCTTTTCTTCCGGAAGTGGGAAAATGACCTTTGAATGGCTTTCTTTCAAAATCACTTTGTCGGCTAAGCTCTCAATATCATGCCTTTATATCTTATCACTAGAAAATATTGACCATTCGATCATTCACCACGATGTAAATGGGGAAGACAATTCTTATGCAGAAATGTCGGCATCGGTTGGGAAAACTACAGACACCTAGGACGACTTTGCTTAAACTACAGACACCTTCCACCTAATAACACTCGGAGTTCACATTTGGCATATCAGAGTCAGAAGGGATAGCCTTGATCCTGATGGCTTGAGGCTTTCCTACTCATATTCCTTCTGTTCTTTCCAGCTAGTCCACTACATGGCTGAGAAGTTGAGCAACCTCCCTCTGTCCTGAAGGTTGATAATAAGAATAAAGCAGGGAGAGATGGCAACATATGAAGAAGATATACAAGATCCAGAGCAAGGTAATTTGTTGAAATGACTAAAACAATGTCTTCTTAAGACTAAACTATGTAAAAAGAAACCGTTCTTAAAGGATTACCTTCTAAATTGTTCCATGCTGCTGCAATCTACAGATAAACAACATGGTGAAACTCTAATGACCCACTAAGAAATGTTGCAAGAAATTGTGATCTGGCAATAAGTGTTAATTGTTATTGTAATCAATGTAAATATAAACATACAAATGAAGCACATGCGTTATGCAATGTTTAAAAAGATACTAATTTATTATGTTCAGTTGTTTCTACAGGGAGAGTAAGAAGAAAATGTTTGGCAATCGCTGTCTTTATTCCTAAGCTTCACCCCATCAACTAAAAAAGTAAAAGCTACTGTAAAATATACCGTATTGCTCCAATAGCAAGTTTGCACACGGGTTCATCCCTTTATAATTTGGTAACAGATGGATTGACATTCCTTTCTTCTTTCATTCATATATTTTCGTTTATCTTTTCTTCCAACACTTCAATTCATCGGAGTGCCCAAGATGAAATATCAGCAGAAAATCAAGCAATTTAGGCTAGGGATCTCTACAATCGGCTCCAATATAATAAGGAACACGGCTGCTGAAGATTAATTGCAGAGCTCCTACCTCAATTTATTAAGCCCTTGCAGATGGAATAAAGGAATGACCTTGGTCAGATTTGGGTTTTAAATTTCTCTGTCTCTTCAACCTTCCTCCCAATCCACATCATCTTCTTCTTCATCATCCTCTACCGAAGCTGATGCTTCAACGTTCAAGTCAACCTTGTAGTTTTCATTTGCATTACCTGTAATAAGGAATGAAAGTTAAGGGATTTGGTGATTGAGGCAAGAATAATCTAGTAATAGATAGTTGAATAAAGTCGAACCAAAAGAAGTTATTCCCTGTCACAACTTATCTTAACACACAAAATATGCCATAACCAATTAAAGAAGAAGTTCTACTAAACTGTTGATTTCAACATCTTTATAAACTTGGTCTAGGAAACATAAATCAAATCTAATGTAAGACTGAAAAATCAATAATTGAGAACATAAAGCATTTAGTCACTAAATGCCCTCCGAAAAACACCAAAGTAAGGTCGACACACAACTTTGAAGCCACTATTCATTTGAAAAGCCAGTCTGGTATGACAGGGCGTAAGACAATAAGATTTTGATTGCAATTTGTAACCAATCAAGCTCTTTTTTAATAGAAATAATCAATTAAGTTTTGAAACTAGAAAGTCAGTCCACAGTTCCAAACATAAATAATGAGTAAAACATTTAACATGAAACATAAAATTCATACACAAAATCCCTGATAAACTTGGAACGATATAGGGAAGATTAGCAAGGCCCCTACAAAAGGATGATAGAATTCATACGCAAAAGAAAATGATGATTACCAAAAAGCTATTTCTCAAACTAAAACATTTCTTTCCCTAAATCCATGCCGAATATGGAGACTGATAAAGCATATGACATGTTTATGTCATTTACTAATTTATGGTACTGTCAAGGTACTAATACAGTTATACTGCACGGCAGAGTAATAAACAGATATGAACATCATAAAAAATTAAAATGTCAAACATGGAAAAAAAAAGAAAATAATGTCTCACCCCCTGTTGGAGCCTCCTCCCACTCAATATCATCATCATCCTCTTCTTCACGTTTTGCCTTCATTCCCACCTGGCGACTGGAATTTGTGTTATTTTCTGTAACCTCAGTGCTGGAAATATTCTGTTCACTCTTAGCAGCTTCTTCAAGCTCTTGTTGCTTCTTCAGTATAGCAGCATAATAAGCTTTAACATACTCATCCTACAATAAGTCAACCAGTACATCAGATCATGTATTCTCTTTTTATTTGACTTTGGGATAAAAAAAGCACTTAAGAGTTAAGAGTAAGAAATGAAAATAGCTAATCTAATTGAACAGGCCTGTATATTCGTTTTATCATCATCATTGACCGATGACTTTTTATCATCAAAAAACTGAGCAGAAGCTGAACCAGCATCCATCTTTGACTCCTCTTTGACCTCCCCACGTTGTTCCTTCGTGAGGTTCATTCCTTTCTTGATCATCCAAGGAGGTAAGACTTTCAGACTCGTCTCAGATTCAGATTTAACATCTGCTCCCTTGCCATCAGCCCCAGAAAAGGCAACTTCAACCTAAAAGGTTCATTCAAGAACTCATCGACTGTTAGAATGGTGCCTTTCAAGATCCAACAATATAACAAGCATAAGGCAAAAAATGGGATACCTTGGTCTCACCAACAAAAGGCATTGGTGCTCCCCCATATCCTAAACCTTGTGATGATTTTGAAGGATCATTGCCATTCAGATCACCATTTGCACGTGCAGCTGCACTTGCATGAGCTTCCCATGCTAAAAGAGTTCCAAATTCTGGAACTGCCAAATCTTTGACTCTGCTGACTTGTTCCATTAAAGGTTTAAGCTGTACCTGCAATAATTCAATTTATTCATCAACATTTAGCATAATTCATATCCAGTACATAATTCTTTTCAAGATCAATATGGTAAAAAAAATGAAACTGAACATGATTCAGAATACATCTCTTTTTGGTTATTGTACTAACTAAATGTAAAATCCAATACAGTAAAATGCACGACCCATTGGAAAATAAAATTCTATTTCAAGTGATCAAACCTCCATCTTCTGAAGCATGTCCTTTAATTTTTCATGTCGACGCTTCCTGGCATTATCATCACCATCACCCCCTCCCTGAGCAGCAGCCAGTTTGTCACTCTCTGCAACCAGCTCTCCATTGCAATTTTCACAGTGGAAATATTCATCTTCAAGAGAGATTAATCGCAGGGCATCCAAAGCAGTGTACCTAATCAATGTCATAAATTTATTTAAGCTTGCACCGTAAGAAGTCAATAACAAGTGTACTGTGATTCCAGTTTTAAATATTAGAAAGAACATTCTTTTATGAGAGAAAGGACATATCATAAAAACCTTCTCGAACAGTTGGGGCATATATACTCCTGAACTGTGTTCTTGTCCTCTAATTCATCTTTCAGTTTTTTCCTCATGCGGTGCACTCTGTATCTAACCACATCATAAATCTGTAGCCAAGTTTAGCTTTAATAAGGTAGCTGATCAGAATTAAGTCTGTTTCCATTGAGTTTAGATACAATTATTATTTAGTAAAGCGACCATAACAATTACGTATAGAAAAGAAACCTGTGCATAGTCTAGCGAGCAATAAGAGTGCGTGTGCATCTTAATCTTTTCATCCCCCTCCTTCGTTGAGCGTTGACCATCAGCTGTGGCAGCAACTGCAGCACTAAATATTTTTGCTCCCTTAGCTGTCTGGAAAAACATAGAACAAAAAAATGAAGAGCATGCCAATAAATAATGGTATCATGTTAGAAAAGGGTAACTCATTGAGACAGCGGCTCCACATTAAAAAGTATGAATTATCAAGCAATATATTTGACAGAATTCAAATAGAATCTTCATTATGAAAAATACTAGACAAGATTACATACCCCGTATGTTAATCAGCCTCAAATGAAGAAATGCAAGAAGATAAGAGATAAGATGAGAGAGGAAAAAGAGCACAGTTGATGATTGTGGTCATCATTCAACTTAATGCCAATTGTATCCTTCTTTTTCAATCTTCCTCAAGTGAAGATCTAAAATGGCGTAATACATACAAGAGAAAAAAGGTGGATTGTCGCATGCCTAATCCAAGAAAGAAGGTATAGCAATGTAGGCACTAGTAACTGCAGTAGAGTTGTCAATCACTGGATGAGCATGAACTATATTTATCAGTACTCCAAGTGCAAGGGCCACTGATGAAATCTAAGGTCTAGATTGAACAAAAGCTCATAGAGCCTTTCATTCATTCACTTTAGAGATTTTCTCAAAGAAAACATTTTTTTTTTTCTCTAAAAATCCCTTTACTATCTGTCTTTAGCAGGTCCATTCGGTCTGCCCTCTAGCCAACAAATTAGAAAAAAGGCTCTCCTATTGGCAAGTAAATGAGAGATAGAGAAATTACGAACAAGTTTAATAAAAATACACCAAGAGGCAACAAAAACAGTAACTTCCCAAGACCCTCCAACAGCCTTTCTGCTCCTTGAAACACTTCTCTGTTTCTTTTGACAAATTTCTCGAAATAACACACAAACTCCATTCAACATAAATACCACCTTATATGCCATAAACAGTCAAGCTAAAATGCTGAAAATTAAATACTAAGATATTCCAAGCTACTAGCCTAATAGAAACAAGAACAAGATGCACAGGTAGAGTCAGCACTGACCTCCCTTCTATGATCTCGAGTAATCAGTTTTTCCTCTTCTAAAAACCTTAGGGTTCGACGTAACTGCTTCGAATGTAGTTTTAAGTTCTTTGCCAAATCTTCTTCCCGAACCCATTGTCGTCTAGGACAGGATACAACAACAAATGTGATAATCAAAGCATAAATGTGGCAGTAGAACAGCTCATCAGATTCACAGAAGAAGATACATACACGCATGGCCTCATCATCATAAAATTTTAAACCTTAGGCAGGACCATATCCCAAATCCTTTATGATAATAAATTACATGGCAATGACATTTTAAATTAGCTATTTGTTCAGACCATCCAAAAGAATCTAACAATTTGAAAGAAACAGAAGTACAACTAAACTATTGAGTAAACTACATCAAATTTGCCCTTCTTCAACTTAGCTTTACTAAAGAAACAAGCGTACAATATAAGTTTTTAGGAACATATATAACAAACATGATATGCATTGATTTAGTTGTTCCACTACAGCACTAGCATAATGGGGTGAAAATATATTGCCCAGCTTAGTCAGGAAAATAACTAACAAGAATCGGCTTAATACTACAATACTCTAAAATGAAGAAAGAGGTTTCCAGAGGTCCAATCATATTATTTAAGCACACGTTCCACTAATAAAACTAGCTCCCCCTCTCCTTTCAGTTGCTTTTTAGTAAGCACAAATTGAGTGGCGGTGTTCTTCCATGACTGAAGATTTCCAAGTAAATAAAAATGCAAAAGAGCAGTACCTCGTGAGAGCATCGAGAACAACAACCGCGATTCCCCTATTATCACTCCGACCGGTCTTGGGCTGATTATCCCCTTTAGTCGTAATATCATCATAGAAAGCTCTCGCAGCTAGCTTCACCAACCTGCCCAATTGATCGAGAGTAAACCAAAACAGAAAACAGCGTCATTGTCGAGCATTCAGAGACGGCTAAAGAAGACATCCAAACTGCCATTGCATCGTTTTGAGAGGGCTCACGAGTAAATAGAGAAAAGTACCTGTTAAAAGGTTCGATGCTCATGGCGAAGATAAATGAAATTGGAGTTCAATTTCTCAATCAAATAATTACTCCTGTTTGAACCCCCTGGATTTGGAAAGATTCAAATCATCAGAACGGATTTGGATCATATATCGATCCAAAAAATTGCATCCAAATTAGGTCTGATTTGGCAACAAATTGAACTAAAATTAGCCTCGATCCAAATTTTCCAGAAAGAAAGGTAAGTTGGCGTGGCAGTGGTGGATAGGGAGAAAGGGAAGAAAGGGAAGAAAGGCGTCGGCGACGGCGACGACTGACTGACAATGGCAGCGGTGGAGAGGGAGAAGAACGAAACAAGAAAACGCGCGTTATGGTGGGGTTATACGTCAGTCTAGGGCTTATTTTTCTTCACCAAAAAAAAAAAATATATATATATATATAATAAAAATCTGGATTCCTTTTTTAATAAACAAATATAATTATAAGGCTATAATTGTATTTTCGTAAATTAAAAATATATATATATATATATACACAGTGCCTACTTGCTGAAAGATTCATTCCATACCTCGTGGATTAAAAGAATAATTAGGAAATTATTAGAGACAGATACAAATCAAATTTATTTATTTCATTAAATTGTAAATAAAAATGGCAGAGAATGCTATTTTGTCATGGTATTACAAATGAATAGATATTGATGCGATGTATATCATATTCAAAATAAAAAAGATTTGTATATTTTAAGAATAAAAATATATAGTTATTTTTAAAATAAAGAGGTAATTATTTTACGAATAAATCTATAAAATAAAGTTTATTATTATTTACACGTAATGTATTGTATTTTCTTATTGATTAATTTAGTAGAAATATATGTTTTCTACATCGGAGTCAGTCGTGTTCACTATACATATATATATTATGTTACATTCAAATTTTATGCATATTATGATTTATTTATTTTTTATCTATGATTTTTTTTTTTCGAATTTAAGATTTTTCTGGAAAATGCTAATAAATGGATAGAAGAAAGGATTTGTGAGAATATAAAATATTAATATATAAAAGTGAAATCTATTCACAATTTTTTTGCAACCACAAGAAACAAGAAACAAGAAGGAGAATAAAATGTTAAACACGGCCACCGTACATGATGGGGTAACTGGAACGGGACTTGTTATTCCTCGTTGCACAACAGCCGATGCAATACACAATGGTAATGAACGCAAGCACGCAGCCATTAAAAATGGCGAACGATCTCCAATCCTTCCTGATGTTCGACAACACTCCGCTTTTGCACGCATTGCACGCGTAGCACAGACCATACTTATCGTTGCTCCACTTTTTACAATCCGTATCCGCCACCGCCGGCCCTGATTTCGGCATCGTCCACAACGTCGCGTTCTTTAACTCAAATCCACACTCCGATGGCGGCTTACAGCATCCAGACTTCACCAAAACAAAAACAATCCATTTTCATTAAAATTAAAATTATCTGTTACATGAATACGACTCTCTACAATAATATGATATTGTCCACTTTGAACATAAGCTCTCATGACTTTGATTTTAGCTTCCCAATATGTCTCATACCAATAGAGATAGTATTATGACTCTTTACAATAGCATGATATAATCCACTCTAAGCATAAGCTCTCGTGACTTTTGCTTTGAGCGCCCTTCCCAAAAGGCCTCATAGGACTTTTATCATCCAACACCTCTGAACAAAATACGCCTATCTTAATCGAGACTTGACTCCTTTTTCTTTTGGAGTCTTAGTCATTTTTTACTATGCCTTCGAGGAAGCTCGACTCCTTTTCTTTTGAGTTTTTTGTTCGACATTTGAATATTTGTCAATCTATTGGCATGACTCTGATACCATGTTAGGAATCACGACTGTCTATAATATTGTCCACTTTGAGCATAAGTGCTCATGGCTTTGCTTTGACTTCCACAAAAGGCATCACACTAATGAAGATAGTATTATTTTATTATTAACCCAGGATCATTCTCTAAATTAGCAGATGTGAGACTTTCATCATCCACCACCTCTTCTCAAACAAAGTACGTCTCCCTTTAATCGAGGCTCGACTCCTTTTTCTTTTGAGTCATTTGTTCGACATTTGAGGATTTACCAATCTATTGGCACGACTAAGTTTAGGGCATGACTTTAATACCATGTTATGAATCACGACTCTCTATAATGATATGATATTGTCACTTTGAGTATAAGCTGTCATGACTTTGCTTTGGGCTTCTCGAAAGGCCTCACACCAATGGAGATAATATTCTTTGATTATAAACTCACGATCATTTCTTAAATTAGCTGATGTGTGACTTTCATCATCCAACATCAAGAACTCGGAAGAGAAACCGTAGGCGTACCTGAATAGGAGACAAATTCTTCTTGTAAAATTCACCGGGAACTTGAGGAATGTTATTTTGGAGACTATCGCAAATCCTAGCATCAACCAAACAGCTCCTAATCTCATTCCAATGTTCTTCATTCACGACATATTTCTGCAGCCAATGCGAGTAATCTCCAAGGCGATACTCACTATATCCTTTCCCGGACACCGTCCTTCCGACGCCTTTGTTCGTGACCAAAATCGCGAAAATCGTGAAGGCCAGGGTTCCGAGGATTAGGAGAAACAGAATCGTGAGGTACAGGTAGAGCATGAAATTGAGACGGCAGATGGATCCGACCAGACCTAACAGCGACAATACGAGGAGGAGGAGTCCGAGAATGAGGAGAGGGTTTTCGATTACCTTCTGGCAGTCGGTGGAGACGCCGCGGATTCGTAAGTACAGAGAGGCGATGGTTGCGGCTAGGCCAATTATCAGAGTGCAGCCGTTCAGAATTCCGATCACCACGTTGCTCAGGCGAGGCATTTCGTTACTGTGAGAGAGAGAGAGAGAGAGAGAGAGAGAGAGAAAATGAGAGAGAATACTGTGGAAGAAGAAGCCGTCGCGATGGATATTTGTAGACTGTGTTCGTGTGTTGTGTAGTTGAACCAACCCAGGCCAGAACAGTTATTTAATTTCTTTTTTTATTTTATTTGTTCCATACGGTTATTTTGCACGTGACATGCACGCGCCCAATACTGTTTTGTTATTTAACCTAATTTGCCACGTGGCAGACACTGGACTGCCGACCTTATATTGAAAATTTTAAAATAAATTTATGCCTTTTATTAATCTTTTTCCTTTTTTTTTTCAATATTTTACATTAGCTTTAATTTTTTCTAATATTGCACAGTTAAATAGCTGTTTTTCGTTAACTTTTTCAACCTGTCCTATATCAACTGAAAAAACTAAAAACTAAAAACTAAAAGACTAAAAAAAACTGAAAAATAAAACAAAAATGGTTTTTTTAGACTTTATATTATCTCTTTGGTAATTTTATATATAACAGAATATTTCGAAAACTTATTTCATTTTCTTCTATGCTATTTCAAATTAATATTACACCGATACATATAATGGATTGAATTGATAAATTACTTCGTCGTAAGTTGGTCTAGACCTTATTTATAAGTTTTTTAGTTAATGTATTAATTACGGTAAGAATAATATTAAAAAGACTATTAAACATTAAACAAAATGTTTTACTGAGATTAAACACTATAAATTTATAGTTTAGTTTTCAAAATATAAAAGGATATTTAAGCGGTTGAATGGAGATATTAAATATAAAATTATTTAGTATGTTGAATAATTCGTGTTTGGAACACAATTATGAATTTTGATTTTTTTTTCGTAACTAAACTTGTATGAGGGATCTTCGTGGAGACACAAGAGATGGAGGAACCGTCAGTTGGGACGGGATGAGGTGACATACTACGATATGTACAAAAGTGTTGCTCTTTAGCTCGACAATATAGAACCTCTCACTCTCGTGGTCAGACTCTATTATGGATTTCTGACCACATTCTCCATAGGGCCGTCTTATCTCTTCCTTCTCCGAGCTCAGGTTATGGAAGAAGGAACCGAGAAGAAATTATCAGCAACAACAGGGGTCCGACTAGCTACGGTGAAACATGTCCCTGCCTGGGTAAGCCAATGTGGTGGAGCCGATTTTGGTGCATTTCATCTAACTGGATTGTCTGATATGAGAATATGGGTATTTGATTCTTATGGATTAACTGGAAGGGTACAAGCTGTAAATCCTGCGCGTGGTGTCGAAAGGTTTGATCCTTTTGTTCCAGGCAGAATAGCCTCTAGATTGGGCATTATGAGGTCCCATTTGAGTTATGATTATTATCATTAAATTTGGAATAAAATTAATTTATGGAATTTGATTTGAGATAAAAAAAAAAAAAACTTAGGTTTATGCCGAAAAAAGTCTGATAGTTGGTTTCTCATTTAGTAATTTACATATAAATTATAGTGGTTATGTGGGCCCCACCAACCTGGAGTCCAAATCTCGACTGCCCACCGAGCGTCGCTTTCACTGTTCTCGTGGCTGCGGGCTGCTGGGTGCGGGCCGCTCTGTTTTGAACGCCTCTTTTGGGCGGACTTTCCCACTTCTTCACCTTTCTCCTTCTCTACAAATATTATATTACACACTCCCCGTTTCCATTTCCATTTCCATTTCCATTTCTCACCAACTCCATTGCTCTCAATCGATAATTTCCATGGCTTCTCTTCCTTCCCCACCCACCACTACCACGAATCTCCTCAACAGATCCCTTCTTCCTTCCAAGCCTCAATCTCCGATCATCTCAATCCCTTCTTCTTCCTCCTCGAAGCCTCTTCGTTCACATGGCGTTCGCTGCTCTGTTGCTGCGGCGCCTTCTGTTTCGACCAAGGCGTCCAGGGAATTTAAGTTGAAATCTGTCAAGGCCCGGCAGATCATTGACAGCCGAGGCAATCCGACTGTCGAGGTTGATTTGATTACTGATGATCTCTACCGATCCGCTGTCCCCAGTGGAGCCTCCACTGGGATCTATGAGGCCTTGGAGCTTAGAGATGGCGATAAAAGCGTTTATGGCGGTAAGGGCGTGCTTACTGCTGTTAAGAATATCAATGACATCTTGGCTCCAAAGCTCGTCGGCGTCGATGTCAGGTGGATTTAATGTTCTTTTTTTTTCATTATTTGCTTTAACGAACATCGGTTGAAATGTTCATAATAGTAAGTGAAATCTTGCAATCTGAACAAATTGTTTCTTCTACTTTCTGGAAAATTAGGAACATAATTCTCCTCTCCGAGTGTTTTACTGTTTTTGGTCCGATTTTTTGTTCTTGAAACATTGTTTGATAGTTGACTGCAAATCTGTTTTCACATTTACGACTATAATTTGCGTAGTTTCAGATTTATGTCTGAAACTTCAAATATTTCTGCAAATGGTGGCTTAGTTCATGCTGGGATTCTCAATCTAATGGATTTTCGTTGGCTTACTAATATCTAACTGTTAGAGTTTGCCGCCTTGTTATTCAAATTGTTACTGAAGATGCGAAATTCCAAGTTCTTTTTGTTGGTCTGACAATGTGGAAGTTGTTTCATTTCTGTAGAAATCAAGAAGATGTTGATGCAATAATGCTGGAAATTGATGGTACCACAAACAAGTCGAAACTTGGTGCAAATGCTATACTAGGAGTTTCTTTGAGCGTATGCAGAGCTGGTGCTGGCGCCAAGAGACTACCATTATATAGGCACATCCAAGAATTATCAGACACAAAGGAACTTGTTATGCCAGTCCCTGCTTTTAATGTTATAAATGGCGGTAGCCATGCTGGAAATAATCTAGCCATGCAAGAATTTATGATCTTACCAGTAGGTGCTGCATCTTTCGCGGAGGCGCTTCGCATGGGAAGTGAAGGTTTGCAGCTTCTTCTTAAGCACTGCAAATTTATTGTTAACATAGACAGTTTCTTCGTCTTCATCATTTGCATATACTTAGCTTAGTCATTAATGAGTAGCCCGATTTTATTGTTTTCTTATGAACAGTTTATCACACACTGAAGGGAATTATTAAAGCAAAATATGGACAAGATGCCTGCAATGTTGGAGATGAGGGTGGATTTGCTCCAAATGTTCAAGATAACAGAGAGGGATTGGTTTTGCTTACTGATGCCATTGAAAAGGCTGGTTATACAGGAAAGGTATATAATACTAAATTTTCCCTTTTGTTTTGGAATGGTGTGGTTGTTTTCTAAGGCAAAATTTATTTTGATATACAGATCAAGATAGGAATGGATGTTGCAGCTTCAGAGTTTTTCACTAAAGATGGAAGATATGATCTGAACTTCAAGAAACAGCCCAATGATGGAGCTCATGTTCACTCGGCTCATGGCCTTGGTGAACTCTATAAACAGTTTGTCAATGATTTTCCGATTGTTTCCATCGAGGACCCCTTTGATCAAGATGATTGGAGCTCCTGGGCTTCCCTACAATCTTCTGTTGGTGTGCAAATTGTGGGTGATGACTTGCTGGTAACAAATCCTAAGAGAATTGCTGAAGCCATACAGAAGAAGGCTTGTAATGCTTTACTTCTGAAGGTAAGCAACCTCTTATTTCCTTCTTTCCTTTCTTTTCTGGCTGAACAGTGTCCGTTAGAATATGTCATTCTGTGAGATCCCTCATCGGTAGTTAGAATATGTCATTTTGTGAGACCCCTCATCGGTAGTTAGAATATGTCATTTTGTGAGATCTCGAGTCAGTTGAAGAGGGAAACGAAGTATTTATTGTAAGGGTGTGAAAACCTTTCCCTAGTAGACGTGTTTTAAAACTGTGAGGCTGACGACAATACGTAACCGACCAAAGCGGACAATATGTACTAGCGGTGGGCTTGAGCTGTTATAAATGGTATTAGAGCCAAACACCGGGCGGTGTGCTAGCGAGGACGCTGGTCCCCCAAAGGGGGTGAGTTGTGAGATCCCACATTGATTGGAGACGAAAACGAAATATTTCTTATAAGGGTGTGGAAACCTTTTCCTAGTAGACGCGTTTTAAAACCGAGAGGCTGACGGCGATACGTAACGGACCAAAGTGGACAATATCTACCGGCGGTCATTTGAGCTGAGCTGTTACACATTTTGATCTGCAATTTGCTCATATTTAGACATTTCTTCTGCAGGTTAACCAGATTGGATCAGTGACTGAATCAATTCAAGCTGCTCTCGATTCAAAGGCTGCTGGTTGGGGTGTGATGGTCAGCCACCGAAGTGGTGAAACTGAAGATAACTTTATTGCCGATCTTTCTGTTGGCTTAGCCAGTGGACAGGTTCTATTCATCTTCAGCTCTTCCATCAATAACTATAAGTCGACATAACATTCATAACTGAATATTTTGTTACTCTTCTATAGATCAAAACCGGAGCTCCATGCCGAAGTGAACGGTTAGCCAAATATAATCAAGTAAGTGTGATCAAACCATAACATTCAAAATTATTGTCCTTGTTGAATGTTCCAACTGTTCTTGATGATGGCTATTCCTTGAAATGTTTGTTTCACTAATTGTGCTGAAATAGCCACAACAGTTCTAATTCTTCTCGATATGTTTCAAAATTTGAATGCAGCTTCTTCGCATTGAAGAAGAACTTGGGAATGTTCGCTATGCCGGCGAGTCTTTCAGATCACCTTAGGAGGTAAAAGTTTAAGGCGACAGTGATAATGTATCAATTTTAGGCTGAAGATTTGGTTGATAGAAGAAAATGTAGAGGATTTCTGCGGAAACAATATGCAGAACTATCCTGTCTGAGATGTTATTATGAGTACTTAATTTTTGTTTTGAACTATCCATGGAAATTTTCGTTTCAAAATAATGCAAGCTCTTTTCTGATGCAAGCTACCATAATAGTTCATCTCCATCTGCCATATATCATCATCGAGACCTCAACATACCGGTTGATATCAACATTTAAAACCTTTGTTCATCTACGATATATGATCGAACACTCTGCAAAAGGAAAATACCAGGGAGAAGAGGCAATCATGTTCTACCTGCTAATTATCAAACTAAATTTATGCAAGCCAAGTCGAAAATGGGAACCATGAATCACTCATCTCCATCTAAAGCTATTTCTCTCTTCTTCATTTGAAACCTTTGTCCACCTTTCCACCTTCTTGGCATCGTTTCCCCTTCTCGTCTTTTTCCGAACCTTCATCCAAAATTCTTGACTACTTTCCTTCAAGCGGTAAACGTAAGCATATCTCGTGTGAGTCTGTATGCGAGATCCCACATTGAGCAACAGGTCCCACATCCGTTTGAGAGAAAAAATGAAGCATTATTTATAAGGGTGTAAAAACCTTTACCTAATAGATGCATTTTGAAATCACGTAGCAATTAATACTACAGGAGGATCTTACTATATATTTTTTTGATCTTACTATATATTTTTTTAATCTAATTAGAATTTGGTCGTGGATATCTGAAATAATATTTCTTTTTTTTTAGTTCAATACTTGCACAAGTAAAAAATTCAATCCATCGGTCAATAATTAATTTCTTATAAATTTATAAGCACAGAAGTAAGGACAAAAGATGATTTTTTGCTTTTAATTTTATAGCATTGTTTAAATTTTTAATCCATACAAGACATTTTCCGGTTCAGAATACAAGTCCGGTCCGAGTCCCCATCACTCCCCACTACCATTTTGGCGGCAAAATTCCTCCATTTGTGCGAAAGCTTGGGAGCTTCCATTTGCTCTCGATTTAAATTTCTTCTCTAGTTTTTCATTGGGAAAGATGCATTTTTGAGGAAGGGAAAGGCATTTTTTCATGGAAGAAAGTAAGGGCGAGGTGGTATTCGATTCGCTGAATCTGGATCCACATCTCTTCATTAATGAAGCTCTCAACGTTGTTGACGATTTGGTTGGTGATGCTTTCGATTTCTATCAATCGTATGCTTCTCTCTGTCTCGTCTCTTCGATTTGGATTTACAATTTTGTTCGGTTAAGTTTAGTCCTGTGAATTCCTTTTCCCTTCAGACAAGCATCAGCCGCCTTGAAGACCGAGGGCTCGGATAGATCCCAGGATCTTATAATGGTAAGGTTTTGGTTATGTTACTTGACAGTTTCTTATCAGTCGTTAATTTCCGATTTCTTAAGTTGTTACTCTGAAGCACTACTTCGAAATTGTTCCGGTTGTCTTTGAATTAAATTGTTTATTCTACCTAGGGAATATCGCGGGTCCGAACTCTCGTCCAATCGGGTCTGGATAAGCGGTTAGCCATGTGGGAGAAGTACTGTCTCAATCACTGTTTTTCAGTCCCTGAAGATTTTTCTTTACCCTCAAATGTGGGTTCTTCTACTCTGTCTGTGAAGAGGCTCCTGCTATTTTTATTTGGCGAAATTGCTCTATTATTGTTGTTTTTGTAACTGAATTCATTTCACAAGTGATTAATTGAGCATGTAAAAATGACTGTTTGCTTATGCAGCGAGTTTCCCACTTCTAATGTATATATGTGTACTGGCTTGGGAGCTTACTCAATTTTTGGTTCTGGGACGAACATATTTTGAAATGTTGGAAAAGCTTACTCAATTTATGCATCATCAAGTTTAATTTAGATCTAAATCTTTTCTTTAAGTTGTCGTAGGATGAATCTCCTGCTGACACTTCGATAAGTTATGGCTGCCTCTATGATGTGGATCTGGATACAGAGCTAGATTCTTTAAGGAATAAGCTCTCGGAGGTATTGAGTGCTTCATATGTTGATTACTTCTTGTGTTTCTGTAATTTCATAAGAAAATATATTTTTCAGGTCAGAAAAGAGAATGTTGAACTGAACCTGGAATTCCTAGTTTTGGAAAGGAAAACTGCTTCAAGTAACTCCCAAGCCAATTATTTCAACGAAGCATTACAGTTATACGAGCAAAGCTCTGTGAATGAGATGTTCAAGGGTAATTAAGTTATGCTTAGAATCGATTGTTTCTTCATGCACTCCTGACCATACATGCGCCATTATCCTATTAGTATACTCATGAGGGGGAAGACTCGAAATGAAATATACAAATAATGTGTGGAGCTGATTTATTTTGTTTTTCTTGTAATAAATTTGTATCGTCATAGCCCGCTTGGTAGATTAATTTTTTTGCAGACGCTGACTTTCTCCTCTGATTGATCATCCTCGTCTGCATAACCACGTGATACAAACTCTAATACATCCAAATAATATTTTAGTGAAGACCTGCACATTCCTTTGTTTCTGGTTTTGTTTAGGCGACTTTATTTTGCATCTAGATTTTCACATCGATCAAGGAGGGAAACGAAATATTCCTTATAAGGGTGTGAACCTCTCCTCAGCAGATGCGTTTTAAAACCGTGAGGTTGGTGGCGATACGACCAAAGAGGACAATATTTGTTAGGGGTAGACTTGGACCATTACATGATATTTCTTTTTGTTTTCTACGGGGTTCATCCGAGGAACGCTAGTCCGTGAATAATGCAATTTCTCTCGGTGTTTTCATTTTGAAAGCCAGTTGAAACACAATTTATTCATTAGCATTAAATTTCATTATACCTAAATTTAAACAGTTGGCAGGTAAAAGATGTTCATGATTTTTGGAATCAGAATTCTAACAAATATCAAATTCTTGCAGAAATGATGGGAACTGCATCGGACCTGCGAGCGAAAATAGGAAAGCTGAAGAGAAGGAAGATGGAGGATTCCAAGCTCACTAACGTAGATAAGGTTCATACAAACGGAGACATCTCTCACCATCACAAGGGTATGATTTTCATTTTTTCAAGCTACTTCAGCATCAATAAGCTTGTTTTAGCTTTGTGGAAGGTGAATATCATCTAACATCCTATTTAATGCTTGTTTCTATTCTCAGGTTTCTCTAATGCTAAGCTGGATGACATTCCAGAAATTTTAGCCTATTTGAACCTCTGAACTTCATTATGACATCAACCTTACTGTATATTATGCTTGCTGTGGATCTTGTCACTATGAGTTCTTCAATGTTTTAACTTGATTTAGCTGTGAGATATTCTAATCTGTATAAATATATCATTTGGACTGATGAGTCTCCTTAATAGTCTCCATAGAGAATTTGCAGATGGGCCATGAACAGGCGTTGCCTCCCCAGATAGATCCGTACATATTTTCTCATGAAATTGAATTGCAGTTCATATTATTTTGGAACAGCTGGTGTAGATATCAAAAGGAATCATTTCTGAGGCTCTTGAACAAAAGTAAGCCTAAACTACCAACTGCAAGCGTTAGTAAAAGTGGGTTTCTGATGGATTCAAAATCAGCAATCTTCCACATCCCCTCGTTGTCAGCTTTGCCCCGATGACTCCTCTCGCTCGAGTACTCCCGGAGAAGATTGCTCAAATTGTCAACTTGGAGGATAATTTGACGCTGCGCCCGTGCTATATTTTGTATCTGGAAAATGTGAATGGAAAGCACAAAAATCATACTTCTAAGTTTGAATCTTAAAACCAAAGAAGAAAAGAAGTCATACTCATCAAAATACCTCTTCTAGCAGGGGAGATTCCTTAGCCAATTGGGAGGACGACAAAGAATGAGATAGCAGCGATCCAGTTAAGGCACCATTACTCAAGCCAGATATGAAAATTGAAGTTGCCCCAGAGCCGTTGTTGCTCGCATCGGCTTGTGAAGACAAGTTCTGCTGGCTAGCAGAAACGTTTCTAGTAGAGATCTTGGAGTTCAGCTCATCAATACGAGTTGTGAACTCATCCATCCTCTCGCTGAGAGTAGAAATCTGTTCTGAAAGTTGTGTAATGGCTCCCTGAATGAATTTTGAGATGGATCAGCAAATTAAAAAGCTGAGGACTTCCTCGACTCATTCAGCAATACTGTTAACCAAGAAACTATATGAATGTTTTATCTCTTCTTTGGGTCAAAGTCTTTACCAACACGTTCAGCCTCGTACTAATAGAGACGTTAACTTTTACCCCAAAGCTTTTGAATTCTAGCTTCATTTTTAGCTATCACTGGACGGTTAATTAGATTCATAATCTTCCTACTATCCTATCTTGGAATATAGAAAGTATATAAATCACATGAATAAGATTTTCTTGTTGCAGAAAAACATTTACCTGGTTAGAGACTACTGCAGGTGAATCCGGAGCCCTGACATCAAACCTTCCACTATTAACAGCAAGCTTTGTCAGCTTTGACAAGCTCTTGTCCCTCCGATTGGAAAATGATTGTGATAATCCACTGGCAAAGATATCAAATATCAAAAAAGGATACACAGGTATGTAATTTAAGCACTTCAAGCACCATTTCGTAAGAATTCTAAATGAACAAGAATGTTTACTTTCCAGTGTTGCCACAATAAATAAGCCTGAATTTGTAAAGAAATTAAGAAGAGAAGTGATTCTATGGATTGAATACGAGTGTCAAAGTTAAGGGAGTTCTTATAAATGACTTAGAAGAGTTATTAAGAGAGCAATATGATGAACAACATATGATCTGACAGACAGAATATCCAAGATTTATACCATGTTTCTAGCCATTGATCAAATAGAGAATTTTTTCACTAAATCTCTTTTTTATCTCAAAATTGCCTCCAAATTCAAGTATATCCAACAGTTGTAACGTAGGATGATACCGGTTTAGGTACTTATTTCTCCTATCTGCAGAAGCTCGGGAAAGGGCTTCCTTTGGACTCGAAACTGAATCGTCATCTATGCTGAGCCTGGTTTTTAAATCATCTGGCAAGGCCTACAAATGATCACAACAGACTTATTGAACTAATGACCATTTTCTTAACCTGTTGCATTACAGATATCTCACCATAACATCGTTGACAAGCTTCTCTAGCTGTATTTGTTCTATATAGGTTCGAGGGATATAGGAACCATCCAAACCCAACTGCGCAGCAATGTGCTTAACATGGACCCGATCTTTTCCTTGCACCTTTGTCCAACGTTCAGCGAGTTAGTGGTATGATATTATGAACCTTCTCAATTTAAATACATGTTTCTAAACAAAATACTGATATTGTGTATGGTAATGTCATATTTAGGTGACTGAAAAAATGTGGCTAATGAAAAATCATCATGCTGGCCACACACTTGATCATTGGTTAAAAAAATTGGCTAAATCATAGATTTGGAAGAATAAAGAAATTAACCCATGCTAATGTTTGTCCTACTCCAAAGGGAGTACCTGCATGAATCTATGTGAGATCCCACATTGGTTGGGGAGGAAAACGAAACATTCTTTATAAGGGTGTGAAAACCTCTCCTTAGCAGACGTGTTTTAAAAACCTTGAGGGGAAGTCCGAAAGGGAAAACTCAAAGAGGACAATATCTGCTACTAATGGTATCAGAGCTAGACACCGGCCGGTGTGCCAGCGAGGACTCTGGTCCCCAAGGAGGGTGGACTGTGAGATCTCACATCGAATGGAAAGGGAAACGAAGCATTCCTTATAAGGGTGTGGAAACCTCTCCCTAGTAGACGCGTTTTAAAACTGTGAGGCTGATGACAATACTAACGGGCCAAAGCGGACAATATCTACTAGTGGTAGGCTTGGGTTCTTACACAAGTTAACTTAGACAGGAGGCCTTTTATTTTTTATCCTCCAAACTAGGCTTAGTCACCTCTCATCCCTAAGGCTTTTAGGTTGTGTCAAGAAAAAGAAAGAAAGAAAAAAGAACTTCATTGCTGAAATGGACAAACTATTACATCTAAAGCATGGATATCAAGTACGAGATGTACCTGAATATATTTCCGGTTAAGTTGCTCCAACCAATCAATCTTGACACACACCCTATCATCAGAGAATATGTGGCTGCTTCTTTTAAGAATGGTTGCAATTGTGTATCCCAGTGCCATAAGCCCGCCAAGAAGGCGCACACTAACTTCGAACGTTATTCTAGGCGATATTATGAATGGAATATCTGTAACCCACTCCTGAAGAAAGCGGAGAGAAAATAAGAAACATCAAGCTTGGAATACAGGAAAGTATAGTTTGAAGGAACTCAGTTATATAGCTTTTGTTACTGTGACCTCGAACATGAGATTGTATTTGCCATCCCTGTTCCTCATCCTGAGATAGGATTGACAAGCTTCAGGATCTTCACCAGGAGGTAGAAGATAAATGTCATAAGTTTCCTCTGCAGATTCCTTGTGATTTTCAGATATAACAGCCTTAATTTGATCCATAGGCACTGCTTTTGTTGACTGTAACCAGAAAATGAACCTAATTCATATAGAGTACAACTCTTATGATTTTAGAGGAAAACAAAGTAAATTTGAAGCTAACCTTAAGAATGTAAGTAGGATTCTGGAAACCAGTAAAGGGATTGAATTTGTTGATAATTCTTATATGGGCAGTCTGAAGATCTGGCTCTATAAAAGCTTTATACATTGGATAAACCTGCATCCAAATCTTTTTTATATGAACCACTAGCAACAATTTTATTACATGATTGGTGACGTAGAGCTAATAAAAAGGACACACCGTTTCGGAAACTTGATGTATTATTTCTTCTGGCTCTTGGCCAGCTCGCTGGATATCGCGTAGTACCCGTTTAACCAAGTCAAAATGAACACCACCGGTGATTGATACACGAAGATCTAGCAATGGACGTAGTTTTTCACTTAAAGCATATATGCCCTCAATAATGACGATTCTTGACTTGGGGACTTCAAGAGTTCTGTCAGTAGATATTAAGAGTAAGAATGCTAAATAGTAAAAGATAAACAAATGTTCTATTGAAGTAAGAACTAAGAGGAAATGGAATATGTCGATTCATAATTGTTGAGAGAGAAGCTATAAGTTTAAAAGGATTAACGTAAGACTTAAGAGTTTAATTGTGAGACCTCACATGGGGAGGAGAACGAAACATTTTATAAACCTTTCCCTAACATACGTGTTTTAAAAACCTTGAAGGAAAGCCCAAAGAGGACAATATCTGCTAGTGGTGGACTTGGGCCATTACAAATGGTATCAGAACCAGACACCGGGCAACGTGCCAGCAAGGGGGTTGAACCCCAAAGGGAGGGGTGGACACAAGGCAGTGTGCTAGCAAGGACGCTGGGCCTCGAAGGGGGGTGGATTGGGGAGTCCCACATCGATTGAAGAAGGGAACGAGTGTCAGTGAGGACACTGGGCCCTAAAAGGGGCTGGATTGTGAGATCCCACATCGATTGGGGAGGAGAACGAAACATTCTTTATAAGGGTGTGGAAACCTCTCCCTAGCAGACACGTTTTAAAAACCTTGAGGAGAAGTCTGAAAGGGAAAGCCCAAAGCCCAAAGAGGACATTACTCCTCAAAACCAGTCTTTTTTTCCACGTCCAATCTGACTGCTAGACCAAAAGATTCAAGGTATGACATAGTGACTGAGAAAATTTCAGGCAATACAATTCTCGGCTGCAAAAGTGATATACCTGTAACCCACACGACTGCTGGTCTTGAAATCATAAATAGGAACCTGGACTGATTTTCCTTGCCTTAAACCATGAATATTTTCGAGCAATGTATCATAATCCGTTAGACGTGGGTCTGGTAAAAAAACAAAGGGACCAATAAAGATCAGTGACTTAAATTGCAAGAAATAATTAACAAGCACAATCACTAAAAAGAAAGCAGAAAGAACATGCTTTAAGGATTTCCATATATCAGAATTGAGAACAAAAGTTGATTCCAGTATGTTCATTCTGCTAAACTCCAAGACTAAGAGCCTTGGAAATGTGCAAGCAAAAAATATTTGAAAAGAAAATTTCAAAATTAGTTCAAGCATGTCACTGCAATTTGGACAGCCCGAGCCTTATACCATTTGTAACAGCCACCCACTGCCAACAGATAATGTTCTCTTTGGATTTTCTCTTTAGACTTTCCCTCAAGGTTTTTAAAACGCGTCTGCTAGGGAGAGGTTTCCACACCCTTATAAAGAATGTTTCGTTCTCCACCCCAACCGATGTGGAATCTCACAACCCACCCCCCTTCGGGGCTTAACCTCCTCGTTGGCACATCGTCCGGTGTCTGGCTCTGATACCATTTGTAAGAGCCTAAGCCCACCGCTAGTAGATATTGTCATCTTTGGGCTTCCCTCAAGGTTTTTAAAACATGTCTGTTAGGGGAGGTTTCCACGTCCTCATAAACAATGTTTCATTCCCCTCTCCAACCCATGTGAGATCTCACATAAACTAAAGACTTTGACAATGAGCAAAATCAACAAACTCGTTTACTCCTCAAACAATATGGTATAAATGAAATTTCATTCTTCGAGGTAACAAATAATGTTCATATATATGCATAGCCATGACTGCTCAAGAGGAAAAGTACTAGAAAGCAAGCTTAAGACTTACAAGAAGCATGTGGCTCCATGATTTTGTAGATGGCAATGGAAAATTACAAGTTTTCCTGCCACCTCACTTTAGAGAACAGAAAAACAAAGCAATCATCAAAGCCTGTGCAAGAACTAAGTACTGGAGGACTCCGAACCAGTGTCATAGGGTTGTAAACCATAGGTAACTATTTAGAGCTCTCATACTGCTAAAATTCTTAAACAAAATTGAGATATGAATGGTTAGTAGAATGAATGAAACAATACCATCAAAGTTGCCATCGATGATACGACTAGCATCATTGTAGTTATCCATCGTGATAACAGCAATGCTGGGTATAAAGTTAAGCACCTTCTCAGTGAACACTGTCTTCCCAGCTCCAGAAGGGCCTGCCACTCCAACTAGGATTATCCCATCATTATTTTGAGACAGCAACTGACATGCCCGAATTACAATGAAGAAACCTTTATCAAACGACAGAGGATCTTGAATTCTAAGTATCTCATATCGATTTGAGTCCTTCTTCCTTACTAACTGAACTTGATCTCTCAAAAGGCCAGAACGCCTCCGAGGTGATTCAATGCTAGGAAGCGTATCTTGAGGCATTTAGAAGAGTTTTCCTGTTGGCTGCAGAAAGTCAAGGCATAAGATACAGCTGAATACACTTTTTAAACCAGTTTTGACCAAGAATTAATAAAATTATGACTAAAAACAGGGTCAAGGAGCCCATAGGCCAAAGAAAAGGCGTTACAAAAAGCATCTTTCTGAACAGAAGAGTACTTAATTTGACACATAAAGAAAACCCAGATCACAAATTAGCATAAATATGAACCAAAGTCCAGAAAACACAGCATACAAACCTTCTGAAAGAAAGAAACAGAACTGTTCTCAGTATAGCAGTTGGTGCTCTTGAATTCTTGAAGCTGTTGCCTGCTTTCTGAAATGGAAGGAGTGAGAGAGAAATAATTCATGGGTGTTTTCAAGTGGGGTCTTTTGGTAATGGGTTTTCCTTTTTCATGAACATGAATGGTGGGGCGATTGAGTGAGAGGACAAGTGGCCCGATTCTCTGAACATAAATAAGAACTCGGTGGCTAAAAAGGAAACAGATAGATGAAAGCAATTGAAGAAGGTACTAGGATAAGATTAGAGAAGCGTAATATCACCGCGATCGACTGGAAAAGAAGGACAGGTGGAGAAAAATAGAATGGAATTGAATGAGTTGCTGTGAATGTGAGTGATTCGCAGACTTTTCACTCCCTGTCAGTGGCGCGGGGCTGTTGCATTCGCAAAATGCAGGTTAAAAATTGAAAGAAGGGAGAGGGAAAAACATTACCCAGCTTCATAAATTGTTGGAAATTTGAAGTGGGAGAATAGACAGCTGAGCTGAAGAAAGGTCAACGATGTTGGAAAAATGGATAAGGATCACTAGAAGAACAGCCAGGGCCTGGAATCTTCGCGTTGCCCTAAAATGTTTGCCTTTTTTCTTCTTTTTTTATTTCTTCCCTAATTTTTTGAAATTTTTATTTCTAATTTTTTCTTTTTTACAAAATGTTTTTTTAGTGTTAGGATTATTGAGAGTGAGTCTCACATTAATTGATTTAGTGGAAGATCATAAGTTTGAATACTGTTTCCATCTAGAGGCCTTCTAGGAGCCCAAAGCAAAATTATAAACATTTATGTTAAAAGTGGACAATATCATAATGTTTAATTTTAATTATGGATTCAATTTTTGATAATTACTAGTGGGTTTTAATTTAATAAGTCATTAATTTCTATAAATTAGTCAAAATTCACAAATTGAAACAAAATTTTAATTGTAATATTATTATTATTATTATTATTTAAATATTGTCGGTTTTGTATATTTCATATAGCCCGATAAAAATTAGGTATGCGGTGTAATGATACAATCATTTCACACGTGCGGTTTTATGTGGGCTTTGGGATGATGGGCCCATGGAAGGAATTGGGCTAAATTAAGGAGTGGTGCCTGGCCCATTTTCTTCAGAATTCGGGCCGAGAGGGCCCGGTGGACTTTTTGATGGATTTTAGTTTTAAACTAAATTTGATCCTTTACCCAACAAATTATTTGCTTATCCGTCCGTTAATTATAATGTAAAAAACAAACTAGGTGATTTAAAGTAACCGTCTGTAACTTTTCTTTCGAAAAACCTCCATTTCTCTCTCTTCGTGAATATCAAAAACCTCTGGCAGTTCGGTGGTGATATTCGTGCGTACCTTTTCTTCTCTCGCCTGCTAAATCTTGATCCTCAATTTTTCGAGCTCATTTGCAGTTGTTGGAGACCAGAGGAGGTAAAGGAGCAGGTTGCTGCCATGGATTTGGAAGGCAGTCCTTCTCTTCTTAAATTTCATATGCCAGCTGAGTGGGAACCGCACTCCCAGTGTTGGATGGGCTGGCCTGTAAGTTTGTCGCTCTTTTGCTTTCATTCTGATCCATTCCGTGTTTCTTCCTTGCTTTGATGTTGTTCTTTGTAGTTTATGATTTTCGGAGATTGATTCTTTCTTTAATTCATGTATTGCACGGGGCTAAGTGCCTAATGCTCTTACTAGGGTCAATTTCGGGGAGGACGGTTTTTTTTGAGCTTCTGATTTTCGAGTTCGAGTTCGTTTTGTTTGTATTTATTCGCGTGTAATGATTGGAAAGTTTCGCGCCTTTTTTTTTTGTTTTTTTTTTTTGAAGTTTTGTGATTCCATGCTTGTAGATGAAGATTAATATAAATTGTGATGATATTAGATGCCAGACTTCTTCGCTTCTCTGTGCTATTTTTTGTGGATTCTCTCTATGTTTGGTTTGTCCAATTGCAAATTTGCTTCATAAATGAGCATTTATCAGAGCATTAAAGTTGCGAATTCGTACGAAGTTAAAAATTGATGATCTGCCTTCTTGGTTGATGTTACACTAGAACCTTTCTCGTTTATGGAAATATTCATAATCAATTTACTTGAAGAATCTGCAAGCGAGGTTGCTTCAAGCAGAGATGGGTTCCTCCCGTACCTGAAATGTGGATGGATGAATTTGAACCCATTTCCAGATGACGATTTCTTTAACAAACCACAATACCTATGAATCTGCTTTTCTCTAATTGGAATATTCATCACTGAGTATGGTTATTGAAAAATCTGTCCACCACCTCCTGCTAACGATCAATTTGTAAACACTTTACTTGGTACGGCACAATGAAAGGGAGCCATGTAAAAATCAACAAGGGTTTGGGTGCTCCGGTACCATGCACAGTTTCCACCTTTTATTATTATTTTTTAAATTTTCTTTGGCATTTGGTTATACTATGTATTACAGGAACGGCCTGATAATTGGAGGGATAATGCAGTACATGCACAACGTGTATTTGCGAAGGTGGCGTCTGCAATCTCAAAGTTCGAATGTGTGACTGTCTGTGCTAGTGCCTCCCAGGTGTTTGTAGAAAGACGGATGCAATCTGTCGTCTCTTTAATATCTACTTCTCTCTCTTCCTTCAAGTGTTTGAATATATACATTTGTTACAATCCAGTGGGAAAATGCGCGCAGTCAGCTACCCGCAAATATCAGGGTTGTTGAACTAGGAATGAATGACTGCTGGTTCCGTGATACTGGACCCACTGTAGGTTTCTTCCTTTTCCTTATTTATACTTGGTAGTAATTCAGCTTATTGCATAGTTTTCCTCTAACAAGTTCTATTTATAGTTTGTTGTAAGGAAAAGAATCTCAAATTCTGGTACTTCAGTGGAATCTGTTGCAGGAATTGATTGGAACTTCAATAGTTGGGGAGGTAAGGTTGTAGACACGTAGATCTATTGTGTACTAGATCAAAGTTATAGGTTTCTTATATCTTTGCGGTTATCTAATTTGCACTATGTTCCACGTTCGACTACTTGCTACTTAAAATAGCTAACTGGTTTTCCTTTCATTCCTTGAACCATTTTCTTAGAGGAATAATTTCCAAATATATACAAAGCTCTTTCCCCTCCCTTTCTGCCATAGCACAATGACAGCTCATTGAGCTGGTCATTGATTGCTAAACTACCAACGATCAGATTTCAAAACTTAATCAGGGTTTCTTTCCCTCTCCTTCCCCATGAACAAAAAGTAAGGAGTAAACGAGAAATATTAGGAATAATTTAAAGTTATACCTTGAATTATACCATCACAATGAGTCATTGGGGAGGTACACTCTCGTAAGAGGAGAGGTAGTACCTGTTGGGAATTTTCATTGTGAATGTTCTTTAACTGACATTGTGGTCAATTTCCTGAACCCCTGGCCTTGGCCTTGTAGGTGTTGAGGATGGTTGTTACACTGATTGGAGTCTTGATCTTCAGGTTGCTTGGAAGGTTAGCATGTCCTCTCTCCCTCTCTTTCCCCATCGTCCTTCCATATTGTTGATTATATTTTATTTGATCCCCTTTCTGATATTGTGCAGATCCTGAATATTGAGAAGCTTCCTAGATTTTTGAACAAAATTATTCTTGAAGGTGGAAGCATCCATGTAGATGGGGAAGGTAACTACAACTTCTAGTTGGCTTGTGTTATCAATATATATGACCTATTTTTTCATCTGATCAAATATTATGACCTAATTTTATCTGCTAAGCGAAAAAGATTTTGCACCTTCGAAGAAAACCAGTCCTCAAATTAGACACCTTATCATGTCAAATTTATGGACATCCTCTTTGTTGAACATTGAACCAATATACAATTGCTCAATAAATGCTCAGTTGAAGACATCTGTTCTCTAGGATATGGAGTAGTGTGTGTGGTACAACTCCAGCTTTCATGTTTCACCCTGCATACTGCACTATGAGAAAGAGAGATGGAGATCCTTATATTTGATAATCGTGTAATGTTTAATTTAGGGAATTTAACATTGTTTTCCCCCTTCAGGAACTTGCCTTACCACAGAGGAGTGCCTCTTGAATAAAAATAGAAATCCACATTTGTCAAAGGGTCAGATAGAGGATATACTTGAGGATTATCTTGGGGTCAAAAAGATCATTTGGCTGCCTCGCGGACTATATGGTACTTGGTCTGCATTGTGTGCTTGACTTAATTCTGTAGTATTTACAAATATTATTAATTTTGAAGTTCTTCATGGTCATTAATTTTACTTCATGGTTAGTGGGCGAGCCAGGAGTATTATTTGTTCTTTTGCAGTGATGTCTTTGTTTATTTATCCCTTTAGTCAAGTTCTTACCTTCTTAAAATACTTCAAATGTTGACAGGCGATGATGATACAAATGGTCATATTGATAATATGTGCTGTTTCGTTAAGCCTGGAATGGTTCTGTTGTCCTGGACTGATGATCAGACAGATCCCCAGTATGAACGGGCTATAGAAGCATTGTCTGTTCTCTCAAAAGCTACCGATGCCAAAGGTAGGAAATTGGAAATAGTAAAACTCCATGTGCCAGACCCACTTTATTTGACAGATGAAGAGGCTGCAGGAATTTTCCAGGTAAGATTTATGTCCTTAAGTTTCTCTTTGTATCTCCATACCAAAAAAAAAAAAAAAAAAAAAAAAAAAAAAAANAAAAGAGTATCTTTGAACATCATGTTAACTTTCAATATAGAACTTTATGGCAGCCTTCTACCCTTTCCCTCTTTTTGTTCATTTATTTCCTTCTTTAGTGGCTGTCTCTCTCATTCTCAGAGACCTTTTAGGTGGAACATATTCATTTTGCGACTTTTGTCATTCATGCCACACATTCCCTTTTGTTGGTTCCTTTCTGTATAAGTATTCTATGGCTGCCCGAACAACCACAATTATGGAACGCACAAAGAAATATTGTTCCCTGAACATGGGTCTTTGTAAAATAGGATAGGAGGGAAACAGCATGAATACAATATCTTTTTCAGTAGTTCTTCCATTTAATTTCATTTATTGATTTCCTTGATTATCTTCTTGTTAGGATTTTCATGTCTATGACATTATTACTTCCATTTGACTCAAATAAATAAAATGCTGGAAATGTACTCTTGACAATAAACTTCAATTACGAAAGAGTTAGAAGTGAAGTTATGAGGTGCTCGATCTCCCTGTTCTTATTATTATTTTCCATTTCGAGTTACAGGATGGTGATGCTAAAGCAAGACCTTCCGGTACGAGACTGGCTGCCTCTTATGTAAACTTCTACATTGCCAATGGAGCAGTTATTGCACCTCAATTTGGGGATCAGAAGTGGGATGACGAAGCTGTCCGTGTCCTAGCCAGAGCATTTCCAAATCACCAAGTAATACATATATTCTACATTCCAATTATCTGATACATTAGCCATTTTAGAAAACACGTATATGGACCAATAGTTGAAAATTTCCTGCCCATGCTTAAATATCTTAACATTATTACAGGGACATTTGAAGAAATAAGTTTCCCAGTTCCTTTTTTAGCTCCTAGACATCTTTCTTTTCTTCAGTATTGTGTTGTTTACGACATCCATAGACTTGAACTGCATCAAAAGCATGAAATTCATAAAATGGTGTTGCTATTTTGAATACTGAACATTCCTCTTGAGACATCTCCATTTCTAACCATTCCTTTACAATGTCTGATTGTTTCAGATCGTTGGAATTGAAGGTGCCAGAGAGATTGTTTTGGGAGGTGGAAATATACACTGCATTACTCAACAGCAGCCAGCAATAACTTCTGCACCTCTAAAACCAGAGTGAACCATTTGGTTTAAGCCAGCAAACACTGGCATGAACGGTGAGAGGAACAATAGGTACATGTACCAATACCCATTGGGACTAAAGGGGTTTATGTCGGCGAACGCCGGGAGTTCTTTGGGGAAGTCGCTTCTGTTTTTTTTTTTTTTTTTTTTTTTTTTTTTTTTTTTTTTTTNCTTACTGCGAGACTGAGAATCTTAAAACTAGTTTAAAATAAATTATATATTGGCTAATTTGTTACTTCTAAAAGTTTCTGGTTTTTCGATTTTTTTTTTTAAATTAAGTTTACTTGTGAATCCAAAATTAACTTGTTATGTTTTGATGAGAAATGAAAATTGAAAATAAATTCAATTTAGTTACTAAATGAAAAAAAAAAATGAAAAGGAAAAAAAAGTGTCGGTAAAGAATAATTTATTGTATAACTTTTTGGTTGAATTTAATATATTGAGCTACACTACTTTATATAATGAATGAAATTGTGTTGCTTTCTTTAAATCTTTTTATAAATAATATTATTGCATTATTATAAATGGTGGGGCTGCGGAATGAATGAAATTTGATTTGAAAATTAAACCTCCATTCAATAATTATTTGGCTTTAGTTTTAGAAAAATGCATTTATTTCCTCATACCATAAATTCATGTTCTTAGATAAATTTAAATTATTAGTTAATTTTAAAAAAATTATTATTATTATTATTTTGAAAACTACTCTTTTTAGTTTTCAAAACTTGTTTTTGAAAATATATGTAAAAGAGTAGATAACAAAATAAAAAATTTAGAGAAAATTATATTCATAAGTTTAATTTTAAAAAATTAAATGGTTTTTATTTTTGAAAATTGAGTTAGAATTCAAATACAGAGTTATGCGAATCAAGTATATATGTTAATGTTCCAGTTTTTTTTTTTTTTTTTTTTTTTTTTTTTNACATGTTCTATTTAATTTTGTGAAAATAATACTTAAAAAAAGTACAAAATAATAAATAAAGAGTATATTAGTAAATACGTTAATGTAGTTAATTTGTAACTGTTTTTTAATATATAATAAATAAATCATCTGCGAACTCGGACATGAATTTCAGCTCAAATCACAATACTTCGGTTCCCATGAATTCAGGAGTTCCAGATCTCACTTTGGAAATCTGAGTTCGTCATTTCTCGATTCAGAGGCGGGAATTTGAAACCGCGGTAAGATCTGTATGCATTCTTGAAGCTCAGATTGAAGAAGAAATGGGCTGCACATTTTCTGGATTGAATGCTTTCTACGACGCCGTGAATAGCGGCGGAGATGTTTGGATCAATGAGAACAGGTTCAGGATCGTAAGGCAGCTCGGCGAAGGCGGCTTTGCTTATGTCTTCCTCGTCAAGGAGGTGCTTGCTGTTTCTTCTTCAGACGCTGTTCCTGGTGGTTTGCACAAAAAATTCAAGGACTCCACTCATCTATCTGGTTTCAACTTTCTCTGCCTCTCACGCGCTCACATTTGGCTAATTTGTTTCTTGTTTTTGGCTCTGATCAATATTTACGAAGTTCATGATCCGCGAAAATTGATCTTGTATCTGTATGGATTGGTTGATTCTAAGCGAAATAATTTAGCTATCCGTTTTCATCATCTGGGCTGATTTGCTTTTGAATCTGAATCTACATCCCTGCTTTTATTAACGAAGTATGAAATTTGTACGGTCTTTTCGGTAGTTTCTGGTTCATGCTTCCTGATCATGTCGGCATTTATAAGCTCGACTCTTCTTCTCATTTGTTTTGACTCATCTATCTAAGTTGCAAAGAATTGTAGGCTGCTCCCTTTCTGCCCTCATCATTCAATTGCACAAGAAGGTGTATTTGTTTTTGTATTGAATTTGATGCAGCGGCTATGACTTTTCACTAAGAAAATTGGGTCCGTTGCTTCAAATATAGGGGTGGGGATTGAAGCTTCAACATCACGAAAAATAGTCGTTGCCTTGTCTAAGGAGCTATGCTCTAATGAAATACACTTCCACTTTCCAGGCTAATCAACCAACTAAAACAAACTTTTCTTGCTTTTTTCCGCAGATGATGGATCATACGCATTGAAGAAGGTGCTCATCCAGAATAATGAACAACTGGAATTGGTGAAAGAGGAGATCCGTGTTTCATCTCTGTTTACTCATCCCAATCTACTTCCTCTTCTTGATCATGCTATAATCGCTACTAAGGTGACTGTCAAAGCTTACGACCCACTAAAATAGATTTTGTTTTTCTTTGATGAGAGAAGCAATGAAAATTGTTTGTAATAATTATGATCCCGTAAGCGTTATGGTTCTATCTCCATTTTTTATGTCTGGTGGCATCTGCTGGCATGTGCACTATATGTGGATATCTATGCTATTTTATGTCTTACTCTCTATATACCTTATATATGTTTTAAAAAACAATCAAATACCAACTATTCATTGAATATATACCATTTGTTTAATTACTGGCTAGGCTAATCAAGAACGATCTTGGAACCATGAAGCATACCTACTATTTCCAGTACATTTGGATGGGACATTATTGGACAATTCAAAAACCATGCAAGCGAATAACGAGTTCTTCTCAACATCAGATGTTTTGCAAATATTTCGACAGGTAATTAGGAATTTGGAACTTCTGATGGAATTCTTCTTCATGTAGTTTCTCTTCTTTTTGGTATCATGCTTTGCTTTCTCTTACTGATTGAACTAATTGAACACAGCTATGTGCGGGTCTGAAGCACATGCACGATTTTGATCCCCCATATGCACACAACGATATCAAGCCTGGTAATGTTCTCATAACTCATAGAAATGGTCAGCCACCTCTTGCTATATTGATGGATTTTGGAAGTGCTCGACCAGCAAGGAGGCAAATTAGCAGTCGTTCAGAGGCACTGCAGTTACAGGTTTCCTATAAAGCTGTTCTTCCTTCAAGTCCTCTACAATTCCACCATATCAATTTGCGCTGCTGCCACATAAAACTTTGCAAATAAATGGGAATGTTGATTCTCTGCACTTCAATCTAAAGTTAGAAAAAGCATACATGAGCTGATAATCATCATAATTTGCTGTGTAGGAATGGGCATCTGAACATTGCTGTGCTCCTTTCCGGGCTCCTGAGTTGTGGGATTGTGAAAGTCATGCATATATAGACGAGAGAACCGATATTTGGTCGTTAGGATGCACTCTATATTCAATAATGTGAGCACCAATTCTTTACCCTGAAACAGTAATCATTTTTCTGATCTTTGGAATTCTATGCACGTGCAACAACTCGTGGAAAATCGTGATCATTTTGCTGATCTTTGGAATTCCTCCTTTTTTTTCTACATGTGATCTACTCTAAAATAAATTTGGAGATGGTAGTTGGGTCAACCGAGAAGGCTGTAAATCATGGATACAAGTGCCTTAGTTCAAGTCATGTTTTAGAGTGATTTATAATTTCTCTGCCATGATTCTCTATCAAACTCTCTCCCAAATTTTTTGCTTTCAATATCTATGATTTTCGGAATAACTTAACCATGCTTGATATTTTATACTTCGATTTCGACTTCTGTGAACATATTTTGTCATCGCTCATGACTGTACGTCTGTATATCCGTAGGTATGGGGCATCTCCATTTGAATATGTGCTTGGCGAATCTGGAGGAAGCTTACAGTTAGCAATCGTAAATGTACAAATCAAGTGGCCGGCTGGACCAACTCCTCCATATCCAGATGCTCTTCGCCAGTTTGTGAAGTGGATGCTTCAGCCACAGGCTGCAGTCCGTCCGAACATTAATGATATTATAATTCATGTTGACAAGCTTATCTCAAAGTTCTCTTATTGAGGCATAATGGAAACGAGGCAAACATCGGATCACTATTCTCATTTGAAGTTATATTACGTTGACCTTCCTGCCTTTTCATGGCTTACACCTGGAATTACTTGCTGTGGAAATAAAGCAGGAGCTGTTCCTATTCCAGTGTCAATACAGTTAATCGACATAGTTTTGGCCATTGTCCAATGTTCTTTGACTATCCATGGGAATCATATAGTTTTAATATTTTTGTAATCTATATAACTACCGATTGTTCTTTTCTTCTAGAGCATAGTTGTAGAAAATGCACCATTGTGCCACCCACATAATTTATGTTTCTAGAAGCATATATTTTTCTTCAAGAGCTTCCTGAGCCTAATAATGTTCCCTAACATTAAATTATGCTATTATATGAATGTAAATTGATTGAATGATCTTGATATATCATTCAGTTCTATAGCAGCTATTCATGTTTCAACTTTGCATCACATTAAGTTTGGCAACAGGTCGTTGATGGATTGTTGATGTACCATGTACTTGAATTTTTCTTTAATGCATTGTTGATGTACATGTATTCCTTGAGGATTTCAGGTGTGTGTTCTTGAAGGAGAAGAAATTTGATTGAAAGCTTTGTGTATCATCTGAGAAGAATTCGAAGATAACACATGAAAGGAAGGCATCAATCCCTCGGAATTTACACCGTATTGCAACAACATCAAGCGGGTAAATTATACCTTTTTGTTTTGCTTTATTTCCTGCCATAGCGAAATTCTTAGAGAAATCTATGAGAAAGAAGTGTCGTAAAAGAGTTAATTTCCCAACTGTTAGAACTAACTGAGCTCTTAGCCTCTTATAAGTGAAATCTTCTTCTAGTTTTGTTGATCTTTAAGATTAGTTCATCTCTCTTACTTGAAAATTAAATAGGATATTATACATAACAACATGGGACATGGAAAATTTCATACAAAGAACCTGGAAGCAAATGGTAACTGTAGTTTACAGAGAAATGTACTACATGCTTATGGAAACCCAGAAGATAACTTGTGTCAGACGAACTAGAAGTGCTGGCGCAAAGTGGCATTTGCAAGGATCCTCCATACCTAGAAGCAGATATCTAGGCAGCAGTAGCAACACCAGCCTGCACAACTATTTTGACAACAGAGAAAACTCAAACCATAGCATAAATAGTGTCCTCTTTTTTACCTTTTTGTGGGAGAAAGGGAACTTACAGTCCTCTGCAAAACCCATCACCTTTAGACATGGTTTCCCTTGGAGGAGCTACATTTTGAAACTTGGTTTCCCCTTGAGGAGGTATCATTGAAGAGTATGGCTGAGACTGACCGTGTTGCATTGGATCACACATAGGTGGGGCAACTGGGTAAGGACCTGGTCCAGTATCTATAAAATTATGCTACAGACAATAAATTCAGAACAAACTTTCCTACAATAATTTATAATCTTTTCCTTTTTTTCCCCCTTCAAAGGAAAATATAGAAAAGAAAAAGTAGAACTGAAACTTTGAAAAGTTACTGATTGCTTATATGAAACTCAAAATCATCTGGCATGAATAATTCTTACTGATAGAAGAAATAAAATAAAGAAGGATGACCTTGAGTTTGGTTCTGCAAACTTTGTTTCATGGTGTTGAATTCTTTGACTCTGTTGGAGGTTGAATGTGAATTGAGTTAGGCAAGAAATAAAACAGGGTGGAGATTCAAGTCGTTTACTTTTGCACATAAAAAAATGGTAGATTGTGGAGTAGTTGTTTTGCATTGTAAGCTTCTGCAAATTTCTACACCTAATGACAGAAGGATACAATGTTAGCAGTTGTCTGTGGGGAAAGGGGAAATAGGTATAATCTTGAAAATTAGGTAACCAACATCACTTCAAGACACCACCAAAATTATACCTCCAACTGCATAACAACAAGATGAATTCTTAATACTCAACTGCCTCTAAGGGAATATGTGTGAAGTCAAATGGAGGAGCGAGGCGAATATCGACACGTCTCGAGGGAAAATCCCAATTTTCTCCTCGTTGACGTTACCGCCCATAAACTTTTATGCCCATGTGATACATTTATATAACATAAACAAGTTTGTAGAGAAGTAAGTTGGTAGAGATGGGAATTGGGAGAATCTATGAGCATAAAGGACAGGTTTGAATTTAGGGCTCTTTTTGTACATGCCTTGGTTGAATAATCCAAACCCTTTTGAATAAATTAAGTGCCGCTTTCCGATTATCTGTAAGCAAACACATGGGTGGGGGTTAGTGGAGTACTTAGAATTGTGAGCTAGTTTGGTGAATAATGACAGAATTGGAGGGACATAAGATCAAACATTAAGATACAATTGTTGCCCATGAGCTTTTAAAAAGTAACTCATTGGTCTAAAGAGAACATTAGAATAATGAATATTCAAAGATTTGGACATCTTTGAATTGTCTTTTTCATCTTCTTCAACTGCATCCATTGAGGTCAGAAAGTTCCAACTTGCATGTGGTGCTAGCTATATAAAAAAGGCACTATATGTATATTCCTTAACAAAATACTAAAAATGGGGCTTTCAAGGTACATTATTTGTTTCCCCTCATTTTTACATACAGAAAAAGATATGAAAAAAGCTTCTTTTTTCGTATCTTTTCTGTCATACTTTTAAGATAGCTTCTGGTTTAACCATTACAGACATCCAATTTACTGAAAGTACTAGTTTTATTGCACATTTATCATGATATAAAAAGGTAGATTTTGGTCAAACATAGGATATAATATAGTGGAATGAAGAAAGATTACCTCAACTTGTTGAAAACCGAGCTGCAAAAAGGCAATGTCTGAGTCATCCCATGAAGCTTAAGTCAAAAAAGGATGTGATCCAAGACAAAAGAACAATAAATTACTTAAGATCTCATTATGTTTCCTTACCTCACGTGAATATGGAGTCATGTTTTAGCATTAAAAAAGAAAGAACTTGCCAAAGATGTACGAAAAGAAAGAAAGAGAGAAACAAATGTGTAGCTTTGATGACATTGTCTTGATTAGAGAACCATATCTTGAATCCTCTCACGTGGAAGCTAAAGAGTGGATTGAAACAGTGTAAGGTTCAAAAAAAGACAAAGAGCAAGAATAATAGATGGGCCAAACATTGTCTAGTGAGTGTACAGAAGAAGCCATGGTGAAAGACGAAGAGAGTGGGAAACAACTAAGACATGTTTACATGTGTCGGGGGCAAGGGGTGGCCAAACCATCTGGATTTTTTAACGCTTAACTTCGTTTTGTTCCTGCTCTTACTATCAATGAGGTCCCCATTAATGGGACTACTCAATTATCTCTGCCAAATTATGTACAACTACATGCAACAAAAAACCAGCTATGTTTTTTGTTTAAACTCTAAACTTCAAATGGACCATTCTACCTATCATTGTTGCCCAACCCCTTGAATGCAACACTTGAGTCGGTTTAATCTTGACCGGCAATCAAATTCTCTGATATAACGTAAGAAAATGATACCCTTTTGTTCATTTTTGATGATTGATTACATTCTTTTCACATGGAAGAGAGAGAAAGAAAGAGAGAGAGGAGGAAATCATTTACATTTTTTTAGTATGAAAAAGAAACATGGTCATTTCAAGAGTGAAGGCTGAAGTAAATTCTGGGAGTTATCTGTCTGATCACAGTTATTTCACTTATCATTACTGTTCTTCAGTTCATTTGCTTCTTTCTAGTTCAGTTCATTTAAGTTTAAATTCAAGGGCAGTGTTAGGTTTTGTTTTTAATATATATATATACATGATTTGAATTAATCCTTGAAAACAGAAGTGACAATTTCCAAGGAGCTGGATTGCCAAATGGGATAAGGCACAGACATTTTATGGAACCAAATAATTGAGTTGTATTGAACAAAAGGAAAAAAAACAACCAAACAACCGCGTTCGTCAACCTGAAACATGACTCACAATCCTGCTTTCTGAGGACCTGAACCTGCAAATAGAAAGAAGACAGAGAAAAGCAGAGATTTTTTTCCCTGTTCTTTTTGTGTGCGACAAATTTTTCTCAGGTTGTCTACACTGGAAACCTAACTCCAAGTCGGATTGATTGGTTTCATTTTTGAAGGTGAGATAGGTAAGGTAAGGTAAGGAAGAGGTTCATTTGAATCCTATTTAAGAACATGAGTCTTATATTCTCTCTAGCTTTGTATCCCTGAGCCTGAGCCTGAGCCTGTCCATCTCTCTGCATTTAAAGCTACCTTTTCTAATTATGACTGAATGCAGAGAAGAGTTAAGATGATTGCCATCTTCTCTTAAGGAACCCAATGACCAAATGAACCAACCCATTGTCCTTTCAAATTCAATAAGCTTTAGCATGTATGCCTTTTGCAATGAGAAGGATTGCCCTTTCATCGACAGCTTCTAGCTGTCTTCTGCTCACTCAAAGTCAGATAATTTATTTGCCTTTGGATTTCCAGGTGGTGCGGTGAGGGTTTTTATCTATCATCTATCCATTAAGGACTTGTTTCTTCCTTTTTTCCTTTTCTTTCAAAGAAAAAATGGGTTTTATCAGGTGTCTAAATTCTGCGAACCTACCCCAATTCTGTTATTGATTCTTCTTCTTCTTCTTCTTCTTCTTCTTTTCTTAAACTTCTCAAATATCTTGTTATGGAGTCTTCCCAAAATGTTGGAGTTTCAGAAGAATGTCACAGCAGTGAATCTGGTTGGACCATGTATATTGGATCTCCTGTAGATGATTCCAGTGATGGTGATGAAGATAACGATGTAGAATATGGAAAAAATAAAGGTTTTCATGCAAATCACCAAGATGATAGTGATGACTCCATGGCTTCTGATGCTTCTTCAGGCCCAAGCCATCAACCAGATCACCCTTTTGGAGGACATGGGAGCATGAAACACCAGAAGCCATTAATAGAGAAGCACAGAGATGAGAGGAAGGAAGTGAAAGAGAAGCTGGTTTTGGTGGGGCAAAAACCAAAGAGCTCGGTTCAGAGTAGCTCAAAGGTAAGAAAGAGCATTTGGATGGGCAAAAGAAACTAGCCAAGCTACCTTTTCTTCTTCTTCTTCTTCTTCTTCTTCTTGTTTTGTTCTCTGGTTTTTCCTTTATGCTTTCTTGTAGGCTGAAACTGAACTGAAAAATATGAGTTGTGTATCCTTTACTGCTGTTTTTTTGTTTGTTCATCTACATGTATTTCCCTGAAAGGAGCAGTGGATTTGGTTTTGGGTCAATTCTTGCATTTCACTGAACAGATCCAATTCCTTCTGGGAATTTCTTTTCCCAAACCTTTTCTGTAAATGCTCTGTTTTTTTAGCTGTAGGAGTAGGACAGCATCTAAAGAACACCAACTTTAGATTGTTTTGTTTTTTTTGCAAATTGGTCCTCTGTCTTTTGTTTATTTTTTCTGATTTGTTTTGTTTTATGTTGAAAACTACAATTGAAGTGACTTTATCAATCTATTTTTTAAAGTGATGCTCATTCATCTCTGAGCCTTTCTTCCATTAGAAACTTTAAACACTTTTTTTAAGTGTTTTGGATGAACTTAACTCCCTACCCACCACTAAAAGAATCCTTTCAAGATTCCATATAGGAAATTCACGAGATTTATAGATTGATGTTCTCGTAACAATGCACTTCTAAGAAATCTAACAATGCGACATCTAACAATGCGACATTTCATGTCTATATGGGAGGCACACCTTGAGTCGTGGTGGGCCATCTTTAGTGATTTATAGCTGGGTACTGAAAAATCAAGTCGTTGATATCTCTCATGATAATACACCCTGAAGAAATCTGACAATGCGATATTTTAAATCTACGTGGGAGCACCATGACTTGAATTGTGGTGTGCCGATGGGACTCATTGATATCATCTTTGAAAGATGTCGAGCGATGAAATGTTGCTTTTTAGTGTTGAGCTTTGGAGATTAATATTGTAACTTATAATGACGATGAAACATTTTTCATTGATGGTTTAAATTATATATATATATATAGAAATACTTGTAAAGAGAACAGGCCCAAACTTGAAACAATGGGCTTTTTATGCAGGCCGGCCCATGTATGAGAAAATTTCAAAAAAGCCCATTTCACGTTGCTCTCGAGCCCAATTTTAGAAGCCCATTGTTAAAAATTTTTCACAGTAGCCCTTTAATTATACATTTATTACAAATCTGCCCGTGGTATTTTTTTTTTTTTAATTTCATATGTTCCCTTATTTCGATTTAAAAACAATAAATTTTTTATCCATTTATATCAAATTTCACATAAATAAAATTAATTAAAAAATATAAATATGATTATATTTTTGTCCAGCTTTTTAATAAAATTTTAATTAAAATATATATATATATATATATTTTGGTAATGAATTGATAATTTAATGGCGTGAATATAAAAGATGAGGACATAAATTAACCAACAATTCAATAAATCTCTCCCTCTCTCTTTCTGTTGAGAGGAAAAGAAACGATCATGCTTTCATTGCTGAGTTGAGTTCGATAAGCTGAGAGTGGAGAAGAATTGGTTGGCACTGGCGAGAGAAAATGGCGAAGCTGCTTCCATATCTTCAAGCTCCCCATCTGGTTTCTTCCGTCAATCGGGGAACCCTTTCTTTCATTCTCTCCAAACCAATTCCTTTTCGATCTTCTTCTTCGTCTTCCTTCTTACAATGCCGTTTCGCTTTCGCTCTTTCTCCTGCTCCTGCCTCACGCCCCTGCCTCTCTGTTCGAGCATTCGAAGACTCTGCATCGGAGACCAAGCGCCTGGATAGAGAAGAAGCAGATGCTGCAAACGAGGTTCTGATGAACAGTGAAGGCGGCAGAGCTCGCGATGAGGATTATCCAAGTGGAGAATTCGAATTCGAGAAGTTTGGCCCGTGGAGGAGCTTTTTGGTGAAGCTTAAGATGCTGGTTGCCTTTCCTTGGGAGCGCGTCCGTAAGGGCAGTGTCTTGACTATGAAATTGCGAGGACAGGTTTGGTTTCTTCGTTCTTGCTCAGCTGTTTAATTCGTAAACGAGCTACTTTTTCTTCACGTTGTTTAATTTTCTGGAAGAAAATGAATGTTTGTTGCTGCTGGAAAGTGTTTTTGATTCTTATATTCCACTCCAATAAGTAATTAGTTGCGGAAACACTTCAATTTGGTGGAAGAAAATGGATGTTGATTACCTTCATGTTTCACATCTGGAAGCAGTTTTTTTCGTTCTAATGTTACTCGAATTACTTCAACTATTGATCGGATAAAATGGACTTGGGTCACCATTCATGTTTCGCAGCTGGAAGTTGTGTTTTCGGTCTAATGTCCTTGATTATTGCAATTATGTTGACGATATTTAGTGAAAAATGTCGAAACTTGTTCCGGCATACATCTTTCTTGATAAATGGCATTATTAGCTTTAACCGGACGACTTTTTCTTTCTCCTCTCCCAAGTTTCTTAAAAATTATTTCTCAATGTATGTGTCAAATTTTGGAGTTGAGATTACTCTATCTTTCTCTTCTTCAGATATCTGATCAGCTAAAGAGCCGTTTCTCTTCAGGGCTTTCTCTACCTCAAATCTGCGAGAACTTTGTCAAAGCCGCGTATGATCCTCGTATATCTGGGATCTATTTGCAAATCGAGGCTCTAAATTGCGGGTGGGGTAAAGTTGAAGAACTTCGAAGGCATATCCTGAATTTCAAAAAATCAGGTACGCGACTCTTCTAAACGTTCAAAGTGAATCTCTGCATACAAGGCACGTTTTTAGGGGAACCATCTACAATGACCTTACAGGGGTGCGAGACAGGTGTCATCCGTTATGGCAATTTTGATTATTGTGAATAATTGGGCGGATTTCATGCAAAATAGTCGAGAGAATTTCTCTGGGGCGGGGCACTACGCTGCATGTACCTGTATCCCGGTCTCCTTTTGTTTTCATATTTTTTCTAATTTTACCGTCATTTGTTTTATGGTTATAGTTCAGAGAGAGTAGCATAGAATTTCCATAATTTATAACATCACAGATTCAAATTTTAACCTGCAAACGATACTAGCAAATAGAGGATGAAAATTGTCAATATGAGGATGTTCAAATTCTCATACCCCACATTCATCTTAGTCAAAAAATAAAAAATAAATAGAATATGAAAATAAAAGAAGACACTAACTAGTAAATTTTACGTCTTTTCTTTATGGAAATTTACTGCTATGATGGTCAAACATTCTTGGGAAACCTACGTTCCACTTTGTTCTTATTTCATAAATATAGAAAATTTCAGAATGTTTTCTCCCCTTAGTAAAGGGCCTAGGGAAAGCCTTTTTTTTTTTTTTTTTTATCAAACAGCTGCTTGTGTAATTTATATCCAATTTTCGACTTGCATAGGGTTGAAATTTGTTTCTTATATGAATATAAAAACTTTCTTAGGGGTGAAATCATCAAATTCAATGTGTTCTGGCTTTCAGGTAAATTTATTGTTGCCTATATTCCTACATGTCAAGAGAAAGAATACTACCTGGCATGTGCATGTGAGGAGATATATGCCCCCCCAAGTGCTTATGTTTCATTGTTCGGCTTGACTGTTCAAGCTTCATTTCTCAGAGGTAAGTTGACTTCTTTTCTCTGCTTTATTTCTTGCACTCAAACCTTGTTCTTAAGAGGTTGAACGAGGTGTTTTCTTTTCAGGTATTTTTGATAAAATAGGGATTGAACCACAAGTGGAGAGGATAGGTAAATATAAAAGTGCTGGTGATCAACTAGCACGGAGAAATATGTCGGAGGAAAATTGTGAAATGTTGACGACCTTGCTTGATAACATCTATGACAACTGGCTGGATAAAATTTCTTCAATAAAAGGTAGAGTCGACATGAAACTTATAGCTCTTTTCTTTTAACTAATTTCAGAAACTTCTTCTTTTATTTATTTATTTATTTAGTATTTTGTTTTTTTGGGATAGGAAAGAAAAAAGAAGATATTGAAAGCTTTATTAATGAAGGAGTGTACCAAATTGAAAGACTAAAAGAAGATGGCTGGATCACCAACATACAGTACGAGGACGAGGTACTGAATGTCCTCATCCTATCTGCTGAGATGTTTGGGCTTGAAATAAATATTTGCAGATGCATTTTATTTTGAGAGTTCGAGTAAGGGGATAGCAAAGTTGTTGGTTCCACAAATTTCTATGTATTTTGCTAAAAAAAAAACTATTATTTGGAGAGTAGAAACTTCATTAAAGGTGAACAACAAGGGGAAATACGAAGTGAACTAAAAGTCAAAGAAACTTCAAATAATTACTCTAATTGGCATGATAAGAATAGAACTGTAATTCCAATTTCTTTTTCTTTTTCTTTTTTGATAAAAAACTTGCTTTCATAGAGAGAAATGAAACAAATGTACATGGGTATAAATAAAAACAACTCTAAAAAGTAGTTCAAAACCATTGAGAAGAAAACTTCGGGAGGAGCTAATGTAGAAACTAGGTAGCTCACATCTTAGAAGTCAGTGTTGTTTAATTTTTGTCTCGCTATAAAGATTATGAGTTTTTCCTTTGTAATATTCAGATTCTCTCTATGCTAAATGAAAGACTTGGACTGCCGAAGGATAAAAAAGTTCCCATGGTTGATTACAGGTCATTAAATTCTGAGATCTTTTATCAATTATCTATTTTGGTCTTTATTGGGTTTTATTGCTGTCATGTACATTGTTCTTCCAATGAACAACTTGTGTTTGTTATTTTAAAAAATTGCCGCCAAGTACATCGTGATAAATGAATCAATCCCACCACCCAAACTCATTTCTATTGAAAACCTTCATGCTTGATACTTGCAGTTTCAGGCTAACTAATATGGGTTCGATCCTTCCTATGCTAGACTTCTATGATTGCATTGTACTTTTGTGCCTCCATATAGAAAGAGGTTTTGGAAGGCACAGAGAAAGGAATGAATGACTTTAATTGCAGCTTGACCTATTAAGGTGCGATGGGGGAAATTTTCTGAAGATTCTTGCCATGCCTTAGTGGCAATTTTATATTGTTAGAACCTTGCAGCTGAAGAAAAGAAAAGCAATATTTCTCGTTCTCCTAAACCTTTCTAATATTGCACATCTTCTTGTCCTTTTTGGGGGAGTGGGGTTCTCAATTATTTGTAGGGATAAATGACAAATTACCTCTTATATTTTTGCTCAAATTGGTAAATGTAATCACAACTTTTATGGTTTTGAACTATAAGAAAAAGATCTTTAAAAAAATGCAGCTGCACTGCTACCGGCTGAGTATTGTAATCGTGCCCTTTGTTTCAATAGTGTGTTTGTTGCGTGAAAAGAAAAGTGAAATTTCCTTTCAATGAAATGTTTGCATAATTCTATCATCCGTCGATCTTTAAGTTTCATTTGGTCGATCTTCCCATTTTGCAACTTTGTACTTTAAATTTTATTTCCACCACCTTATTATCCGGCCATTTCATTTTTCATGTCTATTATTTGTGTAATAAAAGCAGGGACTATAGTTTTACCATAAGTTAATAACTTCTAATTAATTATTTAATCCATGCACCTGTAATTTCTTTCCAAGGGATACTAACGTTATTCCCATTTTATGTCGATTACCATAGGAAGTACTCTAAAGTTCGGCAATCAACAGTTGGTTTATCAGGAGGTGGAGACCAAATAGCTGTGATTAGAGCTGGAGGAAGCATTAGTCGTGTGAAAAGTCCTTTAAGTGTTCCTAGTTCTGGTATTATTGGGGAGCAATTCATTGAGAAGATTCGGAGTGTTCGAGGTAAACTTGATGTTTAAATATCTTTGAATGGTATATTGCCATCTTTTGTTTATTTTATTATGAACACAGAGAAAGAGATGGGGACTTACAAATATGTAGTTTAAGATAATGGCTTTCTAATTGTGCTCATGAACTTCAAGAACCACACAGGGTATCTTACGGTCACAGTTCTCAGATTCATTAAAAAAATTTAGTGAACGTGTAATTGCTCACTATGCATTTCTGTTGTTCATCCCTCTCCTTTTTGTCCTTAGAGTCGAAAAAATTCAAGGCTGCCATCATCAGAATTGACAGTCCTGGAGGTGATGCTCTTGCTTCTGATTTGTAAGTGCTAGCATACCAGCCAATTTCATTCTTTTTTGTGATACCAAGAATCTATTTCTGATGGCATCATACCGTCATATTCAACTAATTACATTTAGTTGGGAACAAAATATATAATTTTTTGTTCATTTTATCATTTAAATCACTTTTCATCCTTCCCCATAGATAAATTCACTTTATCTTAAAACCAACCCCTCTTCAACCAAAGAAACCTGCACAATACACAAGAAACTATACAACTTTGTCCTTTTAATCTCCAAAAAGTTCTCTTCACCCCATTTACTGAAATGAGGGATAAATGAAAATAGAGTGAGGAAAAAGCTTTATTAGTTTTGAGCATTGTAAGTGCCTCTACCATATTCTCTGTATCTATGCACGTGGAAGATATCAAGTAATGACAGCAGATTACGTGAGATACCTTTGTCAAGCATGCTTGTTTGAGTTATCAATGAACTTCATACACTACAAAATGCATTACAATTAACTGTTGTCATTGAACTAAGTGTAGAGCTTGTTTGGATATATTTTCTCCCCTATAGGCCAATTTAGAAAAACAGTCTGATGAACAATTACCATAAAATACTTCTATTTTTTGTTCGTGAGTATCCAACCCAACTTATCCACTTCCCTATTTTCACGAGACAAAACAGTTTTCATACACTTTTTTAGCTGTTTAATGCTGTTTAAAAAGTTGCTTATAATATTTTTATCTCCGTTTTCTTTAACTTTGATTGCATGTATTAAAAATTTGTTTTGGTTGTTGAAATTACTTGAGATAAGACGGAAGATGAGAATTTTAATTCACCATTCATAGTGCCAACATTTGGATATTATCGTTTTCTGAACTAGCTTTGTTCTTCCTCATCGTAGAACTGGTTGATAATTTACTTTTCATATTCAGAAAAAGCCTTTTATTAAGTTTTTGTTCTTTAACATTTAATATGTTATATCATTGGAACTAAAATTACATCCATACTTCCACATATAAGGGGTAATGCCCATACCAAGTAGAAAATCTGGGTTCTTGATTCAATTAGGCCATTTTTATTTACATAATGCTACTGTGCCCTTACAAATAAAATCCGTATGATCTCTGGGTTGATGAGTTTCATTTCCATTTTTAGTTGATGTTGTGTTTGTAGCATACCAATTGATGGATATCATTTCTACTCTGAGAATTGGTATATTATGTGTTGGTTGATACTCTATGGCACACAGGATGTGGAGAGAAATCAGACTTCTGGCTGCATCAAAACCTGTCGTTGCATCCATGGCTGATGTTGCAGCCAGTGGAGGATACTATATGGCAATGGCAGCTGGGACCATTGTTGCAGAAAATCTAACCTTAACTGGTTCTATTGGGGTTGTCACAGGTAAACTATAAATATCTGCGGGGAAGAAAGATTTATGCCGAAACTGCTATAGAAAATGATTTAGATTTTTAAACTGCACCAGCTTATGTAATATGAAAGGCAAACATACGTCTTCATCTGCATCTTTAAAATTCCAAAGATATTGGAAGGAGCATAGTTTGTAGATGTACATTCTCCCGCAAAGAAAATCTGTGTTATCGTGGACTTCTAGTGTTGATGAATTTTCTGGCTCTAGGGAAGTTTAACTTGGGGAAACTATATGAAAAGATTGGCTTTAACAAGGAAATCATATCAAGGGGAAGATTTGCTGAGCTTCTTGCGGCAGAACAACGACCTTTCAGGTAAAATATCTCTTAGCCCTTAGCAAATAGCATGTGGTATATTTAATTAATAGATGAATGAGGGATGCCAAATCCTTTGGTACTCTGTAATACAATGATTTTCTGGGTAGAACCACATTAATTATTGCCTCAGGAAATAGCATAACTAAAATGATGCTTGAACATATGAAATTGATTTGAATTTCGAAGTGAATTCATAATCTCTTTCAGCCAACCAGCAAAGCCAGCATCCTTGTTTTCGTTACCTATATACCAGTTGATCGAATTAGTTCCCTGCTTATTCGTGAGACCAGCATCCTTGTTTGTGTTAGGATTCACCTCGTTTCACCATATTTGCTTTGATGTACACTTGCACAGAAATAGGGTCTAGCTCAACTGCCTCATTTTCACAGGAAGAAGGAAAGAATATCATGATTCACTCTCTACTCGCTGTTGACTATCTAGAACTTGTTCTACTTCATTTGAATCTTCCATCCTCTTTTCTCAATAATAATAAAAAAAAAAGTTGTCTTCTGATACAGATTAAATAAAGTAGTTTATTTTTTCTTCATTGGTACTTTTTCCCATCAATAATTAAATGTTACCAGTTTCTGATCAGACCCGATGAAGCAGAACTCTTTGCCAAGTCTGCACAAAATGCGTACAAGCAATTCCGAGACAAAGCAGCCTTTTCCAGATCCATGACTGTATGTTGGTCAAAGCATTTCCTTTTTCTTATATCTATGGATTTGTCATTTTAACGTTTTAATGTCTACCGCGTGTCCAATCACTAATAGGTGGATGAGATGGAGAAAGTTGCGCAAGGAAGGGTTTGGACTGGTAAACTTGCAGCATCCCATGGTTTAGTGGATGCTATCGGTGGATTTTCTCGGGCTGTTGCTATAGCAAAACAGAAAGCCAACATTCCTCAAGACAGCAAGGTTTATTTTCAATAAACTCTTCGGACAACTTGTGACTTTCTAGATTAGAGTTTAGACCTTCAGTACCAAAGTCAAGTCCATATTCAATCAAGTAGATATTTCATTTTCCCTGTCCAAAAACAGAACACGTTATGTTGTAGGAACTGATTAATGTGAGCATGTTTTACTTTGGTAAAAGGTTAATCTTGTGGAATTATCGAGACCGTCGCCAACGCTACTGGAGGTAGTAAGCGGAGTAGGGAGTACAATTATTGGAGTTGAGGGGACGGTGAAAGAACTGCTGCAAGACCTTGCTTTGTCAGAAGGAGTTCAAGCTCGAATGGAAGGGATTATGCTGCAGAGAATGGAGGGATTTGCTTATGGCAACTCCGTCTTTGGTTTGATAAAAGATTACCTCAGTTCCCTCTAACTTCGTTAAAAGGCAGATGAACTTTTCAAACCCATTTATTGTCCAATATTTGGAACGTATGATATAGGCTCGTAGGGAGCGTCCCAATTGAACAAGAAACTGTATAGATAGTATGACAAACTTGGGATCTTTTCATGGATGATTTTATAGAATCTTTCTCGTAGCTGCTTTTACTTTGTTATATATGAAAATGTAAGTACACAGCGAAATGGAGGCAAAGCTTATATACTTGAGCCATAAAAAATTAAAAAAAAAATTATAATGCGATGTCAGAAGTGGGATTTGAACCCACGCCCTCTCACGAGCGAAATGGAGGCAAAGCTTATATACTTGAGCCATAAAAAATTAAAAAAAAATTTATAATGCGATGTCAGAAGTGGGATTTGAACCCACGCCCTCGGCCATAAAAAATTAAAAAAAAATTTATAATGCGATGTCAGAAGTGGGATTTGAACCCACGCCCTCTCACGAGGACCAGAACTTGAGTCTGGCGCCTTAGACCACTCGGCCATCCTGACTGTTTGATAGAATTAACTCAATTTATTGTTTTACAATATTGTTTTGGTATTACGATATTAGAGTTAGAACTTTAGGTGTTTCAGCAGTGGTAAGATTTCAACTAATTAATTCATTTTTCCTTTTTTTGGAATAAAATTCAATAAATTACTTATTGGTTGGTGTTAGCAGTTTTATAATTTAGTTTAAAAATAAAAAAAATAATAATAATATAAAAAAAAAAAAAAAAAAAAAAAAGGAAAGGAAGTTTTGGCTTTTTGATTATCTGCTAGCAGTTAACCCTATTGCCAAAATTAGATGCATAATAACCATTCAATATGAAATGGTTGGAGGACACAGAAAATTGTGAACCAAACTTTCATAATTCTTGTTCTTCTTGTACACAGACATGCTGGGTGCAGTTGGACCGAGATAGTGAGATTAGAGGTAAAGTTGATAGCTTTATGTAGCAGGCAACGTTTCGATAGCGGATGCAGACAAGTTTCAGGAGACGTGGGAATAGATTCTAGTTGTGTTCTTCTCGAATTGGAATAGGTGGAAAAGATTAAGATATTGAAGAATTTGGAGATTATTGGTTGAGGTTGGAAGATGATGAACTCACTTGTTGATTTCGCTTCAACAAGCTTCCCCTCCCCCAACAGTACTTGGTAAATGGGCATGTATTGATCGAAATTGAAATGATGTCTTCCTTTTCTGTTTGAAATGAAGAAGATGAAAACCTTAGTTCATCATCTACAAAATTTGTGATGAGAAAAACAAAACCCCAGTTCGTGGCTTGTGTTATATGAAGTCCAAGTCAGAACTACTGTTCATCATCTACAAAACTCGATTTGGTCAAGAAATTGCAGAGAACGAAGAAGGAGCAGGAATTGCGAAGAGACAAACAAACGAGGCCGTTAGCTATGGAAAGAAGAGCAGTAGATTGGATATGAAGTTACTTACTTCCTTTGTTCCACCTCTCCATCAGGACGTCCTCATCTTTGGGTAAAGAAGAGTATGGAGGAAGGACGAGGTTTTGAAGGAGAGAGTGATGAGGTTGAAGAACAGGAGCAGAGATGATGAGCCTCTATTTAACTCCGGAGGATTCAGTACTACTACTTTATATGGAGTAGAATGGAGTAATGTGAAAATTTGAAGCCTCCCTCATTTATATGGAGAGGATGAAGATGGAGATATGCTTACAGACCTCATAACATCACAATTGACGAAAGTTTTAGCCACTTAAGCTACCTATACCTATAATAGAACTGTACATTCTCATTCCTACCTCATAATTTACACATTCTAAACAACAACAACAAATGCAAGTATAAAAAAAAACTGATTTTACTTGATTGATGACTTCAAGAACGGATTCGAGGGGCGAGTACATTGAGGTTGTTGATTTACATCTCCTGCCTTCACCTTCTCACTGTTACATGAATTCAAATGTTGATTAGTTTCAAGGGTAGTGGACTCTATCTTACTCAATGACACTGCTTTCTTCACATCTGCCGCTGCTACATTTGTGTCACCACCACTGTTTTCTGTTCCCTTCTTCACCACCCCTGAACTTTGTTTATCCTCTGTTCTTCCATCATTGAATTTTGCTCCGTCGGACTTCAGTTTCTTTGTAAACAGAGGTGCAGAGAGTATTGGGCCTTTAGGTGAGGATGGACGACTCACTTCTGAACTTCTGCCTTTTACTGCACAATTTAATGTACTACTGCTGGTTGCAGCGTTAGGTAACACAGATCCACTGCACTTAGATCTTGAAACGGTGGTGGCTTCCATGGTCCCTTTGGCTTCATTAAGCAACCTTTCCTGATATTAGAAAAAGAATTACATATATATAAATATGAGACCCCACTGCTAGATCAAAGGATTTAAAGGCTGTTTCTGGGAGTTTGTCCTATACCTCTAATATGGCATTGAAACGTTCCGCCAAGTTAGGAAGCTTCAAAGCAGTAACCAGCTTAATTGCACCCTTCACCGATTTCTCCAGCGACAAAAGTTTTACTAGTTCGGAAGCTCTGACAAGCTTATCACCTGGAAAAATTTCACCATCTTCAGTTAGATGAAACCTCAGATCGTAATTTTTAATTCCTTGTCAAAGGAAAAAGAACTGCAAAATGTCTAAGACGTTAAAGTAAAGTTGCAAATCCCAACCGTTGCAGCAGGAAGCAATGAGCCTTAAGATGCATCTGTCTTGAGCAGCTTCAATACAGAATGCCTCATCATCTAGTTCTGTGTCGTACAACCCAAGTAATGCCATTTCCTCCATTCTCCCATGGATCTGTGTGAATACATTTACATTACTTGGACAGTGAAAGCAAATGAAAGTAGTAACTTAGAAACAAAAACAAAAAAATGAAAGAACGATGTCAACTAAAAAATTAGTTTCTACTCCTCGTAGCTTCCACGCTAAATGATGTTGACATAAGTGATAATCTTAATAGCCATAGGGAGAGTTAAAGCTACAGAATTAAAACCAGATTGGGAAGTAACAAACTGACCTGTGTGAGGTGCATATTATTCATCATAAACTCATTCTCAAGAGCTTCTGCACCCAGGTCAGAGAGTGCAAGAGGAAATGAAAGATTTAGTAGAGTAAGAATTGGTTTAGGTGTCACCTGAAGCAGACGGAAATTACGCTCAGCAATGATACAGGGTAAATGAGTTTGGGGGAGAAGAAATTCTGTTACCTGTGGGTATGACTCAGAATTTTTGCATATCACACAGAACAACTTGCTTGTGTTCAACCCAACCACCCAATAATTTTCATCCGACTTCCTCTCTTTACGGGCACTGCACAACAAATCTGAACTTCAGACAGGAGTACAAGAAGGTAGGATGTGAATTATACTTTTATTAGATATACCCAAAAAAAATAGCATGTTGATCAACCTGAATAATGGTACCCAACTGCCACCATATTGACTTGTAAACACTCTGAGTACACCCTATAAATAACGGTAGGAAAATAAGATACATAGTTCACAATAACCAACTGAAGAATATCAACAAACTACTCGAGAGCTAACGTACCTTGGAATCGTAGGAACTCAATTTTCCTTCTTCACTAAATCCAAACCATGCGAGATGTGATCCTGGAGTTAATGGCAAATGTCCTCTTAAGAGCTGTGTTCCATTAGAGATGTTTAATATTCTGAACTCTAGCATCTGCATATTTTGAATGAAGTTCAGGTTAGAGAATTACATCTTCAAGATTATAAATTCCACCATCATAAACTTTTATTAACTATGGCCGTCCTACAATATACACTATGAAGGGCGCTAAAAATATGCTCCAACTCAAACAAATAACGACTTTCCAAATGTCCAATAGAAATTCGTAAGATAGACATCAGACATCCTATGCATAGATTCCACGAATCAATCATGCTCAAAATAGAGGAAAGTCTGATCGAGTATAGACCTGGTCGTTTGAGGGAAGACAGGTAGAAGAATGAGTCACAAATGCAAGTTCATCCTTGAAGCCAGCTGCAGTCACCACTGGCCCATCCAGAGAAAGAATATGTTTCTGAAATAAAGCCATTAAGCAACATTATTATTCAATGTAGAACTGACCATCACCTTCATTCCCAAATTTGGCTGGACTTTTTCGTGCAAGGATATTCAGGCAGAAAATTAGTGGTAGTAAGATCCTTATTAGTTAAGGAAACAATTGGCGTTTAACTCAAGTTCCTAGCTTCTTAAAGCTAACAAACAAATACACATCAAAGTCAATATAATCGTTTGCTGCATTCTGAATCATCTCTCCTGGTTTTGTGCTATATATCATAAGGTAATTTGGTTCTTAAATTGCAATAAAAAAAAAATTCTGAATGTGAAACACTAAACTCTAGCATTTAAAACTTAAGGTGAAAAGAGGGCATAAGTTGCGAATATGCAGCTAGTTAAGAAATCTGTCCAACAAACCTGTAAACCACCATCTGTGAAGATGCGAAGATAATTAAGACTTGTAAATGCAGCCACCCATCTGGTACCAACTGCCACGACCTTAACTTCTTCTCCATCAAATCTCATCGACCACTGAGTTTTTACAGTAGATATCCAAGTCAGCATAGTTTAGTAGCCATAGAAAGTTGCACCATTCGTATGAAGCTGAGAAACTTGTAAACTATAAGTAAAAACATTCTAACCTCGCTGTTATTTGCCCAGCTACCAAATGGGCGATACATTAGAGTGCTCATATTCTTCTCACCCTTACAAGGGTTTGCAAAGACGCTACCATTTTCATTCAGTGCAGCCATTGTAAAACCAAAATGATCATTCATTGAAGGAACTCGTGGGCCACTGCCAGTGTCATGGAAATCTATCTGAAAAGGGACAGCATCAGTCATTTAGAATATAGATAAAAGTTTTTTCATATCCCTCATGAATTTGATTCCTATCAAGTGATAGCACATGAATGAGAGCAAGCAACAATACGGAAAAAAACCTAAAAGGTTTAAGTTGAAGGCTCAGGATTACCTCTATGTGGGAGTACCCATCATGTTCAAAAGTTGTTATACTTCCAAGCATATTGTAACACAAAAAGCGTTTCTTTCCTGGCTGCAAGGGAGTAGCTCCTGGTTGAAATGCCTCCCGTAGTTTCAATTTACTATATGTTGCAATGTTTATATCTCCCTCATCAATATTATCTGTCTTATCTTTTTTAACACGACGTGACATTTTATAGGATTCCGACTTCGGGAGAAGGCTAAAATCTTCGCTATCAGCCTCATCCAGGATTTCTTCATTTGTTGAATGCTTACGCAACCTTTTTCGAGTTGGAAATTCAGATTCATAATGGCTATCTTCTCCAAGATCACTCAAATTGCCATGTTCACTAGGCTCCTCATCCTCTTCATCAAACAAGAGCAAGCCGTTGCTATTCCTTGATTGCAATTTTGGGATATCTTCAGTTGGAGATTTCATAGAAGATGGAACAACTGATTCCCACACCCCATACTTACCTATGACATCAATAACAGCCAATGCATTGCCAATTGGCTTCCATGCCATGCAACATATTCTCTCGTCAAATTTCTGTCTATCAATATCCAGCTTTTGATCAACATCCCATATCAGAATTTGCCTATCCAAGGAAGAAGTAGCCATGTATTTTCCGTTAGGTGACCATGACAGGAAACAAATAGGCTGGGTGTGATCTCCCCTCAATGAAAATAGCTTTTCAGCAGTATCTCTATCATACATCACAACATCATTTCTTAATCCTGGGACTGCTAACATCTCTCCGTCAGGGCTCCAGCATAAAACATTCAGAACGGAAGGGTCCGAACCTGTGCTAGGAGCTATGCCTTTAAGGTTATGTATTATACTTCCAGATTGGAGTTCCCAGAAAATTACAGTCCCAAATGAATCCACCGATGCCATGTACTCACTATTGGGGTCAAACGCCAACCCAGTAACGGCTGCTTTATGTCCTTTCAGAACCCTAGCAATTGAACCATCAATTGTGTTAATTAGCTTAATACCATCGTCATCGCCAGCTGCTGCCAAGAGGCTTCCGGACTTATTAAACGCAAGGGTACGTATTGGCAGCGTAAATCTTGTGATATTGGTCTCAAATTCTCCACCTGCAAACCATCGTCCTCGTAAAATTAACAGGAACATAATTCCCAAAGAACTATGAAGCTAACAAGATTGATCCTAAAATACATTTCTGGGGGAAACAAACCAACTCAAAAGAAAATGAGGCAACATTCAAGATTTCGACAGATCTGAAAATTATCATTCATAGTCCAAAACTAATCGAAGCAGTTCATAGTAAAACTAACATTTCCAATAAGAGAACAATTAGAAAACCCAAAAGAATGATAATATAAGTTCAGCTTAACGAATGCCAGAAGAAATACCGGGAAACTTGTAGAGCTTGACGGATCGATCCATGGATCCAGAAGCGAGACAGGTGGAATTGGGGCTAAGAGCCAGAGCCGTGACCCCTTCGCGATGATGATGAATGATCTTCGGGTTATTTGAAGGAAGAAGAGAATCATGGATGGATATGGCGGATTCGGAAGACGAAGCAGTGACAATATGGTACGCTTGTTGATCCCACAGAACGGAGCAAAACGAAGCCTTGCCATTGCTGGCTGCCTTGTGGGCTTCTCGGAGCTTCACCGACCGGATTTTCATAGCAACTCCAGTAATCTCCTTTCAATTAACGAACTGAGTATCTTTCTTCCGGCTTCTGTTGTAGTTTCGCCGGAGCAGCCAAGAATGGAAGTGGAAGCCCTTATGTCGATGATTTTCTATCTATACCTCTTCTTTAGGCGGGAAATTTGATGAACATATTTCAGATTTCGCGGGAACTCCCGATGGTAATGGGCCTAATGGGCTCTTGAACCCTCTGTCCCATTATATTTGGGCCTACTTCCCATACGGCCCACTATCGCTTCTTGGGCCGACTAGATTAACAACCACCATCACCAATTTCCGTATAAAATAATTTCCTTTTTCCTTTTTTTAAACAGTATAAATACTGCAATAAATAAATAAAATAGGTTCTTTTAAGTACACTAAATAACCTTCCATCTCTCCTAACAAATTTTTTTAGTGTATAATCTAATATAATTGATAATAAATTCAACCCTTTGATTATGGCATTAATTATTGCGCTAATTATGCTTGTCACACTTCAATATAATATGTATTTTATTTTTAAAATATGATATTATAAAAGTCTTAATTATTTTAGAAGATAACACATATATATATATATACACAATTATTTTATATTTGAAATCGTTTAAAGATTACGTTAAAATAGATATTTTGACAAATTATTCAATGAAGCCGCTACAATGTGACTGTCTCTTAATAATTATTGAATATGAGTCTACAAATTTGTCTACTATTGATAATCATTGAATAAAATATTATGCATATTTACGATCTCTCCTTGGTTCTAACGAGTCGCTAGCATTGTAGTAGCTTAATCGAATAAAAAAAATGACCCACATCGACTATGTAAGCGCTTAGTTGTCTAATAAAAAAAACATCATGTTGTTCATCCACTAGTTTCTTAATAGCATAGCGAGTTTGAGAACAAGAGGCCCGGCCCAATTATCAGCCCAACTCAAATAATACTATAATTGCAGGCCCAATAAGTAGTATTTAATAATATTGAATTTAAAAAAGAATAAATACATTTTTATAGTGAAAGTATTAGAATATTGAATGAAAATTGATATGATGGTAACACAACTAATATTTTAAAAAGTTTATAAATTATTTAGTATTTTTTATAATTTAGCAAAAAAAAAAAAAAAAAAAAAAAAAAAAAAAAAAAAAAAAAAAAAAAAAAAAAAAAAAAAAAAAAAAAANAAAAAAAAAAAAAAAAGATCACGTGGTAAAGCACGTGAGAGGAAACACACGTCAAAACCTTATAAGAGATCTTAAAAATGACCCATACACGACAGGTCACGGTGGAAAAGCGAGGCACATGCTCCCACTACCCTTCTTTTTATTTATTGATTTACATCTCTTCTGCTTTTTTGGTAGGCCCGGCTCCGGAAATTCGTGGGTCCCACCTACCAGATTTCTCCCCCACGTGACGCCGTCACGAGAAAGAGAGATGGAGAGATTCAGATAATCCCACCGCCACCCCTCCCCCGCATGCCCGGCACGTGCCTCCACCCCTACTATTATTTCCCTTTTTATTTTTTATTTTCTTAATTCAAATTTCAACTACAGGCTAAAATATTACTTTCTACTCTCACCGTACTCCGAGATTAAATTATATATTATTAATAAAGTACATTTTGAGAAAGTGTATAAATATTATTTATTTTATTTAAATAAAAATTCCAAACTATGACTCGCTGTTAAAGAACGTGACGGGATCCGTTAACGGCGTGAGAAAATGGGTGTTAAGGGTCCCCACCGCACGCGAGGAGTGGAAGAAGAAGACGAAGAGCAAAGGATGGGCGCACGTGAGCGGGTTGGGGGAATCACGTGCAGTGACCATGCAATTAAACCGACGTCGTCCAATACCCTATCCGGCTATCCTCTTCCTACTGTTAGGGCGTCACGTTAGGCCACTGACAGATTGCATCTCCTCTCACATGCCTCTAACAATTAAATTAAAATCATCCACCAACCATAAAAAAATAAAAAAATTAATTAATTAATTAACGAAAATGACCTCATCCAAACAAAGCCATGGGTTTGGCTTATACTTTCAACTCGCATGTCTTCGGTAGGATTATATTATTTTTATAACCTAAGCTTTTTATTCTTATTATTTAATTTATCATGAAATGTCACAAGGGCAAGAAATGAATAATCCGAAAATTTATTAATTTTTTGTTCGGAGCAAAAAATAATAAAAGCATCGCTTAAAAGTGGGTGCTGCCAACGGAGAGTGTTGAGTTGGCCACGTGAGGACGTGGTGGGCAAACATTTTTTATAATCACGTGATACCTTCCGGATTGAACGGGGAGTCCGCCACGCGTCCATATTTTATAATTAATTTTCATTATTAGGCTGTAATTAAATTAAAGTAATCCAAAGTTTGATTGGATATTATGCGACAGTCACGCTCTTATGATTTGTTAACGGATCCCTAAACGGATTCCCTTCGCCAGAGAATGTTTATGTTACGGGGGTAACACTCTGTTCTGTTGCCAATCCATAAGTATTCGATATTAAATTAATTAATGTTAATCTTTTATTATATTAATTAATTTAGCGCCACGTCATCAAGTCCCGTCATTTCCTCGCCCGCTCTTGCTGGTTCCCGATACAACTTTCCCCGCTCTTATCGTGTGGTTATGCTTTAACAATAATTCTAATTTTTTTTTTATTTTTAAAATATTTCAATTTTTTTAGTATAAACTATGTTATTGTGGGCTATAATTATTCACTATTATATTAATTTAACCATAAAGTTGTATTTAAATGAGACTAATTAATAATTATAAAGTTAAAAAAGGACCATATAGTATATTTATTTATAAAGAAGGTCCATGCATGAACCTAGGCAGTGTGAGTAGATGTTTCTTTGTACGAGAATCTTTTATTATTTGGAATCAAATGTACATGTAGCTCCGTAGCAGCCTATGACCCTAGCCTCGGGACTCTCAATTTTTTTTTTTTTTCATTAATTTAAAGATTATTCATTATTTATTCTATAATAAAATGCTATATAGTCCAAAACTTTAGGTTATAGTTTTAGAAAATACAATAAATCCATAAATTGATCACTACCCAAATAAAAAAATAAAAGAAATTTGAGGTAAGTGACGGTTTCTTATTTAAGAGGATTTTTAGTCGTCCGATACAATATTTTTATTTCCGACAATGAAACTCGTTATGTTTAGTATCAAATTTTTGCCACTTCATTGTCGTCTCTAGGTGTTAAAAAGATACATGATAGAATTGGACTTCAATAGGCATAATTTCATTGTAGCGATGATCGAGATTCACGAACAACTTCATTTTCCACTTAGATGGGAGTTAAATATGGTAGGATTAAAATATATATATAAAAAATAGTATATAATGTTTAAAATTTTAAATTCTGTTTTTTTATTGGCTAGTAGCTATTACTTATTTGGTAGGAGTTGATTTTGAGAAGGTTATATTTAAGTATTTATTGTGTGGGTGAGAGGACAAGAGCTGAGAGTTGCAGTGGCTTGGTCGGCTGTGCTAATCCGCAGTTCCCCTTTTACGAACGTCGTCGTCTTCTGCCCTTCTTTTTGCACGTGAGCTGCAGGTCAACCGAAACTACTCCGGCCCCACCTTACTCTCTGTTTTTTTTTTTTCTTAAACTAAATTAATAAAAATATATTTATATTTTATTTTAAAATATTCATAAATATTTATAATTTTATTAATATATATATATATATATATATATATTACTTTTAAACTTAAAAAATACCTTTGCCATTATTTTTTTTTATATAAATTATTTTTAATTAAAAAAATATCTTTTATTTTTTTAAATTCAAAAATATTTTTATATTTTTTTAGTACGACTAACAAATTTGGAGATAATCTTTAAAACGTGGATAGACGTTTCTTTTCATATATTGATTGTAATAATTTTTTATATAAGTAAAGAGTTATAATGTTACTTTAAAATTTTATATATATATATATATTTACTTCAAGAAATTGAGGGAAAGAATATTAATGACAAATTTTAGAATTTAAAAATATTTTAAAAATAATATTAAAAGTTTAATGATATTTTTGAAATAAATATTAATGTTTCTTTCAAAATTATCTATAAAAATATTTTGGAGATTATCTTATTATTAAACTGTATTATTAAAACTTTTGAAAATTTAGAGGTATTTTTTAGATAAAATATAAAACTTAGTGTTTGGATTAATTTACCATATTATATATATATATATAATGCTAATTTTAATTCCTATTAAAATTAATTAAAAATTATTTATAGGGCAAGATTAAAATTCTCTATTTTTACCTCGACAAGTATTTTATAAAAAAGGTTAGATTAACTATAATTTGATCCATGTGTTTAAATTCTGGACCCTATCACTTTTTACAAATATTATTATCATTATACATTTGTCTTTTTAAATTAATCAAAAGGAGGGGAGGGCTAGCTGTTGCTCCAAGATTCGTTGTGTGATTAAAATTTAAATTAATCAAACATATAATAAGAACCGCTACTATATTGATAGGAAAGGGATATGAACCACATATTAATTTAATTATGTTGCTATATACATTGTCACGCCAAGCTGTATCATGTTGCTTTATGTGTACAAACTTTGTCAATCATTATCCAACTGAATTAAATTACATTAATGAGCTTTATATTACAATTTAAATTAACCCTAATTTACGATATGTACTATGTTTTTAAAATTAAATCGAGGGACACGTGGCAGTCAAACCTTATAATTAACCAACGTTGGTTTAGTAGTTAATTAATTAATTGTTTATTTTATTAAGTTAATAATTGGGATTTGTGCCCGCACTTATGAGAAAGATTTATAATATTAAATATTGAGAAAATACATATAAATAAGAAAATTCAATAATCATATTTCTTAATTTAAAATCGGGATTAAGTAAAACTCTTTTATTTTTTTTTTAATTTTAATTAAAAAAAAGGATTAAAACGTGAAGTTGATCAGCCTCCGTGGATTATAATTACACCACACAAAGAAGAAAACGGGACGGAAAATTCGTGGAGGCTAGCATAAACGCCGTCCGCCCGCCGCAACGTCGTCAGCCAAACGGCGTCGTAACAAACGGAAAACAACTACCTGCGCAATTTGGAAAGAGGGACGATCGCCGAGTGTATAAAAAGATCGGACTGACACTATATGGAGAACAGAGAGAGAGAGGTTCTTCCGACCTCAAGCCTCGTCTTCGGCAGCACTGTTTGCTCGCCTACAAACATTGAATTTCGCAAAAAATAGTTTAGATCGAAATCAATTCTCTTGCCATTTTTCTATCTTCGTAGTATTCAAGCTTCTGATTAAATCTGGCTGTTAATGAAGATAAAGTTGCTGAATCAAACTCCATTATCGTTTTGCTGAAGCTCGCCGGTGCCGGAACTGCATCCGAACTGGTAAGATTATCTGAATTTCAATTTTGTTTCTATACGATTTTTCGCGGTTACTGTTCATAGTGGAATTACTTTTGATGTGTATATTGGATGCTAGATCTTCTGAATTTGGCTGTGACTACTCGCCGTTTGCCGTCGTTTAACGTTTGCGGAGATTTCTCGGTGGAAGTGTCTCTAGAAGAAGAATTTTCTCTGAAATTTGACGATCGGAAGTGATTTTCTCGAGAAACAATCAGAATCCAGGAATCGCGCCAAATCCTTACCTAATGCGAGAATTGGAAAACCTAGCTTTGTCGTAAAGAGACTGGGACTGCTTCGTCTTGGAGATCTTCACCAGCCGGAGACTTGCTCCAGAAATTTGCTATTTGGCTGCTTTCCATGCCTGGTGTGGATCTAAGAATTAATTCCAGAATTTTCCTGCTCTTTCTTGCTCCAGAATTCAACAATCGAGCTCTGAATTTCCTAGAGCACTACCATTTCCGAAGCGACATAAATCAAAATTCTCTAAGAATTCATCTTCCGGTTGTGGACTGTCAATTCCAAAATTGGCGAAAAATCCGATGGAACTTCCTCAACCTCGTCCGTTTGGAGCCGAAGGTACTTCCTCTTCCTCACAAATTAAAATTAAACTCGGACTAATTTTGCATTTCAATTGTCCCCGCACTAATCAGTTTGAATCTGTAGCTATTTGTTTTCCACGAGAAAATCGATTCAACTTTTTGAAGCTTCAGCAATTCAATAACCATATGGAACTAAATAACGATAAGAATTTAGAATCTCCAAAACAAATTGAGTTAACGGAGTCTATCTTGAACGTGCTTGAACAGGAAGCAAATCAACGCATGACTTCCTCTCACTGTACACCCATTCAAGTCCACAGCTAGATCCAAGACCATCCTCACAAGGTATTCATTAATTTCATTTAATTTTGATTCTAATTTTTTCTTTCGTCTTGAGCTTAATTACGAATCCAGATATCATATCTGTGTGTAATATATTATTTGTTATATCTATGTTTGGGGGTTTATATTTAAGAGGGGAGGGGAAAATCGAGAAACGTATATGCACGTGACAAGCATTGAATCATGGATCTGGGGCCAAGAAACATTCAAAAGCGTAGTCTGGGGCGGGGCTGGCTGGGCTAACAGCATAGACTGCTGAAATCTAAAAAGAAAAAGCGTAGCTTCAGCAGTTAGCAGCTAGTGCCCAATTTCATATTGGAGTGGGGCGCCGGGGGTCCCCTCTGCCCCTTCCCCACATCGCCCTGATTTGACGTCGCACATGACCCCAACTTTTCCTTTTTCCATTTCTTCACATTACAGCTAAATCTTGGATTTCGCCCCCTTCTTTTACCTTTTAAATGCCCAGCATCAAATTATCATCTCAGATTGAGAAATCATTGGAGAACTCGGAAGAATGTGGTCGATAATTCTATACAATTGGATATTTGATCGAGGATTTTGAAATAGACAATATTTGCTTATACCAGTTAGATCTTTTAATGTCTTTCCAATCTGGTGTATTAGAATTCTGTTCTTACTCAAATTAAAGGATATGATGGGTATCAAGAAATTTCTTATCTGGGAAACTTTCTTCACTGTACTATCACATATTTGAGTGTTCAGTATCATGCAAAGCATCTGCTACTTCATTTAATAAAAAAATGAATCCGACTGAAATTTACTGCAAGTAGAAATTTATGCTAATCAGCTTGTAATTAAGGACTTTTTGTTACAGTGCGGCAGAGAATACTTCTTTTGGTTTTGGTTATATAATTTAATGTCGGATTGAGCAGGTGGCTATCTTAAAACACACGATTTCCTGGAACCACAAGAGCGAAAAAGGAAGGCCAGTAGCAAGAAAGAGATAAACGTGGAGAGGCCGCCACCACCGGTGCCGCCGACTTCCGTCGAGCATTTTCTCCCCGGAGGTATCGGGACTTTCAGCATAAGCCAAGTTTCATATTTTGATCAGAGGACTCTGCCGAAGCCGGAAGGTTCGGTTTTTACTGGTGCTCGATCGAGTAGCAGCGGTGAGAGAAATGATGAGAACTCCAATGGAAGTGGATTCACTCTGTGGGAGGAATGTGCAGTTAAAAAGGGAAAGACAGGGAAGGAGAATATTTTGGGAGATAGACCCCATGGTATGAACTTATTAATCTTTTCATTCGCATGCATGCAAAAACAAAAATTGTTCTATAATTATTTCAAGTTTTAGAATAATAAAAAGAGTGAAAATTATGGTGGGCTTGTTAAAGATCTGGGCTTTAGCGTATGGGCTGTGCTAAGGTGTTAAGCCCAGACAACACCGTCGATGGCTTTTATTTGTCCCTTCCTTTTAAATTTTGGCCTGTGGACAGAACCTCGGGCGAGCACGAGCCAATGGACGGCGTCCATGGAGCGGCCGTCGCAATCATCTTCGAACAACCATCACAACGCTTTCAGTTGTTTCTCATCTTCTCAGTCAGTCTTTATCTTTTTCTCTCTTTCTCCTTTTCAGTTTCATTCTGAAATTCTCAGTGGAATTGATTCCAAGTAAATCTTTGCAGGCCGAGAGGAAAAAAGAACCCGAGCTTCATGGAGATGCTAAAGTCGGCCAAGAGTAACTCTCAGGACGAGGAACTAGACGACGATGGTGACTTTGTCATCAAGAAAGAGATCTCTACCGCCAATAAAGGTATTATGCTGCTACCGGATAGCAATTGAAAGATAATTCTTCCGACTTTCTTTTATTACTGTATTAAACGTATCCTAACTAAACGTTTCGAAATACTTCTGCAGGAGAATTGAGGATTAAAGTTGATGGGAACAGCTCTGATCAAAAGGCAAACACTCCTAGATCAAAGCACTCTGCGACAGAACAACGAAGAAGAAGCAAGATAAACGATAGGCAAGTGTTTCTCCTATTATTCAACTTAGAATTCATTAGTCAGTCGACCAGTGCAGTCAAAGGGAACTTCTTTGTCTTTTGTTATATACTTGATAATATGACGGTAGCTTGTAGAACCTGCCATTAACTCTGCTGTAATGTTCATATTAGGAGCATTGTTATTTCTGGAAAAATCACCGAATCTAGGCGGTTCCAGTCTTTTATTATAGGGCTTCAATTTACGACTACAATTTTAATTTCATTACTTTTGGCCTAAATCATAGATTGGTAGAATCTACCCAGTTCACGTCCCTTTATTGATGAATCTTTATTGGGAACGAGAAATGAACAATCTTGGGTAGTTTTTATTCCCGCGTTCCTCTTGTGTTCTCTTCACAGTGGTTTCTGTAATAATTGCACCTCAGCAGCATTCTTCTTGGATGTTGTAGCCAACTGCTTCTAATATAACTCTTTTCTGCCTATCATACAGATTTCAGATGCTTAGAGGCCTCATTCCTCATAGTGACCAAAAGAAGGACAAGGCGTCTTTCTTATTAGAGGTGCACTTCTTAATAATTTGCTTTACATTTTCCACGTTATATTTTATTGATCCATAACGTGCTTTGCTATTTTTCTTTTCAGGTGGTTGAGTACATTCAATTCTTACAGGAAAAGGTACAGAAGTATGAAGGTTCATACCACGAATGGAATCGGGAAATTGCTAAATTAATGCCGTTGGTAATCACTTCCTTCTAGTTTTTTTGCATTCAATTCATGATTGAAATAACTCCTCTACTTTTATCAGCGTGTTTTATGTATACAATTTGTCGGTAAAGGAATCTGTATTTTGCTTGTAATTGAGGCCCTAAACAATATAGTAAATAGATAATCCGTAAACAGCTAAATTTTATTTCTAAATATCACATCTGACTGCGCAGAGAAACAATCAACGAAGTGCAGATGGCTATAATGATCAATCTCGAGGGGTAGATAATGGGCCTGGTCCTGCACTAGTTTTTTCAGCAAACTTTGTTGAGAAAAATGCCCCTTTATCTCCCCTTGTTCCTGGGAGTTCACATAATGCAGTCGATTCTGACACAAGTTCCGCGACAACCTTGAAAGCAGTTGATCACCATCCTGGAAGAACAAATAACGTAGTACCATTTCCCATGTCCATTCCACCAAAACTTTATGCACCTACAAGGGATGGAAGTGTGGTGCCCCAAGCCTCGAAACCATTGTCATCCGACACCGATCACCCTTCATCGCAGTCTCAAATCCTGTCTTATCAGGCCAGATGCTACAACAATGACGCTGCTGTTGCAAGTGAATTACAGAAAGAACAAGATTTGACCATTGAAGGTGGTACCGTTAACATCTCAAGTGTATATTCTCAAGGGTGAGATTTTGTAATTTCTTTCTGGTTCATCTTCGATCTTTTTATTTTTATATCCTTGGCCTCTTTATTCTACTCCTCTTTTGTGCACTTGCGCAATATTTGGATCACGTCTTTAAAATTTATTTTTGTGAAGATCTTATTATTGGGCAGCTCTCAGAGAACAGCGGTTTGACAACTGAATGACTAATCAATTTCCTGTTGATTTTGCTAGCAGGTTGTTAAATACTCTCACTCACGCACTGCAGAGGTCTGGGGTGGATCTATCGCAGGCCAGGATCTCTGTGCAAATAGAACTCGGTGAACTAGCAAATAGGAGAGTCACAGCTCCATCATCCATTGTCAAGGTATTCAGATGCTTCCTTCGCCACTAGAACAAATATTTGTTGTTATTGTAGGGACTACTGCTAAATCTTTTCATGATTCCTAGGATAACAACATTCCCATCAACGATATGGAGACGATACACACTAGAGTTTCGGCTGCAGAGGATTCCGAGAGGGCCACAAAGAAGCTCAAGACTGTGAAAAGCTAGTGTGAGAATTCCTTTCTTTTCATAATTTTTTATTCATTTTTTTAGGGGCTCCTCTTCCTTTTCGGGGGGGTTCCCATGTGTCTTCCACTGGTTAAAAACTACACAGTTACCCAAAATTTATGTCTAGTTTAATTCATTTAGTTGAGGATGCCATGGGCACAATGGGCATGTAACATTGACCTGAATTCTTCTTTGTATTTCTATATAGAGGCTTCCACCTAATATATTGAGAAGCTGCTTTTTTTTTTTTTTTTTTTTTTTTTTTTTNCCAGTTATGTATGTAAATTATGATTGATCTTTTAATAATATAAAGCCTCCCTTTCATCCTTCAATTACATATACATACTCTTTTCATTCCGTCCACTAATATCTCGCATTCTGCAGGCATTGAGTTAATTTCTCCCCTCCCATTTTAAGTTTGTAAAAGAAGAAGAGTCAACTATACCCTTTCACTTGGTGTTTTCACATTTATGTCAATTTCATATTTGCCTTTCTTTTTGTATTTATTATTCCAATTGTCTTTATCATCAACAAGTGGTGCTTCAAAGGTGTCAAAACAATGGGGCATAATTGTAAAAGTGACTAAAATTTAACAACAAAAGAAGAAACATATTCCAAATTAGTGTTGGTGTTTGGTATAATGAGGAACAAGCTGACTTTATTGTTCATGAAGCTCAACAAGAATCTATGGGCTCTTTTTGTGCTTAGAATACACATACCTTCCCTACCCTCCCTACCTACCCTCCCCTCCCATAAATTCCAAGCCAACCAATCAACAAGCATCCCTTTTTCACCAAGCCTGTCACTTTCTGAGAATAAAAGGAAATAAAAAGAAAAACATGTTCCAACTAAACACTCAAGAAATAACCCATTATTTTATTCTGTCCACCAGCAGCCATCCATCCGACCATCTTCTTCCTCCATATCACCATTTCACAAAACTGATTCAAATTGAGTAGCACAACGAACTCATATGCTAATACATAAGATTTAGCTTCAACATTGAACAAAATTCACCCTTCTTACTCAGCTGTATGGACTAACTGCCTTCTCTGCCCTACCAGCCTCTCCACAACCTTCTCTGTAACTCACAAAGAAACAGGTAAGAAGTAGTCTTCCATTAACAGACTGAAGCCATCAACAGGAAGCAAGGAAGAAAGTAACTGTCAAAATATACTGTAATTTGTGGTATATGATGAACATATAAACCTATCGAAATCACATGATTTATGGTTGAGATTCAAAAGAAAAACAAAAAAATTGGAAAAGAAACAGAATGAAAACAAAAAAAGTGAAAGATTATAGATTGACCCCTCCACTCCATGAATTATAGCATTAGCACCTTCTTCTGTGTACAATCTAACCTCCTCTGCTCTCTTCTTCTATACAGGAATTGCATACGGCAAAACATTAAACATCTTCTTCAGCCAACTCCACAGATTCCCTCAGATTCTTTAGAATTTAATCTCTCATACTAATCTTCATGATCAATCCCCAAGCAAGGTTAAATCTCTCTTTACTAAAGGAATCTAGAGCTGAGAGAACAGTAGTGGAAATGTAATCATCAGAAGTCCACATATTTATGTAGATCATGTAGATCATGTACTGTTGAATCCTTCCTCTGACAATTGCAAACACTCCTCTGGGTTAGAATAGAAATAATCTTCTTCTTTAGGCCTATCTGGAATGACCAATCTCTTGGTAGGATTCCCCCACCGACCTGCATGAGCTTCTTTCACTGCCGACGAGAATTCATCCCAGTTAAGAATTCCTCTGTCGAACTGATCTATCATATCTACAAGTAGCCTTCTGTCCAATAAGATCGTCTTCTTAAACCCAAGATACCTACAAAAGACGAATGATTAAACAAATAGTTAGTTCAAACCCACTGCTAGAAGATATTGTTCTCTTTGGGCTATGTTGGTGGGATCTCACATTAACAATCTAGTTAATAAACGAAGCTGGTGTCACCCCGTACCTGCGATGACCTTCGACAACTTTAGCCATGTTTCCATCATACGTAGGAACAAATATATCACTTTCCAAGGAAACAAGATAGTCCAATGCTGCCATCTGAGATGAATGATTCTGGAAAAACCCAAATTCTGAAGGTTCCAACAAAGTCTCCTTTCTTACCTGTTTCAACAGTCCAAAGATCTTAAAGACATGGCAATCAAATACCAGAGCTAAAGAAATTGATATCCACATCTACTAACCAATTTTGGAAAAGCCTTTGCAAGAGCAGCCATTCTCCGGTCGCCACCGTATATTTCGCCAGCAGCAATATAAATCTGGATATTGGGATCAATATCCAGTGCCCTCAGTGTAAGTGCAGTTTCCTCAGGTGTTAATGGACACAAACCATCTTTCCTTTTCAACTCAGAGTTTATTATTTTTTCTTTCCACCAGGGATAAGCATATCTACCAACACAACAATGAGTTCCCATGAGTGAGATTAAATTAACACTTACCCAAATGTCACAATTGGTCACCTTTTTCAGTGGAAGACTAACCTCATTCTTGTCAACTCTTCAACCTCTTCATCATTGCAGCCTTGGGTGCACCCAGAAAATGCTAACATGTCCATTTCATATCTGAGATGAAGAACAAGAAAAGGACCATTCTGGCGTAGGAGCTTTATAACTTTTCTTCCCAACTCCTCAATCTGGGAAGTGAACCTCAGAGCACTAAAGTTTACCCGACAGCGTAGTTTCTGAATCTCCATAGGCTGACCGTTGTTGGCAAGTCGAGCATCGGTTCTATTTAGATGCACAACTTTATATTTTTGAATCAGAGGAAGAACCTATAAGGAGAGGATAAACACTACCTCAAAACTAATTCCAAGCAGTAAAAAGGCCATGTTCTATTAGAATACAGAGCTACACAGATTACTTAAGATGACCCAATTGAAACTTGAAGCTTAGGGTATGTATGTCAAATATCTGGAGCGAACGGGCGGGGATTAGGCGGGGCGAACGAGAGAAAACTGACCTGATTACGGTAGTAAGATATATCAGACCAACTTATTGGTGGCATGGAATAAATCCTTCCCTGTTCCACTCTCTTCTTGAGCCTGGGAGGCAACTCCTTCAATATGCGCACTTCATCTCTCAATGATGCAATAAAATGATCCACATCAAATATGTCCTGGAATTCACTGCAACATCATCGAAAGATATCGAAATTAAGGTTCCCGCTAGAGAAGAAATGGAAACTTAGCATAGCAGAATCCATTAACAAACCTGGGATCAGCCCAAAAGGACGTCTTATCCAGTTCAGGTACAATAAGTGTTACATTCAAATATCTTGCTATTGTAACCATATCACAAATCTGTGCAGCATAGAACAGGGAGGACAACTTAGAAAACAACAAAAAGAAACAAAAAGTGTCCTAAAATGTGGTTCCCACTCACCGCAGCTCTCATTTGATTGAGTCCTCCATTGCAGGAAACCATCAAATAACCATTGTTCTTATAGACCCCTACATAAACAGAAACAAGAACAGAATGAAGAGAGCACATGAAACCACAAAGTGTCCTAAAACATAGGGAACAAGATGATCATAATCCACCACAGAAGAACACTTACTCTTAGGAGGAAGAACTATTTTGGGGGGAAGTGGAACAGGCTTATTGGGGATACCAAACGCATCAACCGATGCAGATTCCTGAGAGAAACAAGAAGGCCAACCCTTCAAAACCCTTGGCCCCCACGTCTCCCCCAAGGCCGTCAACTGCACGATGCAAGTCCAAAGCAAAACAGAGGTCATTGCGCGGATCATCCATAGCTTCATCTTCGACCTCCCCGACGACACCATTGAAGAACTCTTCAACCCCATCACCATCCACCTCCTCTTCAACGTCCACTCACAATTCCTCTGGATCTCCCCCGCTGCATCTTACACTAAAAAGGACAACTACGGTTTGCCCTCCTGATCCGAGATCCACGTCAAGGACGTCGTCGTTTCAATTCCCCCTGAATTGGGTCAATGCCGTATCAGAAAATCCAACGCCCAAAAGCAAAAGTATCCAACAGAAGTCCCTGATTCAATCCCAAAGTCCCAATCTAAATGCATCTAATACAATAATCCACCAATCTAATCCACTTAAAAACACCCCAATTGGAAGAAGAAACAAGAAAAGCGAAATCTAGACTTCAAAACTCTTCACACATTACCATAAAAGAAATCCACTCTCTAAAGACTACGCCGCATCTCAAACTCAATCAACACCTATTTCAATCCCCTAAATGAGATCCTCCCAATTGGGTACCCAAATTCAAACCCCCAAATGGGATTGGTTTCTCCGCCTCCAAAAATGTCGCCTCCCTATGCTCCTCCACTCTCCGCCGGCAACCTACGACAGCGCAACCGCAAAAAAACAGACATATAAAAAGGGAGAGAGAGAGAGAGAAATGAGAGAGAAATGAGAGAGAAATGAGAGAGATGATGAGTTTGATAAGCAAAAGGGTCGTGGCCTAGTGTATACGCACTCCAAACACACACACACTGACAGAGAGAGAGAGAGAGAGAGAGAGAGAGAGGGAGAGATGCCGTACACCGCAAAGAAATTAAGCCGCGGGTGACGGTGGAGTTGGGTTGGGGCTCACTGCTCACCCATGGTTAAAGGAACAGACCAATAAATGCAGGCCAGCTAAACATCAAGAAACCAGGGCCCACTGTCATCAAAAAGCTTTACATGACGTGTTCAATATCAGACAGGTCTACTATCCACGTGGCAGAATCCTATGGCTGGTTACATTTGCTTGCATTTAATCTGCTGTCGATTCGCCGACAATATATCGCGATATTTTACAAATATTCCGCAGATAATTATTTTTTATTTATTTACATTTTATGAATTTTTACAAGGTTACTTTTTTCAGTCTGAATTTTTAAAAATATAATAAATTTCCTCATCTCATCTAAGTTATTAAAAATAATCACTTTGCTTCAAATATAAGTTTTATAGTTCTTTTTTAACGTAATAAAACGTTGCCCATGCCTCATTATTATTATTAACAAAAGCATTCTACAACTAATCAATGTTTCTTTATTCAAAAAATAGTAATCAAATATGATTTCATTTTAAATAATTATTCAACTTATTAAATGCTTTGTCCACAAAAAAAATGCACATTTGAATAAAATCTATGAATTTTAACAAATATCTAATAAATTCTTGAATTTTGAATGTTCTCATAATATTAAAAATAATAATAATTAAAGGTGTTAATTTTTTTTTTACATATTCAATATTTTTATATAAATTTAAAATTATTAAATAAATTAAGATTTTTTTCACACAATTTAAATTTTAAAGATCAATAACCTTACGTGGAAAAAAGGTTCTTTAAATGCATAATTGATATAATATTATATCATATATATTAAGTGAAAAATTTATTTTAATAAAAATGAAATAAAATGGTAAAATAAAATATTTAATTATTTAATCTAAGTACTCTTAGTTTTTAAATTTAAGAAAAACAATTTTGGGAAAAAAACAAATTAAATCCATCAAATTGACTGAAGTAATTTGATTAAATAAATGTTAAAAAAACAAATTCCTGGTGTTGACTAACTTAATTTCATTAAGTAAATTAAAGAAAAAAACAAATCCATCATATTCATTAAATTAATAACACACCAAATGGACCATAAATAAATAAAAAAGACATTTAAACAGAGTGAAGAAATAAAATAAAATCAAACCTGTCGAACAAAAAAAGCAACATTTTGAGAAATTAAAAAAAATAAAACAAAAAATAAAATCCTTAAAATAAATAGGGAAAGAAATCTAAAAATAATAACAATCCAACAAGGATAAAAATATTGTAAAGACAGAGATTGACCCACGATATTTTGCCGATACATTGTTTTGATTGCGTGGAATGACAGCTGGCTTTCTTTTTTTTAAAACTTACACCGTTAACCTCCGTTAAAGTGTCGGTTGCGACGTCTTGACGGAGCTGGAACGACGACAGGGCCACAATCGCAACGGTCTTTTTTTTTTATTCACCTTTTCCATACCTTCTATGCCGTGTGATGAAGCTGTGTGGCCAGGTGTCAGAATCCTGTCAGTTTTGGCGGGGCCCATAGTGCCACGTTGAAAGAGATGTCCTACATGGACAGACGCAATTGGGTACAACACTCATAGATTCGCGTGAGACATCAAAAATAGGTGTCCCAACCTCAGTGGGCCAGAGAGCCACGTTGCGGCTAGGGATTGGCTAAGCCTCGGATGTTTTTTCCTTTATCTCGCAAATTTCATTAATTTTCAATCTAAAATTCTAATTTCATTATTAGATAAATATTACAACTTTTATTATCTCTTATAATTTTTAACAAAAATAATAACATGTAAACTCTAAGTACTCATTAATTTAATCAAAATAAATATTTGCAATATATATATATATATATATATATACATATACACTTTACCATAAATAATAATAATAATTATTATTATTATTATGATTATTAACTAATAGAAACAAAGAACAATATGTAAAAAAAGATTTTAGACTATATATATATATGTATAATTATGTATGTATCTTATTTATTAAATTATATATTTATAAATATTTTATTTAGTGACGTAGAAACACAAACTTATTGTTATATATATATATATATATAAATAAAAAAGAAAAATTATGAACACTAATACAATGGGAAAAAAACAATGGTAAGACTTTGATTTTTTCAAATGAAATATAATATTAGAGAAGACTTTTTTTATTTTAATAAATATGATTTTCATTTTTATAATTTATATGATTAATTATTGGCTTTTCAAAAATTAACTCCCCCATAATGATGAAGACTTTATTGTTTTTTTTTTCTTTTTTAAAAAAATAAATAAATCTATGGGAATAATTAAATTAAATCTTTACTTTAATTATTTCAAAGAAAATTATGGCCATTCCCATATTAAGAGAAATAATTAAGAGAATAATATTCTCAACAAGAAGTTCAATTAAATAATTTTTAATTATTTATTAAAAAAGGGAATTTTCTCATGTTTTGAATATTTAATATTTTGTTATAAAATTATTCAGTCAAGCAAATTATAGTTTATGATTTTGATAGGCATATAATTAATTTATTGCAGACATCACCCAATTTAAAAAAGCATTTTTAAATAATGTTTATATATTTTTTATAGAATCAAAATCATTAATTAAATTACTTTGGTTTCAAAATTATGCCAGTATTTAAATATTAGGATTATGATATTTATAAATCTGGTACGAAGTTTATTTAATGTGTCACATAATTCATATAATATAAAGTTGGAAAAAATAATTAGTGGTGTTAATGTCATTAATTGAATAATTAGCAATCATTTACATAAAACAATAAACCATGAGGGGTTGACATTTTCAACAATACCCACCCTTGGTTTCATGCCACGCGTTGACTAACAAATCCACAATGGTGGCTTGAATGAAAATATTATTTTAATTTTCGTGAGAATTATCATTTTAAAATTTATGAATTATAGAAAATATGTCTATCATAATCCAAAGAAAATACTGAATAAATGGTAGAAATGAGTTTCGACGATGCTATTTTAAATCAATCAATGGTTTGTGATGACTAGGAGAACAACGATGTCAATATAGAGTTACCCTTCCCCACGTTTCATTGGTCATATCTTATGTTTTAAGACTGTCTGTCACAATATGGAAGTACGTTTATAATAAGTGTTTTGATTAAGAGCACTTATCAACTAGTTAGGTCGTTTTACATTTGTTCTCATAATTACATCAGTACACCGATGAACTAATAGAGAAGAATCATATGGTACTTACGAACAAATCATTTTGATGTTTAATTTTGCTATTTTAACAATATTTTGAAATGTTTCTAAACTAACTTTTACGTTACTTTCAAACACCATTTTCGAAAGAGGCGTGTTCTGCACCGTTTAATTTGTTTAACATAGTTCTAAGAAATAGTCTATGAAATGAGTGATGCTAGTGGTTTCCACAGTGTTAGGGCATGTTCATTACATAGACCATAGACCATGCCTGATAGTTCAGCCTATTAATTAGAATATTGAAATCTGATGAGTACTCCATTTGCCAATATAATCATTAGTAGTCCTTAGTGCACTTGAATGGAAGTGAGTAATGTATTTGAGAAGAACTAGAGATGACATGATTAAAAATGAGGCAAAATATAATCGTGTTATAATTCTGTACCGTTCTAACTCATCGTCGATGTAAATATAAGTTAACAGTAATCGATATATACTTTTTATTTAGAGACCAAAGATTCAAATCCTCGAACTTAGAAACAAATAAATAAATTGAACTGGGGATCAAATCTGTCTAGACCTATCAGCCTAGAAATATTAATCAAATGTGAAGAGGGCTATAAGGAGGACAAAAATGATAATAGTTAAGAGTGCTCAGAGCTGTACAAAATGGAAAACAAGCAAGCCAAGATGCTCAGGCTTTGAAGTTTGAAGTATACAAGAGTTTTGTACATAAAATAATACCTCCCTCAAAAGAATGACAATAAGATTACCATTTTTCTCCAGCACAGGTGCAGCTGCAAGAGCTGCTCTAGTGGAGGGAGAAGACTTGGGTTTTATTGGATCATCATTTATCCCACTGAAACCCGCCACCAAGAACAGAACAGAACAGAGACAACTTCAATTCAAATGGATGAGAAGCAATGACGCAATATGTAACTCCTACAGTTTGTCTTGCTCCCCATCCTGTAGGTTTAAGACAAATTTCATTACCAAATAGTAGGTGCGCAATAAAAAGAGAGAATATAATCAGATTTTAAATTCCAATAGCCACCAAAAGGCAATCTTAACGGAAACTAAACGAGTTTAGGGCTATGCACCAAATAATTCAGGTATTTTCAAGGAGCTTTTTGCATATGGATGTCGTTGATTCTCGAAGAATAAAACTATTTTTTCTAACACAGACCTTGTTTGGCATCTAGTGTAGTGATATGACTTGGCTTATTTGACATCAGCCGACCCCCACAGCCAGGAACATAGAAGAGGACTTCAAATGGATGAAAACAATGAACCAATATGAGGAAAACAAGTATACAGTAGTCTACAATTTGTCGTTCTCATCATCCTATGGTTTAACACAAAATTCAATACCAAACAATGGGGTAACATCTTTCCAGATTTTATCTTCCAGCACCGGCAAATTCCAGTAAGGCATGAAACTCAAGGAATTATTTTTTTTAGAAAAACTGTCTGGGCCAGTTTATGTGTACCTCAACTATTCTCACGGAACCACCATCTAACCCTACCTCTACTAGACTTAGTTGTCAAAGTAACTCTATAATGTTATGTCCTAGGTGGGCGGCTACCATGAGTTGAACTTATTCACTTTAAACCTTTCAAGGTTGTTTTAAGAAAACTGTTATTGGTTGTTTTGAACTGTTTCTTGCAATAGGAACTAAATCAAACCTTCTAAGAGTTCTTGGGAGCAACTGAAAATCTTTAATCGGTGGGGGGTGGGGAGGGGTTTGATCGCGAACTCAGCAACATAATAACACAGAATTCATTAGACTTAAATGAAAATCTTGGGATGTCAAGTATCACAATTGCACTTGTCTGTCTTGCCCATGATTGCTTTCCCATTTCAAACCTTTTACATTGCTTTGAATGTATTTCATTCTAGTATAATTATTTAAGTTCCTTGTAATGTTGTTAACGTATAACTCAACGCCACTTTTAATGTCTACACCTACTAAAGACAATTTGTCATATAATGTACTAGAGAGGGTACAACTAGTTCTCAAATTTTCCTACTTGAGTGGTATGCCATCAATGTTTATATTGACTCTTACTATCGGCTAACGTATAACATCTACTTCCTAAATAATGTTTTCCAAAACTTTCTATAACCCCATATTCTAAAACCGTTTTCCAGTAATGGGATAGAGACTATGAGATAGTGCCACCAGCGATCCAAGTTTGGGTTGGCTGACTTACTTAAGGGCGAAAGTAAGTATCGCACAATCGTTTCATGAGTCCTAAAACGAGTGCAGGCGGTGATGGGACAACTCGAAACCGTCGGCTCAGAGCAGAGAGAGTGCGGAGGAGGTGATTTAAGGGAGGGGACACTCAGGTTCGAGTGAAGAATTGTCGGAAAACTCAAGGAAAACCCCATAGTCGTCAGCAACTGTTCAAGCTCAAATTCGTAACCTTTCCTTAGGTGTTCAAGTGTGTCGGTTGGGAGGTTTTTCGCCGAGGGAGGTCAAGGAACGAAGGATTGCAAGCATCATCGGAGGTAAGAGTTTTCATGGTTTTTCATAAACTTTTGAAGCTCATATCTCCCTCAAATCTCGACCAAATCAAGCGATTTCTGGCTTGTTGAACTTAGGGAGAAGAGGACTACATATTCACATAAGGGGTCGAGATCAATCGACGTCAAATGAGTAGATCTAGGGTGTAACCTAGAAAGAGCCTATAGTGGGGAATGAACCCCCAAAGGAGAATAAGACACGGAACGAATGAACTAAGATCAATAAAACTTAATAACGAACTAGAACTACCAACAAACTGCTTACTAAGTACATTTTATATACTCATTCTTACTACTTTAAAATTTTAAGATGAGGCATGAAGGAGCGGTCGAGACGGAGGCACACACGAGCTAGGGGCTATGAAGTTTTGGGCTAGATCGGTGTCTCGTATCCCTTTGATATGTTTCTCTTACGAACCCTTGATCTTTGTATTTCAAGATTTTTACGAATTTCCTATGCCAAGTTTTTTTTTTCTGTGTGTGTCGTTGTGGTTTGTTAGTCTGTAAGGTATTTTTGTTTGTCTGTAAAGCTAAATTTTCTTTATGTGCATGCACGTTTAGAAGTTTTAAATTAAATGCGTATTTTCAAATCTTTCACGTCAATAGGTAACGGTCCGCAGCTTGGATCCCTTGAAAAGCAGGTTGTTACATAAAACAAGACTACCATTTCATGAGTTATAAAAGGACACAATCATTTCACGAGTCCCAAAGAAGTGCAATTGTGGCATCAAACACAACATATTAGTCAAACATGAAAATGGGGAAGGAAAGCAAATGATAGGTTCTACTTACCGAACTGTCAACCATCTTGTCAAAGTCATCATCAAAGTCCTCATCTCCATCATCTGAAAAACCAGGAAGAAGATCAGTGGCACCAACTTCAAATGACAAAATGAAATCAACAGTAATAATGGACAAGCAATTATATAAATAGACTGTGCATATGCAATGCTCATTGCCAATAATTGCAGCAAATAATGTTTAAAACCATGGAAGTGACAAATGGTGGGCACTCCGTCAAATCACTTGTTTTCAAGCAAAAGAATCACATGTCTAGAGTGTCTTCCTTTTAGACAAAGAAGTGAGCAAAATTGTGTTCTGCCTCGTAAAAAGGTTCAGTAGGACTCAAAAAGGTATATGCCAATTGCGAATACAGCCCCTTGACAACAACAATTTGTCAAAGATCATGTATTATAGAGTTATCATCAAGAATTTTGAATTCACAGTCAATAATTTCAAAGGAACAGATCTTTGTTAAGAGATTTTCTAGACGTGTGTTTTATTTTTCAGAAAACATCAATACAGAGCAGATATCAATAAATTATGGCACCGTACCTGGACCTTCATCGCTGTCTCCAAGATCCCCAAGAAGAAATACATCCAAGTCTTGATCACTTGATGAGGGTAGAGCATTTTTCTTCTCTTGACCACTTGACGAGGAGGTTGAAGCAATTTTCTTCTCCTGATCACTTGATGAGGAGGCTGGAGCAACTTTCTTCTCCTCCTGAGATGTAGATGTTATTTCAGTTTTAACAGGTTCCATCTTTCCATCTTCAGCTTGCTTAGCTGATTTCAGTATGGCATCCTCCATGTACTTTTTCTCATAGCTGGACAAGTAAGAGAACAAAGACCAAGAAAATTTTGACATTTTGTTAATGAAATTCTTGAAGAAAATCAAGGACTGAAGATCAGGACACGAAAGAAGAGTTCATAAATTGGTAAACATGTTCTTTTATGATCAACTGAGTCATTACAGAATTCAGTGAAGGAAAGAAATCGGGAAAAGCAAAAAATAAGTTGTCTAAGAAAATTTTCAGCAGTTGTGTTCAGTAAAATATTACACAAAATTCTGATGATCATTTGGTATTTGCTTTATAAGAAATAATGTCTCAGCGCAAGCCATTCTCTGAGTTTGCTTCCTTGGCCCACTAGCAATAGGTAACTTATTAAATGCACTTTAGCCTTGTTAAAGTATTCGCCTTCTTTTTTAAATGCACTAGTCGCTCGGGATTTTGGGCCTCCATTGTCCAATCTAGAAAAAGAAGTAACTATTTGCACTCAAAATTCGAAGTTTTCGGTCTTCAATCCAATAACTTTTGTTCTTAAGGTCTTAACACACACACATAGCTTTTTTTGCGTTTCCCACTCTTAGTTATGCCTTATTAGAGTTCACAAGCAATACAAATCTAGACGCTGTGATGATTTAGCAATCAAAATTCAAAGTTTAATGCCAGAGTGAAGGCTCGAACGAGCCCCAAAACTTAAAACTTACGGTGCTATGTGCCTGTTCACCAACATAAAGTAAATCCTCCAGAATTTTCTCTCTTTCATAATGCGTGGACACAATTCATAACGTAACTTAGAAATTTCCTGCCATACATGAAATTAAAATGAAGGTTAAAAGCATATACATCGTAATAATGCATGTTTTCAAGGAAGTACGGAAAATATAAATTCATTTCCTCAAGCCCATCTTCATGGCATGCATAATAGAATGCCAAAATACAATGAACTGAAAAAATCTACGTTCATCTTCAAGGTTGCCAAGTTTATTAATAATAGTACCTTGACAGTTGAAAGAACAAGACTTGCATGCTTCGCCTGCCACTCAGTTAGATCCTGACTAATATTTGAGACTATGGGGACACTGGACATTTGTGAATCATCTACGCAAAGGGAAATGAACAAGTTTTAAAAATAAAATATTGGTGGGAGAGAAACAAATAAACATGTAATATTTATCATCGTTAAAAAGATGCTAACATCTCAAGAGATTTATTGGCTTAAAAGGTTAAGATTAAACAGTGCAAAGGGTTTTTTTATTAGGTGCATATAATTTCAGCAACAAGAGATTTTAATGGGTTTGGAGTTGCCAAGATCTGAGGGAAGGATATCAAATTTCTCTAGCTAAATTTCTTCAAGCCCAACCTCAAATGGTCATGTAAGTGGACAAATAGGAATTTAATTTGTTTCACACTTCAAAGCATATTGGCTTAAATAAGGCTCTAGACTTCACTAATGGACCGTTTTCCCGCTCTATTCAAATGGAATGGTCATTCCCTCGTTGTCCTCAAATAATTGCAATGGTACTGAGCTAAAGCTCCAAATTAAACCTGTTAAATACGCTTCAACCTATTACACGGCAGATATTCCAGAGCATGGCACCGGCATTTAATTCTGATATTGGGGAATGAATGATTTGGGATGGTTTCTGCCAATTAAGGTAGTTCTTCAAATTCAATGTCCCCCTCTATATTGAGATTCAACCTTCGATAATTCGTCAGCTCAGTTAAGCTTAATAGTCTTCACTTTTAAAGCTTAAGTTCTTGATAATTCCGGTCTACATTTATTTTTTCTCCCCCTGTTTATCACCATTCCGTCCCCCCGCTTCTTAATCATTCAAGCAACCAGCAAAAATGACAGAGAATTAAAGAAAATGAATCAATTACCTTCGAGTGGAAAATCTCGAAATGTACTCATAGTGATCCCTTTGACGAAGTCCCTCAGCTCTTCGTTTATCCCAAACCGCTGCAAATCCTCCTCCCGCGTCTCTTCATCATAAGCGTTCTCCTCGAGCGCGCCAGACGGCGGAGACCCTTCGACCAAGTGCTTGATAAGATCAGCTCGTTTAACAGCTTCCGCTTTAATTTGTTCAGCTCGCTTGGAGGCTTCGTTAGCAAATTCCTTGGAGCGTTTAGCAGTCTCGGAAACGATATCGGACAGTCTAGAGGATCCGATCGAGAGCTCTTGGGAACGCCTTGCAGCTTCCAGAGTCAGCTCCTGTGAGCGCTTCGCTGTTTCCTCAGCAAAACTTCGAGCTTTGTTCCAAAAATCCATGGCGGAACCTCGAATCTCACTACGCGCGCTCTCTGCTCCTCAGTTTCGGTCGCGCGTCGACGGGATGTGAGAATAGAGGAGAAGATGGACAAAATCCGGTGAGGGAAGCCCGCACGTTTTCACGCTGGTCTGCATTCTCCTTGCTCCACGTGTCATCGACGAATGGGCAAATCCAATATTTTTTAAGTTTAATTTTTAAAAAATATATAATATAACTATATATATATATATATACACATTTTTAAAAAATATTTCTATAGTTGAAATAAATTAAATTCAGTCCCTAATAATTTTAAAATTTATAATTTATGTATATTCTATGATCTACCCTTCTAGAAATTTGTGATTAATGATTAACCATTAAATCTATTTATTTAAATTTTATACCTCTAATTTTTTTTAATTCATTTTTAAAATGTGAGATACTTGGACAGTGAGTTTGCAGCTGAACAACGGTACAGTGTTTTGACAGTGACAACTGTCCTACCAGATGGGTAGAACCAAAGAACATTACACTGAGCTAAAACCATTTATGGTAGTTGATACCGAAAACTCTACTAAATAATAACGTTGGTATGCCATATGTCGCCCTGTGATTACCTAAAAAGAACATTCTAAATTTCTTTATTATAATAATTATTTGAAACGTTAAATAAAAAATGTGTAAAATAATATTATGAGTTAAAAGATGATTTTTTAAAATAAGTTTATGGTTTTTTTATTGTTCCTCGTTCTTATCCATTGGGAGCTTCGCGAAGCTTCCACGACAATCCCCTTCTTCTTCGTCTTTCCATTCCCACAGTTTCCTTTTCACTTCGAAAACCATCATCTACGAACCGTATCGTCTATCCATTCACAGCGCAGCACGCCAATTTTCATCCACGCGGCACCATAAAAGCCACCAACTCAACCAGCTCTCTTGTACACCACAATCTACCCAATTCATTCTCTTTGACCCAATTGAAAGTTTTCGATTTCAAGTGTCTTCGTCAATCTTTTCCCCTTTTTCCAAATCTCGAATCCGTCTTATAAACCAGTGGGAACAACAAAAGTAGCGAAATCCACTTCTTAATTGGAAGTTTTTCCTTTTTTTCTCATTGATTTCTCACTTTTTTTGCTTGCCTTTGGATCCAATGCGTACAAGTTGCCGCACAGCGACAGTTTTCAACGAGTTTTTCTATTGGTGGATAGAAATCCAGGATCCTCGCTGTTGGTTTTGAAGAAACAGTCAAATTTTCACTTTGTGGTCGAAGTTCTTGGCTATTCGAGGTTCGATTCTTCCTTTCTTTCCCTCTAGATTATATCTCCTTATGCGATTTTCGTTTCTCATCGGATTGCGATTATACTGTCAATGTTTCGTCTGATTCTGTTTCTTGGTGTAAATTACTCATTTCGCGACGCTGAGATTTCGTTTTTTGTGTTTCTTTTGCGTATTGATTGATATATCTGAAGCTAATGTAGTGTGAATTGAATTGGAGCTGAGATTCAATATCTATTGCCTTTTGAATTAGGGTTCTTGTGTTCTCTGGTTTCTGGAATCATGTTGGTTATGAATGTGATGAACTCGAAGAGACAGAGGCGTCCAAATGTTAGGCTTGGGGAAATTGGGGACATTTCTGCAGCTTGGGCCTGTGGGTTTTCTCATAGCAATAGGGGAAAGTTAGCTCATAAGGAGTGGAAGAATGGTTTGGACCAAACCATGGGTTATGAAGATCATAACCCCATTGTTTTTGGAGATTTGAATCCATTCTCTCCCAAGCTCACAATCTCCCCACAAACTTCAACAGAGTTGCAGCACAATGAAGAGGACACCAATAACCTCAAATCTTCTGAATTGGTTTTGGAATGTCCCATGAAGTTTAGTGATGTGACTAGGAAGTGTAGAGATATGAAGCGTCGGGGGCGTAGCAAGAACAGCTACGCCATTCTCGGTGGCAGTTGGAGCTCGAAACATAGCTCCGATGACTTCTCGATGGACGAGAAGGAATGTGAGGGGACAGGTAATTCTGCTAATGGTTTTGGTGACTCCTCTGATCATCAAACACCAACGACTAGCAAAGAGTACGGTATCGATCAACCGTCGATGCATCGAGAGCTTAAGTCAAACAACAATGCGCAATTTACCGGTGAGAAAGCTCGGGCGCAAGAAAGAACGAGATTAGAAGATGAGAATACAAATGCTGTTAGTAGATGGTTAGAGGAGGTTGGATTTGGGAAGTATGCTGGTGTGTTCGAGATGCACGAGGTAGACGAGGAGGCTTTGCCGTTGCTGACCATTGAAGATCTCAAAGAGATCGGCGTATTGTCTGTCGGGTCTCGAAGGAAACTGTACAATGCAATCCAACACTTAAGAGGAGGAGAGGAAGAAGGTGTTTGAAAGCTTAGAAAGCTAAATGTGCAGAGAAAAAGATGTACATATACCTCCAACATCTTTTGTGTTGATTACGTTACATGCGTGAATGCCACAACTTCCTCTTGGCTGTAATTTTGATGAACAGATATTGTTCTATTTGAACTTTTCATTTCGGACTCTCTCTCAATGTTTTTAAATGCATTTATAGCGGGAGGTTTCTACACCCTACGTGGGATCTCTGAGTTCTAATATGTCAAGTTAGTTTGAAAAAAGGGTCGGTTGGTTTATACGTGTCTTGACTAATCTCACGAGAAGAACATTTAATCTTGTTATATCGGCTTCATTGTAGTTGATTCAAATGGATGAATAATATAGCTATGAAGTTATGTGAACATGGTTCAAATTTAGGAAGAATATAGTAAACATTTAGATTCACAATATTAAATATAGTAGAAAGAAATAGTAAAAGTTCCACACCGGAGAAACCGCAGCAGAGTCCCACATCGGAAGAGTGTGGAAGAAAGCGTAGCAGTGGGACTATAAAAGAGAAGGAAGTGGCTCCTGGATAACATACTTACCTGGACGGGGTCAATGGGCGATCAGTAAGGCCTATGTCCTAGGTTGGTGACCTCCATTGCACTTAGGAGAGGTGCCCGCCTAAGGTCGCCCAAGAGGCAGAGCCTACGTCATAATTTGTGGTAGTGGGGGCCTGCGTTCGCGCGGCCCCTGCCTAAATATGAACTACAAGCATTATTCTCTCGGCCCAAATGGGTTTTTCTAAATTCATTTAATAAATTTTTCTAATTTCAAAAAGTGAAAGTAGAATTATTCAAATAAAAATTAAAAAAATTTGGTAATTGAAATTGAGATGCAAAGGAGATTTAAATAAATGAAAGAGACCCACATAATTATAAATGTAATAAAATGAAAAAGCGGAAAATGGATAAATATTTGGGTTAATATCTAAAACAGAAAAATATCTAAAATTATTATTCAAATTTGGATTAAATTCGATGCAAGCTGACCCGACGGCGACGTTTTGAATGCCGTCCAAATGACGCACCTGCCGTCCTTTCCAACTCCTACATCTTCAATTCCCTATTAATTATTCTTTTGACCTTCGGTCTAAATTTCTAATTTATTCCCCTTTTAAACTAAAATTTTACTAATATGTAAATTTATTATTTTGGGTTTGAGTTTAAGAGATGAACCTAAATTTTACTTAAAATAATTATAATAATTTTCAGGAAACAAAATAATACAATTTAAACACATTTTTAAAATTTAGAAAAGAAAAAAAAAGAAACTTTTATTAATAATGGGTTATTATCATGTACTTTTGGGCAAAATTACTTGAAGAAGGGTTGGCATAGTTTGGAAGACGTTGACCCATGAAATGTTGGAAAATACAAAATAATAATTAATTTTCTTCTTCTATTATTATTAATATATTTATAGGAATATTGGGGTGGGCCCCAGAAATCACATGATAAGTGGGCCCAATTAGACTGACATGTCAATGTCCCCATTCCAACCGACTGGGCCTGAGAGAGGGGGCTGAGCCCATAGTTGGTGGTGGCTTAGGACAGCGACGCCCATTACAACTCCACAACACAACCAATCCTCTCCCTTCCAAACCCATATCTTTTTCCCAATCTTCTTGATTGTGATATCTCCCACATTTTCCTTCTCTCTTTTTCTTTTTTTTATTTATTTATTTAATTACCTATAGAAACAACTTTAATTTTAATTTTGAAGAAGANTTACGTCACCGGCCTATGACCCGTAAGACGAAGCGCATGCACCCAACTACTCGAGCCGTATTCTAGAAGACAACGTATTTCTCGCCCTTGTACATTTCGTCATGACCTAGAGTTCTTGGTGCGCTTCCATGACTCGTGAAGTTGAATTTAATCTCGTAGCATTATTTTCAACTTCTTAATATAAATTGTTTTGGCCCGTTACATATCACCCTCAGTTTCACAGTTTTAAAACACGTCTCGTCACACCCTTATAAGAAATAGAGATCTCACATTTGTAGTAATCCAAACCCACTGCTAGCAGATATTGTACACTTTAGCCCATTACGTATTGTTGTCAGGGTTTCGATTTCAAAACGCGTCTTCTAAGGAGAGGTTTCCACAGTCCTGTAAGAAATGCTTCGTTTCTCGTTGCTCTCCCCAACCAATGTGGGATCTCACGTTTGTAGCAGCCCAAGCCCACCGCCAGAATTTCTCGTGCTCTCCCCACTCAATGTGGGATCTCACATTCGTAGCAGCCCATATTGTTTGCTTGAGACCATTACATATAATCGTCAAGTTCACAGTTTTAAAACCCATATTCTAGGGAGAGGTTTCCACACTCTTATAGAAATATTTCGTTTTTCTCTCTAACCGATATGGAATCTCACACTTATTCTACCCCAAGTACACCACTAGCACATATTGTCTACTTTAGCTCATGTATCGTCGTCGTCAGACTCATAATTTTAAAATGTTCTTTTAGAGAGAGGTCTCCACACTCTCACAAAAAAATGTTTCGTTTCCCTCTCCAACCGATGTATCATCGTCAGCTCACAGTTTTAAAACACATTCTAGGGAGAGGCTTACACACCCTGGCAGAAATGTTTCGTTTCTCTCTTCAACAGACATGAAATCTCACACTTGTAATAGCCCAGATATTGTCTACTCTAGCCCATTATATATTGGTCAGACTCATGATTTTAAAATGTTCTTCTAGAGAGAGGTCTCCACACTCTCACAAATAATGTTTCGTTTCCCTCTCCAACCGACTTAGAATCTCACATAATATTCGATTTAAATAATTCTTAAAACCAAATAAAATAAAATATATTTTATTTAACACAAAATTATAAAATAAATTCTTAGGGCTCAAAAGCTAATTAGGATGAGAGAGAATTAGGGTTTGAAATTTGTAGAGAGAGAAAGAGAGCATAAACCTAATATCGGACCCCATCTCCATGTGAACAATTTCTATGTCATTTCCTTTCAATTCCCTCTTCCTTTCCTTTTCACACTACCTATTCTCGAGCGCTAAAATACTATTTTAGTCCATATATTCCCGAACTCGTAATATTTTAGCTTTTTTTTTTAATACAAAATTTATAAATAAATTTAGTTTAGGTACGATTCATTATATCAAAAAATAATTTAATTTTAGTCGTCGTAATTATTAATTTATGGAGTTGTATGTTTAGAGTTAGTCTAATCGTAATTAATTAGTTATAATGCAATGTAATGATGTTGGTGATTAGCATTTAATTAACTCATTTACTAACCGATTATCCATGCAATTTTTAATTATATGGAACGATGTTTTAAAATTATCTTAATATTAGTTAATAATTAATATAAATTATGAATTTTGTAGAATTTTTATAGGGAAAATAATTTGGAAATCAGTTGGAGAATATAAATTATAGGCACACGTGGGGCAACGTCAGCAGTATATCCTGATGATAAAGACCTCCCAGAATGGATTTTTCTAATGTCACCGTCACCCACCAGGACAGCCCCACCCGGACGGTTGGATTTTACCCTCTCTTCCCATTTATGTTTTGGCTGTGAATCACAGCCCTGTTTTAATTAATGTGAACCTAATTAAAAACTATCCACGTATATAATTCATTACCAGTAATATATATATCAGAAATAATGAAGCAATTTATAAAATTCTGCTTGGTTGGAGAGAGAAATGAAGCATTTCTTATAAGTACGTGGAAACTTCTCCCGTTTTAAAACTGTGAGGTTGACGCCGATACATAACGGGTCAAAGTAGACAATATTTATTAGTAGTGGATTTGGGCTGTTACTAACGGTATCAGAGCCAAATATTGGAAGGTGTGCGAGCGAGAACGCTGGGCCCAATGGGATGGATTGTGAGATTGGTTGTGAAGTCTCTAAAAGATGGGTTTTAAAAATATGAGGCTGATGACAATATATAACAGGCTAAAATGGACAAGATTTGTTGACTGTGAGCTTTTAACGTTACACAATTTCACAATCATTCGATTGAAATGCTATATAAAAAACACGAACCAGATGAAGGAACCTATCACTTCAAGAGCGTTTTCGATATCGAGAGGCTAGCTATCTGCTCTTCGATTGGATAGTAAAGGTCGGAGAATTACATTTTTTAATTGGGTATAATAAAACAAATTAATTTATTTAAAATTATAAATAAAAAAAAAAACATAGGGCCATAAGGTTGAAGACATTTTGGTGTGAGGGAAGGAGGAATGAAAGACATATTTTCTGCGTGCAGGTGCAGTGGGCCCAGTGGGCCCAGTGGGGCCCATTCCTCTTGCCCTCCATCGAATTTAATTTAATAACAATTTTATAACTTTAAATTGGTAAATAATGAATTTTAATTTAGGGTTAAAAAAATATATTCGAAGCAATTCTGAAATCAAATTAAAAAAAATTAAATTAAAATTAATACGACGTCGTAATAAAAGGTCACTGTGAAGGCTAAATTTATCAACATATAAACAAGTGGAGAAATGATGAATGTGAAGTGTAGTTTAATAATTACATTTATTGTCCAAAATGAAGAGTGGATTCCATTATGGATCATTTTTTTAAAAAATAAATAAAATAAAATAAAATAAAATAAACAAAGCATCTAGCTAGGTTCCAATTACCTGTAGAGCACTAGGGTTTATGTCACCTCCAATCAAAATTAAACACATTTTTCTTATTATTTTATCTCACCGGTCTTATACCAAAATTTATGTGCATTTAGTTGGTATATATAATAAGTATCCATTATTTTAAATATTTTTAAACTAAATTTTATATTATCGGTATCAGTATTGGTTTATACGTGTATTTTATTATTTGAGCGTTATAATATATATAACAAAAAAAGAAGATTTAAATTATTTTATAAAAAATAAGAAATGAAATTATTTAAGAATATGGTGCGATTTGATGCAAAACACATGGAAAGTTATTATGGAGATTTAAGGATTTGTGAATCATATAATAAGAAGGATAAAATAATGATGAATTTGGTGGATAATTATAATTTAAGTAGTTAGGCTAAAAGGCATTTCACAGAATGGTGGGCGCATTAATTACATATATTTTAACTTCCAGGGAGGAAGGTGACGGATCGTGGGTGCACTAATCACTTGATTAATTGGCTTCATTAAATTAATTATCCTAATCTATGTACGTTCTTATTCACCTCACCGTACATCGTATTAGAACGATATTTAATAAAAATATTAAAAATGTAAAATGTTGGTCTAAGCCCACCACTAGCATTCTCTATGTCATGCTGACAGTGACCAATTCTGATACTATTTGTAACAGTCAAAGCCCACAAAATATTGTTCACTTTGTGCTTTCTCTTAAAGTTTAAAAACCCGTCTCTTAGGGAGAGATTTCTACACCCTTACATCGATAAATTTCAAAACTTTTTATGACCAATACGAGTGTTCGAAACTAGTTTGGTTGTCTTTGATCAGTCCAGATGACCGTGTTAGTTACCCTACCTTCGATTCTATGCTCGAACTCATCAATAAATAGACGTGGGAGAAACAGCACCGTCACTTATTTTACGAAGCAGAAAATCAAAATCCAATCGTGCATCGGAACATCAATCAATCGAATGTATAAAGTAACTATCAAAATAACACGAGACTTGAAGGGACATAGGAATCATCGCTAGGCGTTTGTTCGGGAATTTGTTTAAGAAATCTATAAAAGAAGCAGCCTAGTTTTATGCATACTAAAAAAATATTTAATGATGTTATGATGTATGGAATGTTGATTACTATTGATGCTGATAATACTGATAAGGTTCCGCTCGCACAATAATACTGTACAAACGGAATTATACAAGCATTTTATAATCACCCAATCAGTAGCTGAAACGTGGCAATGCCTGATCCATTTAAGCTCAAGCCTTGTAGATAAATTAGTATGGCCGACAAGTCGACAAGCAGATTGTGTGGTCGAAAAGGACCTACTGCTGTCGTCCGTCCACGTGTCGGCCATCCACGACATCAACTCTCCCCGACCGTACGGTCCTCCCTTATTCAACTTGGCCTCTGAGTTTTCCCGATTTTACCCCTGAAATGCCTCAAATTTACTAAAAAAACATTAGACATTTGAAGCTGCGCAGGGGATATTTGTCAGTGTTTAGAAGCTGAGATTCAGAGACTCAGCTCCGTTATATCACACACTTCCCCAAATTTCTTTATCATCATAAGCCCATCAAACACTCCCACCCAAAAGAAAAAAAAAAAAATAAAAAAAATAATTAATTTTCTTTTCTCCTCTGCCCATCTTCAAGAAATTGCTTTCGTTTGGCTCTGGAAATGCAGGGCATACACTCGATTGGTGGCGGAAGCCGCTTGTTTGGCGGCGGAGGAGGTGGCGGCGGGGACCGTAGCCTGAGGCCCCACCTCCACCACCACCACCAGAACCACCAAGCCTTGAAGTGCCCAAGGTGTGATTCTCTCAATACAAAGTTCTGTTATTACAATAACTATAATCTCTCTCAGCCTCGTCACTTCTGCAAGAGCTGCCGCCGTTACTGGACCAAAGGCGGCGTCCTACGCAACGTTCCTGTCGGTGGTGGCTGTCGGAAAACCAAACGAGCTTCCAAGTCCAAGCCGACATCTGACACAACCGGGCCACCACCTCCACTTCACGAACAGAAATCCACCTCTCATTCTAGCAGCGAGAGCTCTAGCCTCACCGCCGCAACAACAACCGCCGCCGCCGCAACCGAGGCTGTTTCCGCTCCATCTAAGAGTTCCGCGTCGACTCTATTAACCGTACAGGATTCGAAATTGTTCCCCAATCCTAGTACAAACACGAATTTCGAGATGGCGGCAGCCACAGTTTCGGACTGCGGAATTTTCTCGGAAATCGGAAGCTTCACGAGCTTGATCACGTCGTCGAACGAGACATTGCCGTTTGGATTCGGCAACATCGCTGACGCGACGCCTTTCGCGATGAATCATCAGTTTCAAAATCAATGGACGCCACAGAGAATGATGAATGTTAACGACGAACTAAAGATGCAGGAAATCACAGGCGGCGGCAGCGGCGGCGGGTACATGGATCAGACGGCTCACGTCGATCCATCAGGGCTGCAGAATAGCAGATCAAGTAACATTGGATTTGGACCGTTGGATTGGCAGTCAAACGGAGATCATCAGGTTCTTTTTGATCTTCCCAACGCCGTTGATCAAGCATACTGGAGTCAAAATCAATGGAGTGATCCAGACCCCCCCAATCTGTACCTTCCGTAAATCGCTGCAGACCACGGTCAAGACTTTCTTAGCCCACCATTTCCTATTTTTTCTAATTTCAAATTTTATTTTTTTTCCTAATTTTAGTATAAAATTAAAGAAATATCTCTCAGTGGAAAAAAAAAGAAGGAAAAAATGGGAAAAAATTATGCTTCCTTCTTTACTTTGTCTCTATGTAAATCAATGCCCCTATAGTTTATTAAAATATTTATTATCGTTATTTTTTAAAAAAAATTTGCTGTTAAATAAGGTTAATTAATTAATTTTGAAATTAAGAAGACGACGGGTGACGTACGAAGTCGGTTGAAGGGAGGGGGAAGTGGGGCCCAGAGTCAGCATGCGATATTATGAGTCCACGTAAGGTGGGGTAGGGGAGCCACGTGGGTTTAGGTGATAGGTGACAGGTGAGGAGGTCGGTTTGTCCTGTCTTTCAGGCCGAGGGTGGTAGGGGTAGGAATATGGTACTGATGATATATGGTGATTTGGTGAGGATTATGATGACGTGGAAGCGTTAGGGGTGACGTGGGGGCCACGTATCTTCTTCAAAGGACGAGAATATGGAGGTTTTGCTCCGACTGGGCCGACTCAGTCTTCTCCATCCATTATGACTTGAAACAGTTTTTTACAGTGTGACTTTGTGGTAATAAATGCACCTCCGTGGTAAATAAAGTGGAATTTTTTTTCTTTTATTAATTATTTATTTAGTCTAGTAATAAATACATCTCTCTTTCGTCTCTTCTATTAAATTTATAATAATATCTCCGATTCTTATATTGTCGGTTACATAATTAAAAGATAAAAAATAAAATGAAGTACGAAATTACAGAAATTGAACCCATTGAAAGAGGAAACTTATGCACGAGGGGTAAGTAATACTCTGAAACTTATGCATGAGGGGTTAGTAATACTCTGCCTAACTTACTGTGAGATCTTAAGTTGGTTCGATGGGAATGAAACATTTCCTTCAAGAGTGTAAAAATTTCTCTTTAACATGATAGGTATTAGATTAAAACAGACAATATTTACTAGCGGTGTGTTTGAGCAGTTATAAATGATATCAGAGCCAAATGGGTGGTGTGTCAATGAAGATACTAGGTCTCCAAATGGGGTGAATTGTGGGGTGGTGTGTCAGCGTGGACACTAGGCTCCCAAGGGGCGTGTCAGCGTGGACACTGGGCCTGGACACTAGGCTCCCAAGGGGCGTGTCAGCGTGGACACTGGGCCTCCAAGGGGTGGATTGTGAGATCTTACATCAGTTGAAGAGGGAAACGAAACATTTCTTATAAGGGTATAGAAACCACTCCCTAACATACTCGTTTTAAAAACACGAAGTTGATGTCGATATATAACAAGCCAAAACGGACAATATCTACTAGTAGTGAATATGTTACCGCTACACAGAATTTCCTCTCTTCTTCCTATTGTTATGGCTCCCTCAAATGCTCCATATTTTTCAACATTTAGCGAAAAACAAAAGACTCAAAATGCCTAGAAAAGAGAAAACAAAATGTAATTAAAATTGAAAGAGATGGGTCCTTGAGCTGTGAATTGAAGCATCACAGCTCACATGTAATCTTAGCATTTATTTGATAATGAAAAGGCTGATAAGCCTTGCCTTTCTTCTGCCCCAAAGGCCCATCTGTCACTTGCTCTTTGATTACCATTGCTAACCAAAACCCCCCCTTTGTCTCAGCTGACTCATTATCACATGCCTTTTGTGGTCCTAGCATCTCATTTTTGTTTCACTTTTCTCGTCCATATCGGCCAAGAAACCTCGAATTTCGACTCGAGAGAAGCTGATCGAGTCGAGTGTTGGAGTGAAATGTTAATGTTTGACTCCAATTCCCACTTCTATCTCTCTGTGGTTGCTTGTGTGGATGGATATTGGATTGCTCCAAGGTACTCACTCAGCTGCAATGGTCCTGTAATGGGAATTGGCATGTTTGATCAAGTGAGACGTGACTTGTGAAGGGTCAGTTTTCATTGTCGCCCCCATCCTGCTTCTAAAAGGCCTCAACATTCATAATTCAGATGGCAATTGATTGTGGCGTTGGCCGAGCAATGACGTGCCTTCGATTCGGGGTTGGCACATGGTGGTGGCTGATGGTGGTCCTTACTTTCCATCACCCGCCCCCCTGCCTGCTCGATGACTCTGTCAACTCCTGCAAATCTCGTGCTACCTGAGAGTTGTTTAGACTTAATCAAAACATGGTGGCATGGCATTGGAGTGGGACGTAATAGTTGAAAAGAAAGTGTTACCTAAACAGACAGATTTGGCATTTGCCTTCCCAAGATAATGGTTTTTTCTTCTCCTTTTTCATTTGGCCAACAGTGGTTTCCACTGCATATTATATGGTCCAATGGAGCATCATTAGATACTTTACCTTCAAGACTCTAATACCAAAAGTGGGCACCATTGAGTTGAATCCTTCCAAGTTGGGTCGGCATTGGACTGAGCTATCTATCAACTCAACCATTTGCCTCAACAGATCTCTAGAAACTTCCAGCAAACTGATTGTGGTCCTCTTTTATCATTGAGGAACATCTTATCTTGCAATTGCCACCATCTCATCTTCTTCACCTGATTTCAACTATCTTTTGAGCCTGTCAGAAGCCAAAGAGATGTCAAATTTCAGCAATGAGGGATTAAGAATGTGGTAGATAGTTTCATAAGCAACTGTTGTTTACTTGGAGTATCTGTCTAAGGATCAAGTGTAGGACCACGTTTCTTTGTGTTTATGCATAGGTTAAATCAGCATCAGATTCAGACCTATGAGTTCAATGTTTTCGATTTTCTCCTTGACAATCTCTTCATGTGTGGGCTCCTATACTACCCATATAAGAGGGCTAACAGATAGATTATTAATATGAAATGACAAACATTTAAGCTCAGAACATAGTACTTTAATGCTATATTAACTCACTAATAGAGAGGACATTACTTTTCTAGTACTACATTTAACCATACTTCCATTTATAATTCACCACATCAATAGCGTTCGAGAATAGTGTGACGTTATTTGAATAAAATTGTATATTACTTAGTAAGGTGTCAAAAGTTAAATTGAAGAAGTAGGTATGGGGTAATATTTGAATTTTTCTCGAATAGTCGAACCAAAATCTTAAACTATTTAAGGTATGAGAAATTTTATCTTCTTAGCTGGGCATATCCTCCCAATGGAGTGTTCCAATGAAATTCCACATCGGTTGGAGAGGGGAACGAAACATTCTTTATAAGGGCGTGGAAACCTCTCTCTAATAGATGCATTTTAAAACTTTGAGGGGAAACCCAAAAGAGAAACCCCAAAGAGATATCTGCTAGCGGTGGGCTTGAGCTGTTACAAATGGTATCAGAGCTAGACACCGGGCGGTGTGCCAACGAGGACGCTGGCCCGAGGAAGGTGGACTGTGAGATCCCACATCAGTTGGAGAGGGAAACGAAACATTCTTTATAAGGTATGGAAAACTCTCCCTAGCAGACGTGTTTTAAAACTTTGAGGGAAGCCTAGAAGGGAAAGTCTAAAAAGGACAATATCTGCTAGCAGTGAGCTTGGGTCACTCGGGTTATTACAGTTCCTTCCTAGAGATGTAAGACACTTCCAAATGTCTTATTTTCTCTAAAAGCTAATATTGAGGTAAAAGTGAGAGCAAATGTAAAGGATGTATCCAAAACATTATTTTTTTATGATTATAAACTTAAAAATTTTGGGCTCAATGCAATTTTACATATCTTATACAAAATGATAATGAATGTGAGTGAAAACAATGAAGAACACTGACAGGTTGGGCAATAAGATGCTCAGAAATTGCAGCAGGGAAGACATAGCCTCCACAGTTGCAGCCTTCGTGTTTGCCTCGGGTCAGCGGTCGCCATTCTTTCTGGGCTTCCGTTCCATTCTGTCTGTAAACTGTGAATTCAAGAAGGCGAAGATAATAAGCTATATGTTTCAGTTTCAACAAATGAGGGAGCAAGAGCTAATGAAAAGATAAGCAAAATTACATTGGAAAAGCAAAAGAATGAGAGCTGTTGGTGCTGTCATTCGACCCAAGTGAGTCACTGCCCACATAAGATGAAAATGAGGGCCTTCTCACTGTGTTGAAAGCAGGATCAACCTCAGAGGAACCATCATCTCTCTGATAAACAAAGCCATAAATGCTTCTGTACCGTCCTGTTTGGTTTTCTGGTGCATAGTCTTCGGCTGTGGATGTCCTGCCACCGCCCCCTACTCCGCTCGGTGATAAACCGGAATCGTGAAAGACGTTTCCATGTTCATTGTTGCTTCCAGCAACTCCTTTGCCTTTGAGCTTGTTTTCATCAAGTATCTTAGTCAATGATATTGCAATAGAGTTGGAAGAAGCTGCTACCCTTTTACCTGTTACCTACAAAGTTTGCAGACAATCAAATCAAGTCATTGAATTTTACAAAGATATGAACAAGTAAGCTAAGCTGAGTTTATTCTCACCTTTCTATCAAGATGCAATTTAGGCACAGATTTCTTATTGGAAAAGTCAGAAGGGATATCATCTTTTGCATCATAACAAAACTTTTGGTTCTCATTTACTTTGTTCAATAAATTTTTCTCAACGACCTGTGTTGAGTCAGTACTCAAAATCGACGACTCCAAGTCCTCAGATTCTTCAGTTGTTTTGATGTCGCTTTCTGCTACATCACTTTTGAGCATGCAGGGTACATAACCATTTTGTGTGTCACAGTTCTCCTCAAAGCACTCCTCACAAGAAGTTCCTGCTTTGTCAATGCAAATGTCTTTCACAAATTCATAGTTGGTTTCTTGAAGGAAAACAACAAGCTCGGGCAGCTCGTCGTTGATTGAACTCGTCGAGGAATACCGACTCATTCTATCTCCACTTGCTTCTGATTCACCAGGATCATCTTCACTCTCTTGTACAATACAGTTTCTTCTCTTAAATGACTCAACATCATCAACTTTCCCTTTGTTCTTCTCCATGCTTGGACTTTTACACATATTGTTCACTACCAAATCTGAAAATTCATTCCTCATTTATTCTTTAATGATGAACAGATCACCAAATTTCCTGGTTGGTAAGGTTGATCCTTCCAATTCTTATGAAGCTGACAATGAATTTGTGCAACACTAAATAAAACACACAATCAGACATCAATTATCTTCTAATTGATTCCATGACATGGAAAACAAACAAACATTCTATTTAATGTTGTTTTGGGAAAGTCAGCTCCTCTGATTGAATATCAGAAACAGTCTAGAATGTAACCAAAACCAACACTATCATTTTCACAAGAAAGATCCCAAGTCTAAGTTTCTTCCCTTCTTTCTTTTCTCAGCAGCCAAACAAAGACCTCTGAAATTACTATGAACATATATATACATATATATAAACAATCATAAGATTTGAGAAACCCTTCAAATCAAGCAATCTCATCCCAACAACTCCTGCACAAATAAAATGTACAAATGATCATCACCTGCTTTCAGACCAGATAAATCTTAGACAATACCTTGCCAATGTCAGAGCTGAAGCAAATGCAAACACTTGGAGAACATCAAGAAAGTAACGTCTAAAGGACAGTAAAAATTGAAATCTCCAATCTCCATCTCCATAAAGATTAGAGAGATCAAAGTAAAAGTTAAGCCTGCAGAATTACAGGGCCTTATAAAGCAGATGTAACTCAAACGCATAAATGGAGGCAGCTAGCACACATTGAATGCCCATAAAAGTTTTAACGGTCTACATTGACTAAATCTCTATTTGCTGCACAGCCCTATATAGAAACAGCTTCATTCAATTCAATGAATTATGGAAAGTTAATGATGATATTCGAATGCACTAGCTAACAGAAGATATGAATGTAAGCGTCCAGACTACGAAAATTTATTCAGTACAATTGTAATGAATCTCGTCGGAAAATACGGAATCCTTAATCTTATTCGACCGGAATAGCTGTAGAGATCATGAACCAGTGTAAAATGGTAGCCAATCACAGCATCCATTTCTCTGAAACGGGAATGTCCTGGCTGAGCGATACCCAAGAACCAGCCGGAAAACCGCCGTCCCTCCGACTACGTTGCCGTTGTACTCTCCCTCCACGATAGCTTGTCGCAGCTGAAATCCGCAACTTCCTGTTGAGACGGATAAAGATGAATTATTTCTTGTTACCCAGATGAATTATTTAACCTGATTAATACATACTTAAACTTATAAATTTAAATATTTGTAATTTAAAATACGAAATAAGAAAAGAAAAGAAAATACGGTGCGTTTCAGTAAGCCCAAATTCTGATTAGGCCCGACAGACTAGAGGCCCAATTATCTGGGCTTTTACACGACGAAGCCCAATAACAGTAAAATACACGGCCCATAAATCAAGTGCTTTGACGCCAACTTCACGTTGCCGGTGAGCGAAACGATCATCTTCCCCGCCAAATTCCTGGCCGTATAAAATGGACTCCGGAAAGAAGCTCTAGAAGGAGAGAGATTGCAATGGAGGAGAGTGAGAGTGAAATCCGAATCAAAACCCTAACCGGAGAATCACTGACCATCTCCATTTCCGGCAACAGAACAATTGAGGACCTTAAACTTCTACTCAGGAAGAATTTCCCCTCTGCCACCGTTTCCCCCAATTTTCACCTCTTTTCTAAGGCAATGAACGTCTCAATCTCTCTCTATCCCTCTCTATACGACTACTTTTGGTTTTGCTTGATGATACTTGACATTTTCGTTTCAGGGTACTAAGTTGAAACCGCAGAGTGAAATTAGTGCATGCCGCATTGACAAAGGCGAATTTCTAGTGCTCATTCCATTTACTAAAAAGGAATCTTCCAAGCCCCAACTTCGCGATCAATATGTACAAGGATCCAGTGTTTCGGGCGGAAGCTCAATTTCTCAATTCGCTGATTCTGCATGGTCCGATATGGTGCAGGATTTATCGTATTTACATGACTGTTCTGTTCAAGGGAGAGAGGGAAATGGCCTCGAGAGTGAGAGAGGGAATTTTGAAACTGGAGGTGTTGATGCTGAATTGGCAGCGACATGTAGTACCGGTTCTTCTAGTTTGAAAGCAAAAGGGAAAAAGGGTTTCGTTTGTAATGACTCGAATGGGATTTTAGATGACATTTTGAGGAACTTGTTATCGTCTCCTACTGTGGCATTTTTAAGCGAATACAATTGTGAAAACTTGATTAAGTTTTTGGAGTCTGTGGATTGTTTATCAGACCCACGTAATGAGAAGTGCTTGTTGGCAAAGCAAGCTAATTCCCGAAGTGGCAACAGAAAAGCGCCAAATAGAACACATTGTTCTTCATGCCTATGTCCAGTGTGGCTGAAGAAGATAATGAAGGCATTTGCTTTCTTAAATGTTCTATCAATGTTTGCTCAACTACGAGAAGAAATTATAACTGCAAGTCGGTTGGAACAAGCAATGGACCTGCTGCAGAAACATGGAATTACGCTTCGTATGGAGGATATGAAGCATCTCTCTCTTCTCTGTCCCAAGGTACTTGATTCGGTGTCCGTGAGCGTTTTCCAAGTTTAATGGGGGATCATTATATCATCATAACGAGAAATTGCAAAGAAATTCTTGGCTGTCAATTTACATGCTAAATAATGGAAAATAGCTCAAGCGACAAAAATACATTACGAGTGATGGATAATTGTCAAATTGTAATGACTAGGTTCTTTTTCGTTGTGTATGGATTTCTTAAGAACTCATGCTATTACATCATCAATCATTCACCCAGCTTACAGTTTTAACTAGTACATATTCTGCCCGTGCCAGGTAGTACATTTTGCAAGTGGCACTTTGGAAGATAGCTATGATGATAAGATTATCATTGTTATTTATTTGACCGCACAAAATAGTCGATGGACAGCTGATAATACGGGTAAGTTGAAATTCAGACCATGATTGAGATGTATTCGATTTCCAATTGGATTTTGCTTTATTTACCTAACGTTGTTGCTCTACAGCATATAAACTGTCCAAAGCACCAACAGATATCACTCCATTGAAGAGGCGGGAAAAATCATTTAAATTTCACCTTTGGGATGCTATTAAAGGCCATATGGTGTGTTTAACTGTTCCTTGTCTCGTTGGTTTTGTTATAAAATGTTTTCGCGACGAAGAAATGACTTAAGAGCATCCATGTTGCTATTCACACCGTTGAAGTTTTATGAGATGAGTAGTTTAATAGAGTTGAATGAATTTATCATACTTCAAGATTTCTTGTTACCCAGATGGTATTGTTGCCATCTCCTCCTTCGTGTCCCATATATGTGCACCAGATTTTCTCAATTTCAATATCCAGTCAGCACTTCTCCTATCCCTTCTGGAAGTAAATATAGGTTAGAATATTAGTATAATGCTGAAATGAGCTCGAGAGGAGGGTGTATGGTTGGTTATTTGGTCATGAATTTGCTAACTATAAACAACATCACTAATGATAACGGGACATGAATTTGGTTCCTCTGCGCAAACATTGGCCATTAATCACTCTACGAAGTCTAGTTGAAATCCATGCTTTTATTGGCCTTTGTGGATGACACGCGTGCTTTGAAACGAACGTGCCGAATATTAGGAATAAAGAATCCAAGTCATGTTAATAGTTCTTAAGAATTAAGAACGCTTTTCAAGTATTGTTTTATCATGTATCGGTGGAAATGAGTTTAATATCTGACCAGAAGTTCCCAAGTGATCCAACAGATATGATGATGACTTCAAAACAAAAAAGGACGATTAATATGATTTAAAATTTTTGCAATGCAGTCTCATATTTTATCTGTGCATTCATTTGGGTTTATTATCCAGCTAGTATCTGTGTATCAGTTTCACTATCCAGTGTCCGTTTTTCTACAAATTGAATTAATTAATTGGCTGGTGCGGAATGCAGCTTAGACATGGAAGCAGAAGTGAGATATGTGTGTCTTTTTCTTTGGAAGATTTAATTACGTCAAAAGCGTCTGCTGTGGATGGAAATGAAGCGAAGCGAGCAAAAAAAAGTGACATGGCTTCGTCGAGTTCCAAATCTGACCGAGTACAATGTCATGTATGAAATTGTCGTTGGTATATATTTAGTTATGGAGTTGTTTGGTTCTCTTTTTGCAAATTGTCAACGCAAAATCTGACAGGAAATCAAAAATATTTTGAGCTTTGATGTTGATTTTTCTTTGCAAGAGATGTGGTTTTCTAAACTTTGCTATCCCATGAAGTGTGCTTGTGTGTCTACTGCCCATTCACATTTGACTGTAAAAGTTTATATCAACCTTTTTACATACAGCATTCATGAATCCGAAAGTTCTACCTCTAATTTCATGTCTATAATAGTTTACTGCATGGTTTGTATGCTTAATTACAACAGCCATATGGTTTCTTGGCTTGACAGGACACTTCGAAACTCTTACCTGAGAATATGGTTGAACATCTTGAAAAGGGTATTGGATCTGAGGGCCAGGTATGTGGCTGAGGAAGTGAAACAGGGGCTCAAATTTTATTTAATTAATTGATAAATCAACATGTTTAGTCGTAGTCTGTCAATGGTTGACTAGGCCATCCAATGAAAAAGTGGAATTGGCATTGAAGTTGTCTTTTCCACATATTTTTAGTTGTTAATTGAGAAGTTTGATATGTATAATTCTCTAAACAGATAGTGCACGTCGAAGATATTGCGGCTAGAAAAGCTAATTATGTGGAAATTCCGGAGGAACTTTCTAATAATGTTATATCAGCACTTAAATGTATTGGAGTAGCAAAGTTGTATAGCCATCAGGTATGCACTCTGTTCAAGTCTTTTTGTGATCATGACAGTTCTATTTTATTTTGTTTTTTTAATCAAGGCTCACTGGAGTGAACTTTTGTGAACTCCGTGCCTCACTTGTGGGTTGATACGACTTATAGCTTGTATATATTCATTTTGAGTTGAATACATTTTCTTTCATAGAAAAAAACTGTTTTGATTTCTACCATATTGAACTTGATAGACAAGGTCGATAGAAGCCTCCCTGGCTGGAAATCATGTTGCAGTTGCTACAATGACATCAAGTGGAAAATCTCTGTGCTATAACTTGCCAGTTCTTGAATCAATGTCTCAAGATGTCTCATCATGTGCTCTTTACTTATTTCCAACTAAGGTATGTTCTCTGCTGCATTATTGCATAAGTTGTTTGATACAAATTTGCTTTGTATTGAAATACTAAATCTTTTTACACATTTAGGCCTTAGCTCAAGATCAACTCAGAAGTTTGCTTGTCATGATGAAAGGGTTTAATGCTGACCTTAACATTGGCGTTTATGATGGTGATACCTCACAGTCTGACCGGATTTTATTGCGTGATAATGCTAGGCTGGTAATTTATGAAGGCCGTTTCTTAAGCCTTCTCCTTCCTTCCCTAAACGTTAGTCTGAAAACCAAGTTCCTCCTAAAATGTTCTGTTCTTATACAGTTAATCACAAATCCTGATATGCTACATCTATCAATCCTGCCACAGCACAGACAATTTAGTCGGATATTATCAAATCTGCGGTAATGTGTCACACTTCACAATTTATCTTTCCGTTGTTCAATGTTCACTCTTTGTGGTACCATGTTCCATCCCTTGTATCATTCTCTCTCTAACTTTTGTCTTCTTTCTTTTTTAAATACTTTGGCCTTTATGTTCATCCTCCATTAATTTGATTGCCTTGTATTGGCCTTGCTGGTTGCGTGTGCACTAATTATGCTGATGTTTCGCACATTAAACTGTCAATATTGTGCACATTTACCTCAAGATTTTATCACTTGATTTTCTTACCCAGGTTTATAGTCATTGATGAGGCTCATACTTATAAGGGAGCATTTGGATGTCATACTGCACTAATAATGCGGAGACTTCGCAGGCTTTGCTCTCATGGTGTGGATTACCACCTAGTGTGTAAATGGAAATTGAGGGAGTTATTCATCTAAATTTCAACTTTAATTTTGTTGTAAAAAATATTCTGTTTTCTTGTGCAGTGTATGGAAGTGATCCTTCTTTTATATTCTGTACAGCAACTTCTGCAAATCCACGCCAACATTGCATGGTAATTGTAATGACTATTGCTAAAGCCATGTGCTCTTAGTATAGATGTCTACTGTTGTTTTTTAGTACAAACAATATCAAACAATTTAATTATGCATCCTGTTTTTCTCTTGAAACTCGTTTGAAAATGTATAGAAGCATCTTCGTTAGTGCAATATATGTTTTGTCTACTCTAACTTAATTGTTCTCTTTGCTATAATTTTAGTCTAGTGTCTTTTGTTGACATAATGAAGTGTCAAAAAAGTGGCAACATGATGGATGAGATTCAATCCAGGCATACGAAGGGTGTGTAATAGAGTGTGCTTTTACAAGAAGTTCTTTTGTTTCTGTTATAAGTCTTTCTAAAAAATGCTTAATATTAAATCTAGTTTTTTTTTTTTTTTTTGGGTGTAATTATAACCTTGGTCTCGTTCTTTTGACTGGACCCGTTTTTGTAGTTGGTTACTTTTGGATTGGAGGCCCTTTTTGTTGTTAATTTTGTACTCCAGCTTCTCTTGGGCTTTTTTTTTTTTTTTTTTGNCATTTATTGAATGAAAATTCGGTTTCTTATAAATAATAATAAAAAAAAAAAAAACTTAATAATAAAGCATCTTGTTGTTGGTTTTAGTTTTTCACAAGTATTTTGATCTACTTAAATGTGTTTTTTTTGTTTTTCGGTTGATTGATATTTTCTTCACAAAAATTTCTAGAACCAACTATTTACTGACACAAAAACTATTATAAGTGAGATGTGGGGTGTCGAGAGACTAGTGTGAGAAAATGTGTGAAGAGAGAGATTAATTAGGAGAAGTATGGATCTGGAGAAAATCTTGAGAGAGATTAGTAAGTAGAGTGTATAGAGAGTAATCAATGAAAGAAGTCTCTCTCCTTTATTATTCATCCTTTTAACTTTTAAATGATTGGCAATGGCTATATCCTTGCTTGTCGTTTTCCCAGTCATATTCTTTCAATGAAAAATCAACTTTGACTTCATTCTGTATGAATATGTAAATGAATTGAAATATGCCCCTTTTGTAATGCTTCAGGAACTTGGAAGTCTGTCAAGCTTAGAGCTGATTGAAAATGATGGAAGTCCTTCTGCCAGAAAACTATTCATCCTCTGGAATCCTATTATGGTACTCTCTGTAGGTCTGTCAACATAAATTACATGATAAAGTAATACTGATTTTTTCCTTGTTGCTTCTGTGGTACAGGCCTCAAAAAGTTCTCAGAGAGGTATTGATTCTCTGCAGAGTACAGAAAAGAATGCTAATTTCAGAAATCCAAGGCAACAACTTTCCATGTTTATTGACTTCAGTGGATGAGAACCAATCGCAGTATCATATCATTTAACACTTTGTTTGCCCTTTCAGCCCAATTGTGGACATTGCGAGGCTCTTTGCGGAGATGGTTCAGCATGGACTTCGCTGCATTGCTTTTTGTAAAACTCGTAAACTTTGTGAACTCGTTTTATGCTACACGTAGGTGATACTTTATAGTTGTAGTATATCATTCTGTCTTTTTGGTTTTAATATTTATTCTATTACTTATGCTAACTTCAATTTCACTCAGCCGTTCAGAGATAGTTCCAACTAAAACTTTCAATTATTCTTTTCATTGTTAAAGGCGCGAAATTCTTAAGGAGAGAGCACCCCATCTGGTTCAGTCTGTGTGTGCTTATCGTGCTGGATACACTGCTGAGGTATATGAGATGCCTTCTATTGTTGAAATACGACAATTCTCTTATGATATGCTTTTTGTAATTTAACTTGTCCAAAAAGTGCATATTTAAAATGGAGCAGGATAGGAGGAGAATAGAGAGTGACTTTTTTGGGGGAAACCTTTGTGGTGTTGCTGCGACAAATGCCCTTGAATTGGGTATTGATGTAGGCCACATTGATGCAACTCTGCATTTGGGCTTTCCTGGTAGTATTGCTAGGTAGGGTTCCTTAATCTTCTTTGTTATACTTGGTCTTTTGACTTTGTCCTTAATTTTGGTTTTTTGGTTTCTAATACTCTTATTCCTCCATTTGCTACATTCTTTTGAAGCTTGTGGCAACAAGCAGGCAGGGCAGGAAGGAGAGAAAAGACTTCTCTTTCTGTATATGTTGCATTTGAAGGGCCTCTTGATCAATATTTCATGAAACACCCTGAAAAACTTTTTGGGAGCCCAATTGAGTGCTGCCATATTGATGCTGAAAACCAACAGGTTCCAAATTTGATAGTGATGCTTGAAATTGGTGGCTCACTCCCCGCTTTAGTGAAGTTGTAGTTCTCATATTTCTTGATGCTGCTTTTTTAGGTTCTTGAACAGCATTTGTTGTGTGCTGCATATGAACACCCAGTTTGTATGGTTTATGATCAGAATTTGTTTGGTCCTGGCTTAAACACTGCCCTAGTGTCTCTAAAAAGTAGAGGAGATTTGATTCCTGCACCATCATGTGGTTCATCCAAAAGTATTTGGACTTATATTGGGAAAGAGGTATGTAAGTAATCAATTGATTCAGTCTCTGTTCGTTTGGTTGATGGACTAAAGTGTATTACTTATCAGAAATTGGATTTTGATACAAGCCTGTGGTTAACTGAACTATGATGTTCCTATTTTAATTAATATTTTCTAGAAAATTCCTTCACGCTCAGTTAGTATCCGAGCGATTGAAGCAGAGAGATACAAAGTTGTAGATCAGCACCGAAATGAAGTTCTCGAAGAGATTGAGGAAAGCACGGCTTTCTTTCAGGTGACTGCTGTTTAGAAAATAAGACCATTGATGTATTTAATAAGCAAAATCCTTTCTATTTTTTATTCAAAGAGATCAATAAAAGGTGAGGCAGGATCCTTTCATTTCTACTTTTTGGTTGCTCGATTGCCATTTTATGAAACTAACAATATAGGTTTCCGGCTATGTGGTTCAGGTTTATGAAGGTGCTGTTTATATGCATCAAGGACGAACTTATCTGATCAAAAGCTTGAATTTGTCAACTATGCTTGCTTTCTGTGAAGAAGCTGATCTAAAATATTACACAAAAACACGTGATTACACTGACATTCATGTTATTGGTGGTAGTTTGGTATGTTTGACTTATTGACTTGTCGCTTTTTAACCGCTATCTTTCTGAAGTTACATATTTGCTGTATATTGGATATCATATCTTCTAAAATTTGGATTTTGGAAAGTGTATTTCTCTGTTAGAAATGTAAGTGGTTTGTTTCAAAAGGGTTGTGGCTTTGGCATTTACGATGGAGAAACGTGACATGAATTTTAAATCCATAAAAAGTATTGTTACAGTGTTTTTCAGTAGTTCCCAATTTTAAATAGTTTCATGTTGTTAATTAGGCCTATCCAAGGAGAGCTCCAAATATTCCGCTCTTAAAAACAACTGCGCAAGCAAATGATTGCAGAGTTACCTCCACTTGGTTTGGTTTCTATCGAATATGGAAAGGAAGTAATCAAATTTTTGACACAGTGGACCTCTCCCTTCCAAAATATTCGTATAACTCTCAGGTGGAATTTAAAAACTCAGGGTACTTGTGACCTATTCTTTTAATCAATTGGCCTGCCATCAAGTCATGTTTTTGTTTACTTTTTTTCTTTTTTTCCATCACTCCTGCTGATTTTATTTTCCCTTGCTATGCTAAGCAGGCAGTTTGGATTCCAGTACCACTATCTATAAAAGAAGAGGTGAAGAGGAAAAACTATGACTTTCGTGCAGGCTTGCATGCTGCTTCGCATGCTCTTCTGAATGTAGTACCATTGTAAGTCTTGCGTTATAATGTGTTTAAAATTTTCCTTAAAGGTTATGCTCTTGGAACTTTGTGTTACTGAACGTGTAAATATAGCATGCTGTTGTAACAAGCACCTGTAAGAAAAGAAGGTTGGGGCCAGGGGATTAATGAGCACCTTCTCCACCATCTCCCTACATCCTTCAGGTGGGATCCAACTAATACTAACTAGCCAGATCTCTGCTCCATAGTTTCGTAGAGAAGAGAAACCTTTAGAGATCCAGGTCAAATGCTGCATGCATAACATGCGCCATTAAGAGGGGATTACGAAAGAAGATCTTTGGATAAAATGCATGGTGTTTATCCCCCCTAAAGTTAACAATCAAGTAAATAATTTAATTATCTTCGGGATTTTAGTCTTTGAGAGCAGGGTAAACAGAAGGATTGAGATTAGACATTGAATGAGGAACAAAGAAACTAAGTGAATCTGTATATTGTAGATTCCGTAGATTTTTTTTCCTCTAGGGGATTAGACTTTGAATGAACAAAAAGAAGGATTGGGATTAGAGTCATGGGTAATGTTGAACCGTTGGGTGCCAATGAAGATCAAAATTTTCTGCTATCAACTTAATTACAAAGCCTCAATGCATCTGAAATGATGCACAATAAAGGAGCCCTTATAGCCTCAATGCAGCTGAAATGATGCACAGCAAAGAACCCCTTATATGACCTTTCTGCTACATTGGTGCACCTTGGCTAGAAAAATCAGAATAGACTGAGGCATCTATTCTTGTAAACTTTTTCTCATGGGAAACCGAGCTATCTTTCAGAAAAATGAAAGAGATATATTTTTCCAACTTTTGGAATTCAGTATGAAGGAATTCCATGCATCATGGGTATTAATTGCTTGGTTCAGTACAACTTGGTCTGGCTGGTACATGGACACGGTTTGTGTGGTTTGAGTGGAGAAGCAAGAATTCATCTTTCCTATGGGCTTTATGCTTTGGGAGATGCAAGAATCACGAAGTTAACTACTGGGGAGAGGTCTTTGATTTGGCCAAATTCCAATTTTCCTCTTGGTGGTCACTTTCTTACTCTGTTCACAACTTCGCCTCTTCAATTGACACAAGTTGGAGCTAACAGGTCAAGGCATTACTTATAAACGTTGGAGGTTCTAATTACTGAAGAAAGAAAAAACACGAGAAAAATCTATAAATGTGCTGCTCTTTTGTTAATCCTATAAGTTCAGCATATTTTCAATCTTAGCTCATCACTGTTTCTTGCAGACGTATAATTTGCAACATGTCTGACTTGGCTCCTGAATGTGCAAATCCTCATGATTCTCGCTATTTTCCAGAAAGGATTCTGTTGTATGATCAACATCCTGGAGGAACTGGTATGTCACTTCAGGTGAGCAACGTGGAATTCTTGCTGCTGTATTTTTCCTGTATGTTAGGTGTGGGTCAATGCTTGAAGATCCAAGATCCTAGAATTTTTTACTGCTGTCAGTTTCTTTTTTGTGTGCAAAATCATTAGAAATGTGGTTGTTTTTTTTTATTATCAAGAACTTAACCGAACTTGTAACAGATTCAACCCGTTTTCATAGAGCTGTTGCATGCTGCTTTAGAACTTCTCACCTCTTGCTGCTGCTTCGGAGAGACCGGCTGCCCTAATTGTGTTCAAGTTTGCTTCAATTTCCCTCTCATAATAATAATAATACTAATAATAATAGAGAGAAAAATAAAAATAAATTGTAGGTCAAGGTTAAGACGTTAGAGTGATTTTTTTTCCTTTTCCCAGAGTCTGGCCTGTCACGAATACAACGAGGTTTTACACAAGGATGCAGCCAGTTTAATTATCAAGGTTCGAACTTGTAATCCATGGATCTTAATTTATTTCTGCTCGTGCTACTTTGTTTTGGAAATTGACTGAATTATTCATCCACTCAGGGTGTTCTGGATGCAGAGAAAACATATTACAGGTAAAATTTCTTGATTGCATGAATCTGAGGACGAATTAAGACTGTTATTTCGAGGGTCAGAAATCTCTCCCCACTAATTCACAAAGCCCAAAATATTCCTTACCACACTCATCTCCCCATATCTCAGTACGAACTGTCTACTGTGAAATCCCCTTCTTACACCTCCTAGTCTAAGTATGCACGCTCTGCACTACCCAACACAAATCGTGCATATGAAATGAAGTCTTATCAAAATATAATAAAATGGGAAGTCCTTCTAATTCTACATTTTTAACCCTGTTGTATTAGCAATCTCTGCTGGAATTTTCATCCAGTTTACTTATGAATGGTTGGGAAGTAAATTCAGAGAGTTATTTGTCTTTAGTTTGCATATGAAATGAAGCCTATCTAAATATAATAATTCAGTTGGCCTTTGAATTATTTCACCAAAGTCCAACCTAATAAATTTGCTGCCATTCTGATGAATAGCCCGTAGGCATAGAGAAGGTGGTGGCTGAAATAGTTGTAGTGTGCTGATGAGTGGCGACAGTGCACCTCTGAGCCACCTGAGCGTGTCAGCGCTGCGCCATTGACTTGAGAATTGTGATAGGTGTTGTTGAAGCTCCCACAGCCAACAACCTCCTCCGGAACGTTATTGATTGAGCTTGAGGTAAACAATAATCATTCTTGTCCTTTCTGAACATTTCGAAATTTGTTTTCTTTCTCTTCTTCTATTTCCTTTATTCGATATCAGTCAGTTTGACCCCATAGTGCCGAAGATTGATATCCATTCTTCTTTTTTTCATCAGATTATGAAGTACTTGCATGTGATTTCGATGAGACTTGCGAACTGTAAGGTTTCTGACTTTGATGTCTTAGAACTCTGTTCTTTTAAAAATTTGAAGTTCCTTTGGTGATATGCGTGTATTTTCTGATTCAAGTTCATGGGTACTTTTGCATAGGTGATTCACAGGTAGATCGGCTCTTTCGCACAAATCAGAGAACTATTGTATCACATCTACCAATTATATGTGCTGACGGCTCAAACAATTCATTACTTAGGCTTGACTGAACCTCGTTAGGATATATGTACATATATGTTTCTTAAAAGAATTATACATGAAATGATGGCTTCAATTGGGAGTAAAATTTTAGAGGAATTGCTCTTTTTGCTATTAACTCTTTCTTCTTCGCTAATGTTGTCCAATCGGTTGAAAACTTGAGAGGCATCGCTGTTTCCATAATGGGGGCTATGCTGACTACTGTTTATTATAGTTGGCAATGCCAAGCTTCTTAACTAGAATTAAACAATGGAAGCTTCCATCCCATGTGCTACTTCCAAAAATGTCAAAAAAATGTTATTATCTTATTTTGTTTATCGAGATTTGAAAGGCCTTCATGACATGCACAAAGTAACGATTCGAGTCGTACAATATACCATTTGATCAGTGAGGACTCAACTTGATTCGGCTGAAGCACAGGAGACTGAGTATGAACAATAAATTGGTTTCATTACATTATAACTAAAATGTTGGGACAAATTATTAAGAAATTGACATGCAAACAATAATCTATAGCTTGCAGATCATGAGGGAAGTAAGAAGAAGAAGAAGAGACCTACAGCTTGCGGATGGGATAAGAAGCTATCACCAACCAAAAAAATGGACACCCATAGCCATTTTCCTCATTACATTTTAACTTACTCTAATGTGCAAAAAACAAAAACATTCAATTTTCTCATCTCAATAAACAAAACCTCCTAACATACTCAAAATTGTCTACTTTTTGAATCTACAATGAAAGCATTGGTGAAAGGTACTGGAAGTGCCAAATGAAAGTAGTACTTCACTTTTAACTTGTAATGCAATCTTCAAAATAAGGGTGGCTTTGGTTTATATAATGTTTCCAGAGAGGTTTGTACCTTGTTATGCCCAGCTTCATCCATGGCTTCATGTTTCCATTGAAGTGAATTACAGCTGCGCTCTCGATCAACCGGTTGTCGATGTTCAGGTCATATCCTAAACCTAAGACATGCCATCTCCGGTCTAGTGGCTCCGTTAGCCCGTAGAAGGTTAATAAACCAGGAGGGAGAGTTCCTGGCTTCCAAAGCAAACCGTCAGCATTTTGTTCCTGCCAGTAATGATACCGACCAGTTACGTTTGCTTTCCTCCATGCAACGAGATCAAAAACATTCATTCCGAAGGCCCATCCACATGCCTGTGGATCAAACTTCGAGCTTATGATCGAGTTGGAGAAATTCAGGTACTTGTAGTAACGATGAAACGCTTCGAGGCAGGTTTCAACTGCTCCATTCACGTTTCCATGCAAATCGAGAGAAAATAGTGGCGTGAGGTCTTTCTGAACGACAACATCATCATCAAGGAACACTACCTTCTCTAGCTGTGGATAGATCTCTGGAATGTAAAACCGAAGATGGTTCAACAGCAAGAGATACTTCGGGTTACGCAGTTTCGGTTCAACTGCCAAATCTTGAAGCCCTCCAAAATAATACGCTCGTGTATTTGGATCGAGCATTTGTTTCAGAACAGGAGCATAAGAGGCATTTAGCCAAGAGAAGTCCTCAATCTTCTGAACTTCTATTGTGGATCCTTTGAAATCATTACTAAGGAACCAAGTCTGCATAGCTCCATAGTTGATCTCATTTGTGACAATGTGGAAGACCAACTGTTTTGGATGATCAGCATTCAAAACAGTAGAATTGACAACAACAGACGTCGCCAAGACATTATCCGAAAATATGCAAAAATGATAGAGATTATTATCCACGACACGCTGGGAGTTTCTCCTTTCATCTGCCTGTTCTTGAAAGGAAGGATATCTCATCCAATCAGCTATGAGTTTCACATTTAAGCAGTGAAGACTCTTAGGAAGAGCTTCAGCTGCAAGTTGCCCGAACACTGTGCTCTGGACCGTGGCAGCGTTCGCCCGCTCTTCAAGGGCTTGAATATGAGACTTCATTGTCATTATTGTCGTTGAAATATCGTAATGAGTGTCTTGAGCCTTGAATATTAAAGCGGACAGGCTTTTGATTATAGGTTCTGCTTCCTCTAGAGTGATGGGTTCCCCTCTCATCACAGCTTTTGAAAGCAATAGCTGAGAACTTCTGATTTTAGAACTCAGCTCCCAAGCAAGATGAAGATTGCTATGCTCTTTGGCAATAACAAGATAAGCTTTCGCAAGTGTGATTTGCTCCGATAATTGTCGGGAAAACGATGTGGCACTCGATATTTCTTCGGTGAAATTTAATCTGTCATGAGCAACTTGTTCAATTCTTGAGTTTCTCTCCTGCAAGAAAGAGTGGTCATGTAAGGAGTCAGCTACTCAACATTTAAGCCGTAATATGCAATGAAAAAGAAAAAGGAAAAACTATGAAGAGGAATGAAGCACTACCAGCAACGTAGAGCTTACGTGCTGCCAGTCGGACATACGTAGAGCTTACGTGTAACGGTGCTGTTCATTTTACTCTCGTAAATTACGATGAGGTTCTTTTCCCTTGCACATCTGTTCAATTTAGATGACTAACCATTGATGTTTTATTCGATTTGAACTACATATATTCTATAAGATGTTAAACAACTATTTACTCGTTGTAATACTGTGAGATTCTAAATCGGTTGGAGAGAGAAACAAAGCATTCTTTATAAGGATGTGGAAATCTCTCCCTAACAGACGCGTTTTAGAACCATGAGGCTGACGATGATACGTAATAGGCCAAATCAGACAATATGCCAAATCAGACAATATGCCAAATCAGACAATACCTGCTAACGGTGAACTTAGGCAGTTACAAATACCCTTCATGTTTAAACCACTTTTATATTCTATATTTCTGTATGGCATTTGATCAGCAGCCAATGCAATGCAAATCAATTATACAACCAGAAAAGAACAATATTTGAATGTTTTACCTCATTAAACAACAACTATATTGTTTCAAAAACAACAGAAGTAACCATCGTTAAGAGTTGACTAGAGAGATCGTCGTATGACATTTTGCATTGCCTCGTACGAGTAATCTGAACTTATATTTTTAATTTACTTTCAAGTATTAATGTTCAACCAAATGGTGGTGATTACCACCAAAAACATGACAAAACCATGAAACTAATGACTTCCGGGAACAGCTCAAGCTCACCACTATCAGATATTGTCTTTTTTGGGCTTTCCCTTTCAGGCTTCCCCTCAACACCCTTATAAAGAATGTTTCGTTCTCCTCCTCAACTGATATGTTGCGTTCAAAAGCCACGAAAATGTATTCTTCCAATTACCCCAACGAGAGATCCACAATTTAACAAGAGAAGTGACACGCACCCCCAAGATCTATTTTGCTTAACTTTAAGGTATCTCCCGTGTGAGATCCCACATCGGTTGGGGACGAAAAGGGTGCAAAAACCTCTCCCTAGCAGGTGCGTTTTAAAAACCTAGAGGGGAAGCCCGAAAGGGAAAGCCCAAAAAGGACAATATCTGCTAGAGGTGGGCTTGGGTCAACATCCGGTCTATCCACACCTGCTCTACTTCAAACAAATAGGGGGAAATCTCTTATTCTTTAATACTCTTCTTTCCAAACAGAGCATTTAAAACCATGACCACATTGCTTAACTTCAACCATTTCTATCTCATAGGCAGAAGAGTCTAAACAGCAAATTTCCTCATTAATTCTCACATCAGATGAGCGTAAATTCCACATCAAAGTTTAAACAAGTGTAAACAACAAAAAGGTCTCCTAATTATTTCCTCAGCTACTCCATAGTTGTGGTCCTTTGTGAGAGTAGGGCCACCTAAAATAGACTATGTATAGTACACAATCGATTCAAACCAAACCCCTAAACATATTAATTAAGCCATAGAAAACACTCTTTACCTACAAGATTGCTTCACAAATTTGATATCCATGAATGGATTGAACAGAACTGGAAGCGTATAATGACAGCCATTGATAAAACCACATTACTATCCAAGATTCTTATTGCTAATACCACGATAAAACTAATGGAAATATACAGGGAAGAACAGCATGATTATATCATGTTGAGCTCAGAAACCTCAAATCAAAGCAACAACAATTGAATTCATGAATGTAAGAGCAGCAGAGTAAGCAATGATTCGGCCAAACACAAGTTGGAAGAAATCAATTCAATCGAAATCGAGAAGTTCAAAACGTAAAAGTAAATTAGAAGAAGAAGGGGCATTACCAGGAGGGGCTGTTCGATACGATCTTCACTCTGGTTGTGATGAACTACAAACAAAACGAGTCCTACGATTGTAAAAACCCCAAAAAGCGCCCAGATCCAATGCGTAAACCTCCGTCGAACCGGGCGGCGAAAGTCGGCCGGCCGCCGCCTCATTTTTCACGGATCACTTCCCCCGATTCAACACGAAATCAAGAATCCGAACTGACCCATCTCCCAGATTCAATCAAAAGGTAGAAGAAGTTGGAGTATTGAATCTACAATCACTGTGGGGCTTAATCTCGATCAAGTCAATAGAGGCTGTTCAGTTGTGAGAAATGCCCACCTTTTTATTGAATCTAAAAACCCAAGAGAAGGCAAAGAATAAGTACCCAGAATCAGAATCAGTCCTACAAGGCAATGACTAATGAGAGCAAGGCTGATCTGTATGAGCTATAGCAGTAATGAAATTCATAAATTCACAAAACGGTCTCTCCCAAAAATGAAAAGGGGGTCTGAATGGAGCATAGGCTAAGGAAAAGCACAGCTCATGGGAGCATGTGCTGCGGTTTTGTAGTCGCCTGATGAGCCAGCGAGGTTAACTTGAATTGTAATTACCATGTAAAATGCCAATTCTTTTGGCAACACCATAGTTGCTACGCTGCCCAAACACATCAAAATTTACAATTTTTTTGCCCCCACTAAGGATTTTTCATCTCCATTTACTTCTGTTAAAAAAAAAAAAAAAAAAAAAAAAAAAAAAAAAAAANCATGACTTTGTAACAAAATTGAAAATTTGTGATGATTTGCTTGCTGGGTTTTTTTTTTATTATTATTATTATTAAAAAAAGTTTTTGGTGGAGTAGTTTCATTGAATTTTGTTTTTTTTTTTAACTTATGTAAAAGAAAAATTACTGCGTGCTTGTACATTAGAATTGGACGTTAATTTAAATATTACAAAATAGTGAAGAAAAAAATAAAATTGAAAGATCGAGCTAGGTTGATTGTTAACATGACATAATGTACTTTACACTAATAAGATTTTTAATTATTACTAACAAAAATAACTATATTTGAATGACATCTTTATAAAAATAATTGTAACTTCGCTCTTAAATTCATTCATAGTTATACGACCTAACATGGCACATAAATTCATTCAAAGATCGAGTTAGGTTGATTGTTAACATCACATCTATATGAAACATATCCACGTTTCATATGATTTAATATGACTCAACAATTTAACGGTTCGGCTCCGAATCAACTAGATGTGTTCGTAATTTATTATATTTTATACGGTGGATTTTCTTTGTTAAAAAATGAATTTATTATATTTAGCTAGATGAATGTGATGACAAGGAAGATTTTTGTTGCACCCAACTTGGAAAAAGAGAGAATTCAATGATTTAAGGCAACTTTAATCAGCCACTGAGTAAAAGAAAGGAATATGTTGCTGCCTTTGCAGTGAATAACAAACAAAGCCCTGCGCCGACACACAGCATTTACTTGCAAGGACAAACCAACTAAGCAATGACGAGCTCTGAGACTAACTTGGGATGGCTTACAAGCCCAACCACAGAAGGGATAGAGAAAGAGTGTAGCCAAACAACCCACAAGAAAATAGGTAGAAAGAGTCTTTTCCTGCTAAATTTTGAGGTGGGGACTTCTCAGTTATCAGAGCCTTGACTACAGAAAAGAAATGTATGATGTGAAGGGCACAAACTTTGATTAACTTAGGCTGGCTGTTTCTTTCAGTACCTGTCGGAATCCAACTGGTTTTCCCTTACCAGCGAGTTTCGAGTTAGATCTTTACATACTGAGAAGTGTGCGGCTGAAATGATCCGCAGTTTGGCCAATACTATCTCATAAACTAGTCGATTTATATTAATGCTCACCCCCACTTCTAATTGTTCTTGGGCTTCCGCTTAAAGTTTTTAAAATGTATCTGCTAGGGAGAGATTTTCACACCCTTATAAAGAATGTTTTGTTCTCCTTCCCAACCGATGTGAGATCTCACACTGGAGAAGCTCGAAAGGAAAAGCCCAAAGAAGACAATATTTGCCAAGGCTTGGACCGTTACAATTTAAACATAGCTTCATAAAGAAAAGACATATACCCTCGACGAAGAAGTCACGGTTTTGAATCCCTCACCCCATCACTCCAAAGACTATTGAACTAAAAAAACTAGATCTATTCTTTAAACGAATCTTGCTGGCCTAAGTTCATGCGACCAACCTTTCGGCTTTTTCAGATGTACTGGTCATGCATTCTCAAACTGAACATGATGAGAAAGCAGAAAGAAAGTCTAACAGTGATTGCCATGGAAGATGGGAAAACTATGCTCAGTTAATTCAACTTCAAAACTTATCAATGAAGATTCTTTCAAGATATCATTTTCAATCAGTTTTCACCTTTTTGTTCCATTTTTACCAAGAAATCTATGAGTTCTAATAATCTCATGTAAAGGACAGAGACAGCAAAAGCTCACTCCCAAATGCATGAATGATAATCATCTAGCTTGGATCAAATAACAAGAAAGTGGAAACAGAAGATCCATTTACAAATTTCCACATCATTTTCTTTTTGTGGGTTTCTACTTTTGAGTAATACAGCCACTCATGATCATAAAAGAAGCAAAAAGTGAGGTCAAATAAGACTTACAATATCAGAAGCCTCACAATTTCCATCTTGTTTTCCTCCGCACAAACAGCAATGGCAGCTGAAACGAACAAATTCTAACACAGGTTCAAGCCAAAAGCCAGAAATTCTTGTGACTTTTTGTAGTGATCAAATACCCTCCTAGTTTCTTGCTCTTCCTCCTCACCGCAATGGTCGGGCATGAAGAGTTTTGGATGCAGTACTCCACAATCCCGCCATGACTCCTTCTCTTGTTTGTACTGAACTTCTTTACCAGTGACCAGAATGGTGACTGCTTTCTTTGCCCAAGAACCAGCAAAGACACTCGCTGTTTCTTTGCTTCTTCCACAATTACACGACCCATCTCCTTCCCTTGTAGGAATTCCATCTCCACTTTAACCTGAAATTAATCAATAACGCATCCCACATTACTTATGTTCTAAATTGTCCCAGTTGGGTTCCTTTTTAGTGCCAGGTTTCTATAATTAACTTCGTCTGCTTAATCAACATTCACCTGATATCTAATCCACGAATTTCAAATTTGCACCATTCACAGATAGAACAGAACATGGGAATGATTGATCTAATAGAAAACATCATCCCAATTAGCCATGTTTGGGATATGGTATAGAATTTAAAAGCAGAACTAACAGAGCATATTCTTACACTAAACTTTGATTATGTATTGTTCACTGAACTCTTCCTTTTATCCATGTATTCCTATGGAAAAGAAGATGGAAGGTATGAAGAAACTTACCCCTGGCCTTCTCATTTGGCACATATTCTTCATACACAGAAGAAATTCATAAACCTTCATGTCAAGCATTTCATCGAACACAACGCCTACAAGACATCAACACCTTCAGAAAAAGAGCTCCCAGCAAAAACCAGCTAATCAACACAAACAAGACCTTGAATTATTTTAACCTTGTTTTGAAGACTTGGCAACATGAAGAAGAATAATAGAATCCTGATTTTGAACAGCATGAGACAAAGCCCATTCAAGAGCTCCTTTGCCCCCAAAACTAGAATCAACCACAACCATGATTCGATTACCAATCTCAGCCACAGACTTCGCACTGTCCGTGCAATACTCATCCGCCCCATGCCCTAATAGCTCCTCCTTCTGAAAAGTCTTAATCAAATCGCCGGTGGGTCTGGTTCGAATCTGCTGGAAACAGACCTTGAAACAAGCCGACGATTGAGAAACTCTCAACCTCTGCAATCGGGTGTGTTTCTTAGCCATTTTCCCGTGATGGGTTGAAGAAACTCAGGTACTTATAAGTCGTAAGAGGAATGAAATCAAAGTCTAGATACGCCATGATTGCCATTTGGAATTGAAAAATGTTGGGTTCGTTCATCTGGCAGTCCAAATTCATCAACGGCGTTGTTCTTGCTCGATTTTTCTTCGTTTTCTTCAGGATGGTTGGGCACCGCTTTGAACGTGCTTGACATGAAATTGAATTAATATATTGGTTTTCTATCCATTTCCATTTCCATTTCCCATTGCCATGCAGTGCTTCCACAATTTTTTAAATCAAATTCTTTGGCGTTAAACGCATTAAAAACCACTCAATTATGTGAAAATACCATTTTAACCCTCTACATTTCATTCTATTTTAAATTTTATAATTCTAATAAATCTTAAATTAGTTATATCACCCGTTTGAAATTATTTTGTATCAAAATTTATTAAATAAAAAATTATAATTTTTACAAATAACAAATAAAATAAACATAACTAGATAGGTAGACTCAATTGGGGACACTCGTATGACTCGAGAACCCAATTAACTCAGACCACTCACCCAATTAGTTTGGGTTGGGTTAAATTAACTCGACCAACCCAACCATCCTATTTTTAACATAGACTTTAAAATATTATTTATTAATAAAAACTATAAATATGGGAAGGTCAAATACGTCATCTACCTCGTGGAGGATATTTTTTTTTCACGTAAATATTAGAATTATTTTAAATATGGATTTATTAAATATTTCCGCACGTCTGCATTTAAAAAAAAATGATAAACAATATTTCCACACGTCCGCATTTAAAAAAAAAATAATTTTCCCAATTTAAACACGTATGAATAAATTAGTTTAATAATAATTTTAAATACTATAATTAATATGTATTTTATCAAATTATAGGAACTAAAATTTTTCTAAAAAAAAAATTAAAGTGGGAAAATACCCAATAAATTTGATGGTGGAGATCCATATGGTTGGGAGATTTGCAATATGAAGTGGAATGTCAACCTCATAATTAATATTCTAGAATTTCAAATTTAATTTAAATATATCAAAATATTCTTGAAAATAAAATATTTTTAAATGTATTCATATTAAAATATAATCACATGAAAATTTAAAATAATTGTTGGTGATTCTTTTATAAAAATTCACTCTCAAATGGAATAAAATACTATATTATATATGGTAAATTAAAGTTAAAACTATATAAATAAATAAAAATAAAACATATTATAGGGTGGGCTCATTAATGGGCTTACCCAACTTTTTCGGCCCAACAAAAAATTGTGAGGTTCAAATTTCTCTATTTAAAAAAATATTATGTTTTTAGAAATAAAAATAATTTGAAAAAGTATAAAATAATTTTTTTTTTTTTAAGTATAAATGTTTTAAATCCATTAATACAATAATAATGGGAGGGCATTGGATATTTTTGGGAAATTAAATAAATTAAAATTTGTTAAAAAAAACATTATTATAATGTGGGTCCTTTTTAATTTGTACTTGTGAAAGTATTTATTTCTTTATTTATTGTTGGATAATAATTAAATTATGAAAGAGCTTTAATTTCACTTGGAACACAAATAAAATAAAATAAAATAAAGCAAAATATTTATGTTTATTTATTTATTTTAAATAAAATTGGGTTTATTCAACTAAAAGTAAATTATTCTATAGATTTTTTAATTTTATTTGTAACATTAAATAAATAAAAAAGGAAATTAAAAGGCTATTCATGAGGAGGACCAGAGGCAGCTGTTTGTGGGGGAGCAACTACCACCTTGTTGGTTTCATTAAATAAACTTTGGTCTATAGACATGGGAACTTTCAAAACTCCATAATGTTTTGTTTTTTTCTTAAATTCGAACGCTTAAAATCATTTTTGTCGGGTTTAAAATTACTTAAAATATATATTTTTTTAATCAATTCAATATTTTAACGTAATTTTGATACTTTTCGATCATTAAAATTGTGTTTAAGAATAATTTTAAATATAATATTAGTGATTTTAATTATTTCAAGAATATTCTCAAACGTGTTTTTAATATTATGTAGAGAGTACACATCTCGAGTAGCTATGATGGTCTCTATTTTTCGAACAAAAAGTCAAATTGTTTTGTAAAATTCCTTGAAAGACAATAATTTTTTTTTTTAAAGATAATTAATGGTAAAATGGAATATACAATTAATTAAATTAAATTAAATCGTTTAAATAAAGAAATTTAGGCGTTTTTTCACAATTAACCTATGTTCGTATGGTTCCGAAACTGAAATTTTAATTTTTAAATGTATAGAAACTATTTTTTTTTAATTAAAAGAAATAAAGTTAATAATTTAAGTTTTAAAATATTTATATTAATTATTTAACTATCTATTTAATTTAATATCATATATATCCATACGGTAAAAATAAGGTAAATGAACATTTATTAATATTTACTGTGAGTTATTATTAGTTGGCCCACTTGTTCTATATCTACCAACCCCTAAGGGAGGGGTCCTATCTTTTAACATCTTGTGGGGTGGTAAACCCTCCCGAGTGTGCAGTAAATTTAAGACGTTCGGCTGCTTAAATTCAAACCATCTAAATCAATGCTTTATTGAAGTGTTGGACTTAAAACAACAATTACTTAATAAATAAATAAAAATTAATTAAATTATAAGTTATTTGTGTTATTTAATTTAAAACATTTAAAATCTTTAAAAAATATTTACTCTTTTAAATATGAATTTTAATATTTATACATATATGATTAGATATACACGTAGCTAGCTATGCTACTAAGTAAAATAAATTTTGGTGGGGTTGAGAGAGAGAAAAAGGGATATATTCGGTGGAATGGAGCTTTCAATTCTCTTTTAACACTCGAAAAAAGAAAAATCTCGAAACAGTTGAAACAGTGAGATTTGAAGACACTGTTCTTTAAATTCATTCGCATTTTGTCTTTTATGTTCTTTTAATATATTCGATTGGTTCATCTCTCGTATTGTTACATGAATTATCTTGATTCACGTATGAGTATAAGTGTGGTTTTAATTTGAGTATGAGTATTGATGTTGCTATTTAGAGTGAGTGTCAACTTGTATTTGCTCGGAGTCGAGATTTTGTAAACATTTTCGTTATAGTGATCGGCTACTACCTATGGATGTAGAAGATTTTGTCTTTTCAAACCACGTAAATGGTCGTTATTTATTAAAATTAATGGTAAGGTTACCGTATGAATTTTTAAAAATTAGGTTGAATATTATAAAAATATTTTAAAATTAGAAATTAAAGATGAAAATTTTGATTAAAATTTTGATTAAAATTAAATATATTATATGTATATAAAGGAAAACCAAAGAGAATATACGAAATGTAATTAATTAATGATTAAATGTTTGAGAGTGAAAAGAGATGGGAGCGTTGGATGAATACTAAATATATAAAGTTAAAAATATTAAATATAAAAAGTTAAAAATCGGAGGTAAAATTATTAAAATATGACAGTGGATGTGGGGCCTGTCTTTTAGATCCCGACATACAAAATAAATAAATAAATAAGTTTCTTAATTGAAATTTCATGCTTAATTACTTGTCCCTCTCACCTTATTTATTTCCACTATGAATGGTCCTTCTCCTTCTGCCCCCCTTTTGTTGAATTTTCAAACAATAAAAGTACAAACTTAAAAAAAAAAATAATAATAAATAGATAAAAACATTTTTGGCTCGTTTTTTAGATGTTCCCCGTTCTCAACAAAATACCGAGTAGAAATGAAGGGCTCATACTTCTTAAATGTTACCGACAAAATATTTAATCATATTTGACCTACACTAGCTAACTTTTTGCTCTAATACCACTTGTTCTGGTTCTTGGTCTACGTTATTCGAATCCACAAACTACGATATTTTGCTAATCTAACGACTCTCTGTTGTAACTAAAAGAATTATTTCAACACTTGCGTATTGTGCACAGACATGTATGCACTCGAATATTTAAATTTTTTGCATAGTTAAGGAGATGACTAACACTATGTCTACACTTAAAGTTGTCGAACCACCAACTTTAGTACCCATTGAATGATCCATTCTTCAAAAAGAAAGCGGATCCACGCAAATCGCGTCTTCGATCTTGCAAGTCAACCAATTATAGGGATTCACATCAGGGCATTGCCTCGAACGAACCTAATCATCATGCATTTACACGAATCTGCTGGAAAAAAAAAAAAACTCAAGGAATTAGGAGAATGGTTGGATTTCAAGTAACTATTTAAGGGAATTGCTACAAGAAGATGAACAGTTTTGCACTGTTGAAGCTATAGAAAAATATATAAAAATAATTCAAAGGGAAAATGAACATAATGGGTTGAAGTGAAATGAATGCAAAGCGGTCAGATCAGACATTGGATGCAAATTGAGTGGAAAAAGTTAGGATTTTTCATAATTATTTTGTTAATTTTCTGGAGAAAAGAAAAGAAAATAAAATGGTGAAGATAAGATTAGGTAGGGAAGGGAAGGTTTAACTGTTTAATAACCAAATGATTGAGAAACAGGTTTTTAATTTGTCTTAAAAGCTTTGGGTAATAATCGTTGACCGAAAGCAAGGTTGCCTCCTTGACGAAGACAAGGCCGTGAAGGAGCCAAATTTAGTGGGGGAAATACCAAAACAATTGCTATGTAACTAATCAAAAGCAAAGCAGCTAACTCGTTTGGGAAAACGACTGCTCTGCAAACCTCAAAACCGTTACCTTCTAATTCCTTTTCTACGCTCTGTTTTCAATTCTTGTGTCCCCAGAAATGGCAGCCACAAGCTCATGAGCTCTTCCATGGAGTTTGTGTAGCACACCACAAATATCTTTGGCATTAAGTAAACCCCATTTCAGCCCTTCTTCATAATACCACTTATGAACAGTGCGCACTGGTAAAGTCACACCTCTTCTTTCTCTCTCTCTCTCTCTCTCTCTCTCTCTCTCCCCATTTCAGTAACTTTTATGGTCTTCTTTCTTATAGCACCCTGATGGCTTTTCGAGCTCTTCTTTCTCTGGGACTTTCTTTGCATTCAGCTTGTTGCTTCCTTTTTTGTTCTTGATTTCTTCCTTTTCCTTTTAATGATTCGCATAGGGTTCATAGTTTTCGGGTTCATTTTGTTGCTTTCCAGCCCTGTGGTTCTCTGAGATCTGATTCTTTTTGACAGATTCTTCTTTCTTTTTCTCTTTTAGCTAAACCCATTTGGGGCAGGCTCCGAAACCTCATATGGGTATCCTTTTCGTTGTGTTCTGGTGGGGTTTTGGAGGTTTTGAACAGTGATTATGAAGGATCTTTCATGTTTAGCTACTGAACTGCAACTTTTCTTTGAATTTTGGGGTAATTTCAAGGCTATTTTCTTTTCCTTTTGGGGCGAGCTTCTACTGATTCATTTAGTTTTCTGTAATGGAGTCTTGGAGTTATGTTTCTGAAGGAAAGGGATGTATGTCTGATGAAATGAACTCACCTACTAGTTCGCTTGCAAGAAATAAGGATTCTGCGTTGGGGTGGGACTTCAAGAATCCCTGCAATTTCAGTAGCACTATGTTAGCAACAGGTCAACAGGTTAACAATCAAGGTTTTGGGGAACTTGTTTTCCCAGAAATGATTGGGAAACAATTACCTGACATTTGTGATATTTTGAGTAGCAAGGTTGTTGGTGGAAGGTTTCTGAATCCTGCTATGAATTCCTCCAATGCATTTCTGGGGGAGGATGAATCCACTTCAAAGTTCTCTGGCTCTATTGTTGACTCTAGCGGCCGAGATTCGTCGTTTATCGATTTGAATTTGGGGAGATTTGCTGACCAGAGGGATGCTCATGGCTACAAAATTTTCAAGGGAGCCCCTATTGTATCATCGTCTGAGTCGTCGATGCCTTCGAAAAGGGTACGAGCTTCCGGGTTGAATTCCCAAACTTATTTCTGTCAAGTTTATGGCTGTAATAAGGATCTCAGCTCCTCTAAGGATTACCATAAGAGGCATAAAGTTTGTGAAGCTCACTCAAAGACTGCAAAAGTTATTGTCAATGGCATAGAACAAAGGTTTTGTCAGCAATGTAGCAGGTTAGTTCATTTTCATCTATCATAATCCTATGTGCTTACTTCCTGAATAACATGATCATGAACTTTACATTGAACAAAAAGTAAATTGGGAAGAAGGGGCACTTACCCAAGTTGTGGCTTTTACCACTTATGCTGCTCCAAGGCCCCCACACACAGATCATTAGTATTGTTGCTGCTATAATATGTATTAGCTCTTGACTTCCAGGTTTCATTTGCTAGCCGAGTTTGATGACGGTAAGCGCAGCTGTCGTAAACGCCTTGCAGGTCATAATGAACGTCGAAGAAGGCCTCAGGTGGCTCTAAACTCCAGCAGGGCGGGAAGGTTTCTTCAGTCATATAATGGTATTAAAACTGCATCAATCTCTCTATTCTTAAACTTGCTGTGGAATCTCTGGCTTTCTGCTAATCACTGAATAAAATGCAGGTAGCAGGTTTCAAGGAACACCAGCAACATCCTTTATCTGCCAAGAGATATTACCAAGTGGTATTATGCATCCAGAGAAATATGGAACAAGTGATTGGTGTAGGACTGTGAAGATTGAAGACAAGAATGAATATATGCCTCTGTCTGCTGTTCATGTTCCTAGTGGTCACCTGCATTCTAAATCCCTCTTCTCTCCTTATGATATTGATACTCAAATTCCCCCTTTTCATGACAATGGACTGAATGCAGCTGCCACAAACATGTTCAAGGAGAACAGTAATCAATATCCTATTAGTGTAGGAGGTGTCTTTAATAACCCCTCATTAGGCAGTGAATACTTCAGTGTTTTTAGTGCAGCAACAACCGACAGAATATCAGGATTATCAGACTCCGGTTGTGCTCTCTCTCTTCTGTCATCTCAAACACAAAACTCCTCAACTCATTCATCAGGGATTCCCATTGCTCGTCCGTTGGTCTTGCTCGAGGGCCAGAATCATTACAGCATGAGTCAACTTTCTGAGAAGCTCATGGGAGTAAGCTCTCAGGTTTCTGTGAGTGGAGTGTCCAATAAATTCAATTCATCAGGGTTGAATACTCTTGGTCCCATATCAACACCTGAAACAAGTGATGCAGTAAACTTTGAAAGTACAAATCGTGTTTTCCATGGGTCAAATTTGGCTGATACTACTGAAGGCAGCCCCACCATTGACTTGCTGCAGCTTTCATCACAACTTCATCGCGTGGAGCACGAGAGGCAAGTTATGCAGGTGAAGCAAGAAAGTAATGCTTTCTGCTGCCTCCGGATCACTTAAATTTTATGCAAAACAGGTACCTAAAAATGATTCTCTTGCAAAACTGGATTTTTGTATGTTTCCCATGTTTATAAGATCGAGTTGAAGGAGTTCCTCAGAAAATTTTTTAAAATGAATTTTTTTTATGTCTTCATTTAACTTCTAAACAAAGTTATCTTTGTTTCTCTGATTGCAAGCTAGATTATTTCACCATGTCAATTCCATTAACATAACATGAAGATCTAAAATGAACGTGTGAGATCCCACATCGATTGAGGACGAGAATGAAGCATTCTTTATAAGGGTGTGGAAACCTCTCCCTAGGAGATACGTTTTAAAAACCTTGAAGGGAAGCCCGAAAGGGAAAGCCCAAAAGGGAAACCCCAAAGAGGACAATATATGCTAGCGGTGGGTTTAGAATATTACGAATGGTATTAGAGCTAGACACCGGGCGGTGTGCCAGCGAAGACGCTGGGTCCCAAAGGGGGTGGATGTTGGGCAGTGTACCAGCGAGGATTGGGCTCTGAAAGGAGGTGGATTGTGAAATCTCACATTGATCGAAGAGGGGAACAAGTGCCAGTGAGGACGCTGGGCCCTGAAGAGGGATGGATTATGAGATCCCACATCGATTGGAGAGGAGAACGAAACATTCTTTATAAGGGTGTGAAAACCTATCCCTAACATCCATGTTTTAAAACCTTGAGCGGATGTTCGGAAGGGAAAGCCCAAAGAGAATAATATCTGCTATCGGTGGACTTAGACTGTTACGGAACGTATGAGTACTTAGCATTAATTTATTTGATATGGCCCTTACCCATTTACATATTTGTTAAATCTGGAATCTTTCTTGTTGTCAATGATTTACTACATTCCTGAAATATGCACTTGAACTGTGATGGCCATTGGAAAGCATGTGGTTTTAGCTGTTTAAATTTGTTTCTTAAAAGGCAATAGCAAGTTAGCCATCCAGATAAGACTTTGGACAATCTTTGGTGCTTCTTAACCCACCAAGGTAACTGAATATGCTAAAGAGACTCCTTAGTGTCTTTTATGAAGATGTCTCTTAGGGTTAGTGATGCTATTACCTTCACTGAGTCTTTTATGAAGGATGGTTTAACTTTTTGTTTGTTGTTCCTACCATCTGCTGGCTGGCATTGAACAAAAGCATTCTACTATCTGTTTATGGACCTACAAAAACAGGCTATGTCATGGCATTTTCTCAGATCCTTGAGTTTTGACAACAGATTCGTATTGGAACAGGTGGCGTGGCAGGACGAAGTTTGTGCTGACTATGAACAATGCAGTGGATTTTGATGCATTGGTGCTGGAAGAGCTGTTGTTGGGGTAGGGTGAGGAGAAGAACTCCAGAATAAAGTAGTCATGATTTATTCCTTTTTCATATGAACTAAACTTTGTTCCACAAACGTTGATATGTTGGTACTATTCTTGGACCATTCTTGAAGTATTCTATTATTAAGCTTTGAGATGTCTTTTGATGAATCTTTGCAAAGGATAATACTTCTATTTCTATTTTCAGCTAAGCCATTATATTGAGCTTTCGTTTTCAGCCCAAATCTCTCTATTTGGTCTAGATAAGTTAAGAGACATATGAAGTTGATATAATATTGTAGATCATATGGATTTCTTATTACCAAATGATTCTACAAGTTTGGTAAGGTGCCTGTTTATAGTTGCCAGGTGACAAATGCATCAGTATACCAAATGAATTCTTACAAAATTTCTGATGCGATTATCGCGACCATAACTTAATTGATTAAGATGTGTTTTCGATCAAGATGTGATGATCGACAGAAGCAATCAAGAACAGAGACCCAAAAAGCTCTAAAAAAAGAAGAATAGAGTAAACTTACAAGGCAATCATCATCGATTGTGAAGATGTATTTCTTCGAAACCATATAGCCAAAGCAGCTACAAGCAGAGTCCTTCAAGGAAATGCAAGAGGCCAAAGGACCAAAATCCGATTGATATCGCTACGATTGTAGAGCTTTTGGTCAAATCCATCGGGAACTCTGATAGTCTTGGACGATGATCAAATGGTACTGAAAAAATGGCCTCCATATTTCGAGGAAGTCGAGGTTTCAGATGGTGGGGATGACGATGTCGAGTTCATCACTGAGAAGCGGGGTGGGAATTGAGTCCGCCATTGTTGACTGTAGAGGAAACAAGAAACAGAACTGAGAGAAAGCGAGGGAGAGAATTTTGATTTTCAGGCAGAAGAAGCGGGTGAAGAAATGAATATGCCATATGACACGTGGCACGTTTTGTTAGCATGAAGACAACTTACCATTATTTTTTTAGGTCAAATTAAATTTTAAACTAAAAATAAAAAGTTTGAAAAAAAATTTATAATAATTTTATCAAATTTTAAAATAAAATTTTAAGAAAATTTTAAATTATCTATTAAATTTAAATTTAAATTTATGTCTACTAGACTTTTAAATTTTAAAAAATTAAAATTTAAAATTTAAAGATTAAATTTGTAATTTTGAAAATTTATGGAATTTAGGGATTAAAATTATAATTTAAATTTTTTTAATTTCAATATTATAATATTTATAGAGTAACAAAAATAGAAAATTATCAACTTAAGAATAAGATACCAATTAATTTTAGTTTATAAATTTTAAAGTAAAGGATTAAAGTCTAACATTAATAATTAGCAAATTAAAAATAAAAATAAAAATAAAAAAGTTAACTTACCTCGAATTATAGGCAGATCCAAAAGGATTTAAATATAAAAATAGAACCGAACGAATTATTTAAAGGTTATAGTTGTTGCCACCTCTTACTCTCGTTAGGTCTAATTTGGTTTTCACAATAATATGGTACTAAATTGCTGTTTAATGTTGTTTTAAAAGAGGAAAAAAAAAAGAAAGTTGTTAGATTATTGTCAAGATCATGATTGCGCACCTAATTGTAAAAAAAATTAAAACAGTAATGAGTGAATAATAATTGAAGTTAAGTTCTACAACCGAGATTGAAACCTCTAACCTCTTGATCGAGGGTACATGTCAACTACTGTTGAACTATACTCATTTTGGTGATATAATGTGAGTGTCCCACTTCGATTGGAGGAGAGAACGAAACATTTTTTACAAAGATGTGGAAACTTGAACTGTGAGGCTAACAATAATAGGTAATGGGCTAAAGTGGAACAATATCTACTAGCGGTGGCTTACACTGTTACGAATAGTATCAGAGCTAGACATTGGGTGGTGTGCCAGCAAGTCCGTTGAGCCCTCAAGGAGAACGGAGTGTGAGATTTCACATCAGTTGGAGAGGGAAACGAAACATTCCTTATAAGGGTATGGAAACCTCTCCCTAGCAGACACATTTTAAACTCGCAAGGCTAATGGCGACACGTAAAGGGACTAAAATGGACAATATCTACGGTGGTGGACTTGGACTTGGGCGGTCACATGTAATTAGTTTTGGCATATGCATTGAGATCAAGTCTCGATATTTAAACCAAAACTTACTGATCCAGTGCAGTTGAACTCAGCTCCTGGGTTCTGCACAATTGCCTGCCTCTGGTGTGAGGACACTGACAGATGAAAAGTCGTCTCCAGATCTCTGAAAAGTCTCCCACCACCTTTTGCATCATTCCTCTCGAAAGCTTTGCTTCAAGATGCAGAAATACTGAAAGAGATAGATGAAGAATTTCAGAGGTTGTGTGATTGTGTACAGAGAGGTAGCTGAAAAATATCACATGAATTATCTAACAACCAGTAGGTGGGAGGTGAGACACCTTCTTGCATTCTCTTGAACTATATTGGTATCCTTCATTTCTCATTATCTCCACTTCCATGGTACCAGCAAAGAACAGTTGCATCCTATGAGTTCAGTTGGTGGAAGCTTTTGATCCTGCAAAACTTCAAGCCATGGAAGTTAATACCTACAGTGATCTATCACACAAAATTCTTTTTCAAATGGAATGCTGCTCGGCTCGACAGAAAAGAGTTGTACTCTTAGCACTTCTGATCTTTACAGCGTTCTATTCAACTGGTACGTGCTACAAGAAGAAAGATGTTCCATTTTATTGGTCTGGTTATTGGTGTGTTGTAGCTGATGATTTTGTTTTTGGTTCTGTTTATCTTCTTCAGGGGCTTATGATCCATTGGATCCGAATGGAAACATAACAATCAAATGGGATGTAGTTTCTTGGACGCCAGATGGATATGTTGTAAGATAACAATCAGCAGCTTTTTCATCCCTCCCCTGTAACCAAAATTTGATTAGTACCTTTAAGTAGCTTTCCAGGATTATGAACAATGAATGAAGATTAAAGTTATTCATGAATGAAGATTGGATCACTGGCGTAAAGCTATTTCTAAATACCCGATCTTTTGTTTTTGAACTGTAACAGGCTGTAGTGACAATGAACAATTTTCAGATGTACCGCCATATCAATGCACCAGGATGGACCCTGGGCTGGTCATGGGCCAAGAAAGAAGTAATATGGTCTATGGTGGGAGCTCAGACGACAGAGCAAGGAGATTGTTCCAAGTTCAAAGGAAACGTACCTCATTGCTGCAAGAAAACCCCAATAGTTGTTGATTTGCTCCCTGGTGTTCCTTACAATCAGCAATTCTCCAATTGCTGCAAGGGTGGAGTGTTGGCTTCTTGGGGACAGGACCCAGTAGGTTCAGTCTCTGCCTTTCAGGTGAGTGTTGGACTAGCTGGCACTTCGAACAAAACGGTAAAGTTGCCGAAGAACTTCACTCTGCTCGGTCCAGGACCAGGCTACACATGTGGACCTGCAAAAGTTGTGCCTTCTACAGTCTTCCTTACTCCTGATCGCCGGCGGAAAACTCAAGCATTGAGTAAGCTTGTTTCTAATTACATGTTGTGCTCCTTTCAGATAAAGCTCTTGAAGTTGTTCTAGATAAAGCTCTTTAAGTTGATTTATGCTGCTTCTGATGCAGTGACATGGAATGTAACCTGCACTTACTCACAGTTTCTGGCCTCTAAGAACCCAACTTGCTGCGTATCACTCTCGACTTTCTACAATGATACGATCACTTCTTGCCCAACCTGTGCATGTGGCTGCCAGAACAAACACAATTGTATAAAGTAAGAGACTTCTTTCTCTGCCCCAGATGGTAACAAATGTGTTTCAGGATTCCCTCCACACACACACATATTTAGAAGTTGGAGCATCAGATTATTAGAATAGAAAAATCTTTCTTGCTGTATGTGAGATCCTACATCGGTTGGGGAGGAGAACGAAACACCCTTTATAAGGGTGTGGAAACCTCTCCTTAGCAGATGCATTTTAAAAACATTGACGGTGAGCCCGAAAAGGAAAGTCCAAATAGGACAATATCTACTAGCGGTGGGTTTGGACTGTTACAAGTATGTTCAGAATGAAGTAACCTCGTGTCAGATGTCTATAATATTACTTTTCAACTCCAGCTTAGTTGCTGGCGACTATAACATCATCTTTTTTTTTTTTTTTCTTTAATCCCACGATGCAGGAGTAACTCAAAGCTATTGCACAAGGACGGAATAAATACTCCTAAAAAGGATAATACGCCTTTACTACAGTGCACCCATCACATGTGTCCTGTTCGAGTACACTGGCACGTAAAAATTAATTACAAGGATTACTGGCGTGTGAAGGTTGCTGTAACCAACTTCAACTACAGGATGAACTATACGCTATGGACACTGGCAGTGCAGCATCCAAATCTGAATAATGTAACTCAAGTGTTCAGTTTTGACTACAAGCCCCTAGTTCCCTATGAATCCATTAGTGAGTACTAAAATTCTTGTGGTTTCAATGCAAATGTTTGGCTATTTCAGTCTTAATTGACATAAATGCACTACTAAATTCAATGTGCAGATGATACTGGCATGTTCTATGGCATGAAATTCTACAATGATCTATTAATGGAAGCAGGGCCATTTGGAAATGTACAATCTGAAGTACTAATGAAGAAGGATAAGGATACATTTACCTTCAAGCAGGGTTGGGCCTTTCCTAGAAAAGTATACTTCAACGGCGACGAATGTCAGATGCCACCACCAGAATCATACCCATATCTACCCAACTCTGCTCCTGAAGGCTCCAGTGCAGTTACCAAGTTGATCACCTCCTTGCTTTTGATAATCTGGCTTTTGTGGTGATCAGTGATCATTCATTTCATTCTTGATGAACTTCAGAGAGCTTTGCGCGTTCACAATTCAAAGGAGAATCTGCAAGACTACAACGAACACAGGTATGCAAACAGATATATTGGTCATAGAATACACACTCGGCAGATAAATCAATGTTTGTTCTTCAGAAGAAATTCAGTATAGACATGGTTCTGTTGTCCAAATTTTAGTTTTGATTTTGTAGTACATAGTCTGGTTATATAAATGAAATGACTCCATCATGTGTAAACTTGCAATAACCAAGAAATTATGCAAAAAAACAGGCACTCTATGAAAATTTTGAACTGTCTCATGAGTTATTACACTGAGAGCGACAAACATCTTTTAATCATTATACAAATAAAATGATTGAACGTATAATATAACTATTTGTACAATACAATTCGCTCCAAATCTAAACAAGAAATGAAGTTGAGTCAAAGAACCCATCTACAAACAGAAACTAGCTCGTATTGCCTTTGATTTAAGCACCAGTAAATTCAACACCATTGACCAGATTGCCACAAGCTCATAGGAAATCATGTTAGACCAACCAATAGTGTTTGTTGTTCTCCGTGGGCATAACTTACAGAGCAAAATTCAACAGTAATGCCAGAGATATTAAGACTGTCGCAAGTAAAGACATAGCTGGTCTGGAACTGGCATTTGGCAAATAGGGATAGGCCTCTGGAGGTGGCATCACACAGTTATCACCATTGAAATAAACTCTTCTTGGAAAAGCCCAACCCTTGTCGAAAGTGAAAGTGTTTTGGTCTTTCCGGAATAGGAGCTCAGACTGCACATTACCGAGAGGGCCAGCTTGATTGAGCAGATCATTGTAGAACTTAACTCCCCATAACATAGCAGTATCATCTGCAAAACAGTACCAAATTTACCGACCACATAGTTGAGAAAATAAATTGCATAAAGCCGGTTCCTTCCAATCAAATGAGATGATTTGTCTATGTTATAGGCGGATAGATATTTCCAGAGAGAACTTACTTAGGTCACCATAGGGGCTCAACGACTTGTAGTTAAAGCTGAATAATTGAGTTATGTTATCAAAATTGGGATGCTGCGCCACAAGATTCCAGAGTGTGTAGTTCATTCTGTAATTGAAATTGGTGATTGTGATCTTCACCCTCCAGTAGTCCTTGTAATTCAGCTTCACATGCCAATGGACTCGAATGGGACACATGTGGCTAGTACACTGAATCAGGGGTTCATAGTTGCCCGATTTATCAGGAGTTGATACCACTGAAGCTAAATGTGGAGAATCTGGACTGCAAAAGATAATTTAAACAGAAATAGATTATTGAGTTGAGTATAATAGATTCAATCTTTCACCAACCACAAATACAATGTTGAAATATAAATAAATAACACAATGCCCGATGTACAACATAAAGAAAACTTACTTCACACAGCTCCCAGAACCCGCCGTATTGTTTTGACATCCACAAGTGCAGGTTGGGCAGTTGACGATGGTATCATTGTAGAAGGAAGAGAGGGAAACACAACAAGTGGGTGTCTTTTGAGCAAGGAATTGAGAATAGGTGCATGTAACATTCCAAGTCACTGACATAGGACAAACGAGGACAGATTCAATCAAATGTCGTTAACTGATGTTTATCTCTTGTATTCATGCTTACATGTAAATTATATAGTTACGACTTTCAATTAGTCAGATACCATGTCAAATTTTAAAATGATGAATACATGATTAATAAAATCCACATGCATTTTGACGAAATTAGAATTCTACATTGAGCCTAAAAATTTAATGCGCAAATTTTCGGCAAGTTTACTTACTCAAAGCTTGAGTTACTCTTCTTTTATCTCCAGATATAAATTTGGTTGACTTCACAATCTTTGCTGGACCACAAGTATATCCAGGTCCCGGTGCTTTAAGAGTGAAGTTTTTGGGGAGTTTGACAGTTTTGTTACTTGTTCCTGCAGCACCAACACTGACTTGAAATGAACTTGCTGCATTGGCTGGGTCTTGGGCCCAGGAGTTTATCACTCCACCCTTACAACAATTTGCAATCTGCTGATTGTAAGGAGTTCCTGGCAACAGATCCACAACGGTTGGATCTTTCTTGCAGCAATGTGGAGTATTTCCTTTGAACCTTGAACAGTCTCCCTGTTCCGTTGTTTGGGCTCCCATCATGCTCCAAATCACTTCTTTCTTTGCCCATGTCCAGCCCAGTGTCCAACCTGGAGCTTGAATATGGCGGTATTGCTGGAAGTTGTACATTGTAACAACAGCCTGCCACCAAATAGATAACCGTTTAGATCAGGGAATCAATAGGAAAGAAGGCAAGTAAGCTACCAAACACTAGAGACAAATTACTATTGGAAATAAAATTATCAAATACATATTTTATTAGGGCCTTTCAAATATAAGGAGTTTCTATCTTATAGCATACACCCATAAACGCTAAGCTAGTGCTACACAAACAAATGATGGAGGTACTCATAAAATCTTCTTGATACATTTTGCACAAATAAAAGATTCATAGTCTAGTATTTCCCAGTTTTTAACTATTACATTCGTAAAAAGCTTTGTCTCAGAAAAACCAAAGAAGTGCAAAACTTATATGAAACTTACAACATAGCCATCCGGAGTCCAGCTCATAACATCCCATTTGATGGTGATGTTCCCGTTGGGATCAAGTGCATCATAGGCTTCTGCAAAGAGATCCAATGAAAACGATGAAAATCGAAGTTCCTCAGATAACTTTCCAAGTCACAGTTGCCTCTCATTCTTCTAATTTCAATTAAAATCAGCAGTAATGATAATAATAACTATCGATACGATGCGCCAAAGATTCCATACTAAAGAACTCGTTGACTTCTCAGGATAATAAGAACCATCGCCAATTCTTCCTAGATTCCACCATTTTCTCACATCCGTTCATTAGTTCTCAATGTAACAAAACGTAACACTCACCTCCACATTTCAAATCGATCAATCAAGAAAAAAAAAAAAAAAAACATAAAATCATGTAACTAAGAAGAGTTTAACAGTTGAAATACACATGATCTCCAAATATTTCCAACTATGAGATAACCAGGATAGATTAATGAAAACGGATAATAAAACCACGTCCATTACGCAAATCTGGAACCATCAATAAGTAAGGAAGTTTGAGTTCACTGACCTGTCGAAGTGAAACTGAAGCATGAAAGTAGAAAGAGAAGCAAGAGGCCAAAGCCAGTAAGTTCGGCGACGGATCCAGTAGAAGAGAAGAGCCGAGACCTCATTTTCCCGATGCAGACTGAGCTGCAGACGATGTTCTGCAAATGGCTCAAGATCTGCACAGGAAAGTAGCCGTGTCGTATGGAGAGAGAGAGAGAGAGAGTGGGAAGTATTCCACAAGAGTGTAAGCTTTATAACGATGAATCGTGAGAAATGAAGAAAATGACTCTATTGGCCGACTCAGTTTCTGATAGAAATACTTCCCGCCGTTGATTGCACAAATTCCAATTCTACCCCTAAGAACATTTTAATTTACCGAAATTTCAATTCCCCTGGATTTTTTTTAATTATATGCTTTTCTTTTAATTTCTTTACTATTTTCACCTTTAAAAAAAATTAAAAGAAATTATAAAAAATATAATAAAAATTAATTTAAACTCAACAGAGTAAATTAAAAAAAAAAACATATAAAAAATAAATAAATAAAATAAGAAGTGATTATACAAAAAAAAGAAAGTGGGTTTCCTTGTTTAGAAGATAGGAATAAATGGTGTGATTCTAAAAGGGGAAAGGAAAAGAAAAAGCTGAAGGCTTCTGATAGGGTGGTAAATAGAGGTTGAGGGGAGGGGCAATTGGGTAATTTTAAGGAAGGAAATGAGTCAATAAGTGAGAGGAGGAGACAGCTGGGTGGGAGGTGGGGGCTTAGTGGAGAAATCACAAATTTATTGTATTTAGTGTCGGTGGAGGTTGGAATTTGTTGCATTATATTTTAAATGTCCATTTGATCCATTTTAATATGCAATAATTTTGTATGAATGTTGATCAAATAATAATAATAATAATAATAACTTTTATGAATCGCTATCTAATCAAACTATATTTTAATTTTAGTGGTTGGATTATTTATTTATTTTAATTTAATTTTATGTCTAATTTGTTAGTTAAATTATGAGTTTAGAGAATTAAAAAATAAAAAATTATTAGATTATTGAATTTTAAAAAAAAAATTGACCTTTTATTCTACGGTTGTATTGATTAAAAAGCTGAAAGAAGTTTAAGGAGTTATTAAATAACAAAAATTAATCCTTATAATTTATTAGACCGAAGGTTTAAATTTATAATTTTAAGGGATGTTCGTTGAAAACATGTCTTAACTAATTTGTTTGTTCTTGTAGACGAATACAAAGATATAATAACGTAAGAAGAGATAGTAAAGGTTGGAATATAAAAATTAAAATGTATATTTTGGTTGGTAGACCAACTTATATATTTATATATAGAAATATATATGATCATCTTTCTATTTCTCTCCATCTAATGACAAAATTCTCTTTAATTGATTATAAAATTAAATATAATTGAGATTTGGCCTGATGTGGGTTTCCTTTATAACCTTTTTATTTATATATATATTTCGTGGTTTATTTAATTAGTGGAGACTATGATTTGCCGACACTCTTGTGGGCAATGTTTGAGAAATATGCTAGTTAACCAATTTTATTTTATTTTATTATATATATATATATATATATATATATATATATATATATATATATATATATTTTGTGAAATATGTATAGCCTTATACCATACATCCTCATGGCTCGTGACTGCACATTACATCATAGCAGCACAAAAAGAAATGAAGGTAGAAACCCGATTGGGTGTTCCTGCACACCTAACATCCTGCAAGAAAATGCCTATGACTCGGAAACAAAGTAAGAGACTGAGCAACACAAAAGCTATTATAATACGCCTGACAAACTCTTTCATTTGAACTTTCAAGTCTCAAGTTAAGGTGTTAGCGCTTTAGAAAGATTGCAAGGCGTTGAGTGTTAACTAAGAATCTCAAAAGGGCTTTTGAAACTTACTCTACTACTGGGGTGTTAGGCTGGCAGGGTGCCCCGATTCGAAAGCTTGAAGGATAGGCCAACAATATACAAATTCATTTTCCAAATATGTTTCACGGAATAATTCTAGAAAAACTAAATCCAAAAGTATTTAGAATGTTTTGTTCTACTTTCCACGACTATGCCTACGCCTACCATTAAGGGAATGGGATTGACTCAAATGGCTAAAACAAAACAGATGGCATTGAAGCTTTGCAGTATAATCTATAGGCTAAAACAAACCAATTGGTTGGCCTATAAGTCAAAGTTGGCAACCTTCTGCGTCCAATAGCTTCCTCGAGGAGAAGCATTCTTAATAAAACGAGCTTAAATGCACAGTAAATCGCATCCCATTGAAGCAATTATCATCGAGAAATGAAGACATTCAAACAAGGTATGATATGCAGGGAATTTGATCTGAATGCCTCACTGCAGACAGTACACATTAGTCTTTCCATGGTTAAATATGTAAAACAGCAATAGTCTGAGGGGTGGTGGACACAAGGCCAAGCTTGTTCAACAAAAACATTATGAACCCATTTGCAGAGGGAAACGAAAACTGTGAGGCTGACGGGAATATGTAACGTCCAAAACGGACAATATCAGCTAGCAGTAGACTTAGACGGTTACAGATGGTATCAAAGCCAGACACCGGGCGGTGTACCAATGAGGACGCTGGCCCCCCAAGAGAGGTGTATTGATAGATCCACCTCGATTGGAGAAGGGAACCAAATCAGTTGGAAAGGGGAACAAAACATTTCTAATAAGGGTGTGGAAACCTCTCACTAGTATACACGTTTTAAAAGCGTGAAGATGACAGTGACACAGAACGGGCCAAATCAAATAATATCTACTAGCAGTAGCCTTGGACTATTGGACTATTACACCCTTGGCAAGAGAAAATTTATAAATGAAGAACCAACTACATTTCAAAAAGAACATGTTTATCAGTTTCAGTTTATGAAATATGAACAAGCAGTGCCCTTCATTTCACATTCCGTAGATAGATACTATGAACAGAATAAGGGAAAATTAAAAACAATGCAGTCTTCTTAAGTTAAAATTTCCTAAACAAACCTGGAACTTCGATCCACCAATGTCCAATATAATGGCATGGCATGTCAGAGCTGCATTGCCCCGCATTGTTTCAGCTCAGGCCAGAACACCAAACAGGGCTAAGACAAAGAAAAAACCTCTTATTTCTCTGCAGATCATATAATGAAGGGTTGGAGGGGCGGAGGCAAAAGAAAACAGAGGACATTATGAAAAAGAATTTATCAAGTTTCAGAACAAACATTATTATCATAATCAAAATGCTCTACGCATTGTTTTTTTTGGCTTCTTGACAAAACTCAATCGAATTTGCTTCAGTCGTCTCCTCTTCCTTGCCATTTTCTCTGGCAACGTCTCCCTCTTCTTCTCAACCTTCTTTACCTTTGGCTTCTTTGCATACCTTGGCTCAACCTGATAAGCTTTTGGAGTGACTGGAACTCCCCGTTTCTGAGCTTCATTAAAGAGTGAATTTGCTCTGTCCAGACGATTATGGGCACAGAGTTTTCCCATCAATAGATCATATGTCTTAATGCCAGGCTCACACCCATCCTTCTTCATCTTCGCAAAAACAATCAGGGCATGATCAATCCTCTCGATCCCACACAAAATCTTCAGAAACTCATAATAAGCCTTCTTATCAAGTGCATCAGCATATCCCGCAGACCTCATCCTGTCAATCATTTCATCCCCTTCTCCCGTCCTGGCCGCTTGATACAAACTTTTGATCAAAATAAGGAACGTTTCAGCGTTAGGATGACATCCCCACTCCCCCATTCGATGAAACAAATTTAGTGCATCCGTAGTTTTCCTAATCTTGCACAGGTTATTAATCAGTACATTGAAAGTTTCCACGTTTCTTGGAACCCCACGACAATCCATTTCCACCAGAATTTCCTCAGCTTCAGATTGAAGCTTAAATGGATCTTTTTTCCTACAAAGCTTGCAAACACAGTCAAGCAGAGCATTGTAGGCCGTTGTCCCTAACTCAAACCCTCCCCTATACATCTCACCTGCCAGCCTTTTCGCTTCATCGAATTTCTCATCGACGCACCATCCTCTGATCAGAGCATCGCAAATTGCTTCGTCTGGGAAAAATTCGTGCGCTAAGTCTTTGACCATCTTCTCAGCATGGCTCGCGTAGCCGTTTTCACAAAGCTTCTCCACCACAATCCTAATCGACTCTTTATCCCTCTTAAATCCATAATTCTTCTCCATTGTCTCGAAAAATGATAACAACTTTGTGGGTCGTCCAGCACGAGCGAACCGATCAATAGTCGACCGCAGGGTTTTAGCCCCACTGATCCCTGAACCCTTCGCAAGAACTTCGTGAATCGAATTGAAATCCTTTCTACGACCAAAATAATCAACGAAATACGATATAGTCTCATCCGTGTGATGAAAATCAGGATTCGATATTAACCACTCGTTAAACCCTAGCACAGTTCGGCCAGCTTCCGAGGAGAGATTGAGCGTATTGAGAACTAACTCCGGATTTGGTTTAACATGCGAAAAGCTAAGCTGAAGGCGCTTCGTAATGGGAAGAGGATCCAAATCGGGGTCTTTAAGAAGCTCGGCCGCAAGCGACTGCGATGATTGATCCACATCATTCTCACCGGACTCGGAAAAGAACGAATGAGAAAGTGAGAGTTGGGATAGATAAGAACACCCCAATGCCGGTCCTTGACGACGGAAATGGTGGAAAACAGAGGTCAAATCTCGACGTAAAACAACGCTCTTCGAAGCTTCATTCAAAGAACTTGAGGACGAAGAGGCAGATAAATACGAAGATGAAGAAAGAGACCGAATAAAAAACCTTCTGAGATGCAGATACGGTAATGGCGGCATCGTGAAGGACGATGAACTCTGAGAAGAGAAGAAAGATGGAACTCGCCTTAGGAAGAAGCTCGTTGGTGGGGGCTGGAGCAAGACGAAAACCTAAGGGACTGCCAAATGCTCAGTCATTGGGCTGGGCCGATGATTCCGAATGATAACAACTATTTGGGCTTTTATAAACATGGGCTTGCAGGATGGGCCCATTACAATTAATATATCCGGATGGTGTGAAAATACCATTTTGTCCTTAAATGAAAAATATTATTACGAAAATTAGTATTTAACATATATTCTTTTAATTTGTCATTCGAAAATATTAATATTTCACATGCTCATCACAAAAATCTCAAAATTTAATAATTATTTTAATGGCGCAACTTATCTATAATGTATATAAGTTTAATTATAGATCTATAATAGAGTGACTGAATCATAAATTAACAATCAATAATGAATTAAATTTGTACTATTGGATTATATAATTTGTAAAGTCAACGAGGTTCCCTAGCTCATGGTAACATCACTAAACGATAATGAATGATATATATTAGATACAATTTTTTTTTTAATTTCATTATATTAAAAAAAAAAACTATAATTAGTTTTTTAATAAGATAATAATTAAAAAAAAAATACTTGTTTGGGAAACAATTTCAAACCCCCTACTAAATTTAGTAGGCCAAATATCATTTTTCTTCTTAAAAAAAAAATAATAATAAATAAATAAATATATATATATAAAGAATTATGCTGACAAAGAAAGAAAAAAACGACAAATAAAAAAAAGCATTCAAACTATAACTTAAATGAAAATAAACGAATATAACGATATAAAAGCAGTCACATTTTTAATTTAAAAAATTAAACCATTTAAATATTGGATTAAAATGCTATATATATATATATATATATTGCTTCAATAAATCTCTATTTTTTAATTAAAAATTAGTCAAATAATCATAAATTATAATCGAGCCAAAATAATAATAATAATAATAATAATAAACCAACAAAGAAAAAAAAATCAAAGTAGTTATAGATTAGATAGGATTATTACTTCAATTAGGAGTTTTCAGTTGGATAAATTTGAGTGATTAAATAATAAATTATAATTCATTTGTTGACTCTATCGTATTATGCATTTGGGATAAAAATGGATCCGTTCTCTGGGAACCTATATATATTATATATATATATCAAAAGCGTCAAAATTTGAAGTTATTATTAACCCAGCGGAGGGAGGGAGATTGGTGGCCTTGTTTTAATCGCCCCAAAGAGCAAAGGTTTATATATATACATGAATGAGGTATAAGCGGGTCCTCCTCCTTCATCAAAATTGTCAAAATTTTTGAAGTTATTTTTGGAGCAGTGGAGATCCAAGGCCTTATTTTAATGGCCCCAAAGAGCGAAGGTTCAAAAAAATTTCAGGTTTCTGTTCTTCTATGATAATTTCGCATCATTTTCATAGTTTTAACCAGAAGAAACTCAATAATTTCTTCAATATTCTCTCTTACATAACCACATTTTCTTCTATTCTATTACACATACATCGCCAAATATTTGCGTGTATGGAGGAGCTTCATAGCCTCACACCTGAAAATCCCACTTAATCATATCCCAGATGAAGGCCTTTATAATCCCCCTTCTTTCGTTTTTCCCGGCAAAGGGGATTTTCCCTCGCGTTTCCCTTGCTTAGCCCACTACTTGGTTTCTTCGTGGGGAAGGGTCTAGCCATGAGGTGGGAACGGGTCCAGCCACTCTCCAGACAGGGCCAAGATGGAGCTCTGGGAGAGATGTCTGGTCCCGGTAAGCGGTGGGGGCTTAGTTGTAACGCCATTAACGATGGAAGGTATCTCTATGTTTTTGGGGGCTATGGCAAAGACAACTGCCAGACTAACCATGTGCACGTCTTTGACACTGGTACGACCTTTTCTTCTACTTTTCTCTTCTTTTTTGTCGATCTTATATGGGGATTCATGTCTGTAATGGGTTTTGGAATAAAGATCTGAAGGAAATTACATGTTCTTCATTTTGTTCTATCCCTTTTGATCAATTCATTGATTATGCGTTTGATTGTGTTCATTGTATTGGAAGTGATGGGGTAAGTGGGTAACTTAGATTGCTGGTTTGCAGCAAAACAGACATGGAGTCAGCCTGTGATAAAAGGAAGCCCACCCACTCCAAGGGACAGTCATACCTGTACCACAATTGGTGACCATCTTTTTGTGTTTGGGGGTACTGATGGGATGAGCCCTCTTAAGGATTTGCATATACTGGACACTTGTAAGTTAACTTTCTTCGTTTTATCTCTGAGAATCAAAGGATCTATTGTAGTTTTGAAATGCTTAATGTTGGAATGCAGCTATAAATGGTACTAAATGATTTGCATTATGCTTTGCTTCTAGCTTTGCATACATGGATTTGTCCAAGTTTAAGAGGCGAGGGGCCAGAGGCTCGAGAGGGTCATAGCTCAACGCTCGTTGGCAAACGATTGTTCGTGTTTGGTGGTTGTGGAAAATCTATCAGCAATAATGATGAGGTGTACTACAATGATCTCTACATATTGAATACAGGTAATACCTTTGTCTTATATAGTGATTCTGCAAATACCAATTTGTTTGGCTGGCTGGTAAAACGTGTTTGATTGGTTACCAATATTGATTTTCTCGTATAGCTTGGGGGAAACCTAAAGAGGACAATATCTGCTACCGATGGGCTTGGGCTGTTACGATTGGTGTTAGAGCCAGCCAGCGAGGACGCTGGGTCTCCAAGTGGGTGGATTGTGAGATCCCACATTGGTTGGAGAGAGGAACGAAGCATTCCTTATAAGGGTATGGAAGCCTTTTCCTAACAGACCGAGGGGAAGCCAAGAGAGAAAGCCCAAAGAGGACAATATCTTCTAGCGGTGGGCTTGAGCCGTTACATCTTCTTTTTGCCTCAACCAAAATGATATATTATGAAGTGCTTAAGCTTTTCTTTATGCACATTCGCTGCTGTGCTATGATCTTAATTGCGTTGGCGTGGTCTGGATCACTTTACTAGTGTCTGTTAACGTTTTTTCTATGTTTTTAGAGACATTTGTTTGGAAACGAGCTACAACATCTGGGACTCCGCCATCTCCACGCGATAGCCATACTTGCTCATCCTGGAATAATAAAGTTATAGTGATCGGTGGCGAAGATGCGCACGACTATTATTTGTCAGACGTTCACATCCTTGACACAGGTCACCTTGATGTTCAGGAAATATATTCTGTATCTCATATATACAAACCTCCTGACTATCCTTTTGGTATTTGATTATAGATACTCTAGTGTGGACAGAGTTGAACACTTCAGGACAATTATTAACGCCTCGTGCTGGTCATACAACCATCACTTTTGGAAAGAGATTGTTTGTTTTTGGGGGATTTACCGACGCCCAAAACCTATACAACGACCTTTATATGCTCGATATTGGTATGTCGTTAACTCCTCAATTGCTCCCCGAAAAGGAAAATGAGCTAATCTGTAATGCTATAATGTTGATCTTGATGATCATTTGGTTAAAATTTAGGTGTTGGTTTCTTTAAGCCTCTAATTTGTACTTTCATTTTGATTTACCATCAATACTCGATATAGAAACCGGTGTATGGACGAAGATCACAACTACGGGTGATGGACCTTGTGCTAGATTTTCAGTGGCTGGAGAGTGTTTAGATCCTTACAAAGTTGGCGTGCTTGCTCTTTTAGGCGGTTGCAATAAGAGTCTCGAGGCTCTCGATGATATGTATTACTTGTTCACAGGTTTATACTCGTTATTTTCTTACTCGTTCACAGGCTCTCGATGATTCACGGGTCGTAAATAGTCTCTCTGTAATTTTGTTTTTCAGGACTTGCAAGGGAAAGTGAGAGGAAACCAGAGAAGTTGTCTTTGAGAAAGCAATTGAAGTTGAAATGTCAAGAACAGAATCCAAATGCTATTCATGGAAGAGCTGTGGTTCAAAATGGAATTAGTACTGATTTGTTCCCACCCATCCCTGTGCAAGCCTATGAGGTTCCATGTAAGTACCTTCTTAATATCCCATGTAAGTACCTATGAGGTAGCCATGATTGCTCGTGGCTCGTATAATTTCGGCCTGGCATAGCGAATAGATTGCGTAAATAGAACTTTTTAAGGTGATTACAGTGTTAATATTACCCCACAAACAAGAGAGGATGCTGATAGAACCAAAGAAAACACTTGCAAAGAAAGAAACCCTTGAAGTCGAACATGAACGAGAGCCCTTGATCCCTGAAGACGAGATTAAAATCGTCCAAAACACAAAAATAAACTTTAATAGATAGTTATTAGTTATGGATTTGATGGGGGTATGATTCTGATTAAACTCTGGTGGCATGTTGTTGTCCTACAATGCAGACAAACATGATGTTCCTTTGAATCAATCTCAGCATCTTCAAGGAAAGAAAAGTTTTCGAGCCAAAGTTACGGAAACCATACCGAATGGATACATAATTGAAACCGTCATCGACGGGAGACCTCTGCGTGGAATATTGTTTTCCAACAGACCAATCCCTACTAACTTTGCTCATCATAGCACTAATAGGTCAGAATGATGGCTAAAACAGTTCGTTTTTATTCACGTTCGCTTGTCGATCTCTTCCTTCTGGGAATATTATGGTTTAAACTCGAAATTCTGAAATCAGGAAGAGGACTTTTGGAGATATTGGCACGGTATCGAATGGCGATCACAGCATCAAGTCAAAGACTTCTCGATCGACCGAGGAAGATGAAGTAGATAATGGACACGAGGAGGGTAGTAATGTAAAGGCATCTAATGTGCACGAACCCGAGATGGCTGTCACTTCGACTATGCTCGTAACAGAGCCAGCATCATCAGCTGCTTCACTACCATCTACTAAGGTGACTCCATCCTTTCTCGTTTCCTTTTCCTTTTCTTTTGTTCATTGATAAGCTAATCGTTCCCTGTTCTAAGAGAGGGAAATTTGCACGCGTTTCCATTTCGTTAATCGTACCCTGTTCTAAAAAAGGGAAATGAGCGATCGTAAACGATTAAAAAACGAAGCCCCAGTTGGCAGAAATACGCACAAGACTACAAATACCAAAGTTACTAGAAAGAGTACACTGAGTGAGCATAGTCGACCTAGAGGTCAGATGTTCAAATCTATCTACTCCATGCGTTGTTGAACTCACGAGTAGAAACAAAAAATTTTAAGGCGGGCCTCCACCCCTTCAAAAAATCTATGATTCCGCTCAAACCATAGCCTCCCTAGAGTAGCTACTACGGTCTAGAATGACTTTCTAAGTGTTTAAAAAGGGTTAATTCAGCATCATTGTTTAAAATCTTTTCTTTTCTATTTGCAGGTGAGTTTGAGTCCACAATTTCCTCCTTTGAGTCTAAATAGTATTCCAATGCACGTTGCAATGGATATCGATGTTCAAATTTCTCGAGACACGAAAAGAAACGAAGCCCTGGATTCCATGGCAGACATTCAGAAACAAAGTATTCCAGCACCAGCTTCAGACAAAACTATTTCCTTTTTTCCCGACCAAGGTATAAACAGTTCTATGATGTCGTGGTCTTTATGCTGCCTTGTCTTTCTAAAACTACGAGCAGAAAATAGAAGTCGTCGTGAATCCCGCCCCCTCGCCAGGCCTCGGAATGTATAGTTTGCTTATGTTCTGTTGTGTCTAGAAATCGTTGGAATGTACTGACTGTCATTTTGTGTTTTTTTTAATCAGATGAACGAAGACCAGCTGCTGCTTTCGGGGAGACGATTGAAGTTTCAAAATGGTCGTGGAAACGATGAACGAGCGACGAAATACACTTGTGACGATAACCATTATGCACAAAACCCCTGTAGCCATGTACATTCATAGGAGCGCACAGATGCACACTAGGAAACTGCTGTGATCTTACCATCTTCTAACACATCTACATCTCATCTACATCTCATACCATGTCGAATCCTTTCATTGATTTTGTGCTGATTCGAGTCGTGCACATAACACTAGTCTGTCCATTTGAATCAGCCACTCGCTCGGTCCTTCGTCGCAGCCTCTTACAGACTGTCATTCTCGTTCGAGGAGGAAACAACCGTCGTTTAGCTAGCTTTGCTCACTTTCAGCACATTCTGGTTGCATCCTCTTGTGTACATGGAAAGATTAGTCCTATGGAGAAGTAGATAGGTATTATGTAATGCCATCAAGAATTTAGCCCTGTAGGGGGTGTGTACGTAGGTGTATGTACGGTTCGATTTTTTTAGTAGAGTTGACAGATCGAACCATTGGATTGGTTCGGTTCGATTTTTTTATGTCTCGAGTTTCGATATCATGCCTCATTCTCATGTTTAATTATATTTCTCGCGAATTTATAATTTAAATAGCAAAAATTTCACTTTTTATACTTATAAATTTGAGAAACAAAATTACTATTTGAAATAACTTTTAAAAAATTAGTTTTTATTTTTTTAAATTATTTAAAAACTTGACAATTTATTTCTTTTAGAAAAAAAAATATATTTTCAAAATATTTAATTTTCAATTATTTTAGAAACTTTGAAAATCTACACTAATATCATAAGTATAAAGCATAATTTTTTTTTTATCAACAAACTAATTAGAAACTCGATATTATTAAATAATTAAATAATAAAAATGATATTTAATTTTGAAAAGTATATAATCTAATTTGTTAAATAGGAATTTTTTATCAAAAATAATAAAAAATAATAAAAATAAGAGACAAAAAAATATCCGTTACATTCATGTGATTCTTTGTTTATTGATAATTGAAGTTTAGATGTTTAGGTTGGCTTGGTTGGCGAGCGAGGGAGTCGACTGCTTCTTTATTCTTACGCTTCCAATTGGGAGGGAACGTGGAATAGAATCTCTTCTGTTACTCTGTGAAAGAATCAGATAGAGAAGGAGCCTCAGCCTAGGGTTGGCGCCACCACTCTCCCACGCTCTTCTACTCTGTTTTTGTCCAAAACCCTAATACTCTATCGAGTTTCAAGGCCACAATCTTGGGTTTTTTTTTTTTTTTTTTTCCTTGTGTTAATCTCAGGACTTAGCGATTACGTGATCGCAGCCTCGAATTTGAATCTCAATTGATGCGGTTAGTGGTTCAGAACTTGTTTATTGCCAATGAGTTGTGTTGCTTTTCCTCAAGGCTTCGTTTGATTCGTTTTCGCACGCTGTGTGTCGTTTTGCGAGATGGAAGTGAAGGGAAGTTGGTAGTTTAGCTCTGTAATTCTTAGTGTATACTGGTTGATGGGTTTGTGAGAATTGGCGCGTTCTTCTGTTTTTGATGATATTCATGGAAAGGGGAGCTTTGTGGGAGATGCATTCTAGCTTTTACATAGTTCTGTTTCCAGTTCGAGGTAACGTGTTCCGTCGATTGTGGTTATTAGGCTAGAGAATTGACCCGGAACATGACATTTTTGTTTAGTTATGGTGATTTTACCTAGCCCAGTTAATGATTAGTTGTCGTTATAATAGATGATAAAATCGGGGAGCTTAAGCGTAGAATAGAGATAGTTCCATGATGCATGGGATTAAAATTGGGTTTGGACGAGTTTACTGTTTGTATGCATTTTTTTGCAGGTATCAACTGATGTACTTTCTTAATGGTTGTTGATCTTTCATTTTCTCTCTTGCCTGACAGGATGCTTTATCGGTGGCTTGAGTTAAAGAATGTGCATGTGCCATTGTTGCTCTTGTGATAAAATTTACCATTGTAGAACAGTCAAATTCTAGTTTTATAGGATTTGAGATGTATGGTCAACCAAATTATGGTTCTCAGTTCGGGCAGGGTCCTCAGAAACCATGGCCACCTACATACCAACAGCGTGCAGTAGCACCTCCTCCGCCTCCTCCTCCTACCTCATATATTCAACCAGGCCCTCCAATCCCATCACGTCCTATAACTCAACAACCACCTGCCCCTCAGCTCCAGGCAGGGCAACCTCTTCATTTGTCTCAGTCTGGTTCCCATGGCCCACCCCCACCCCCTCCCCCACCTCCCCTTTGTCAGCGCCCATCCATTCAAGTTCTATCTGGTGGGATCACAAATATCCATCAAACATATTTTCACACGTTTCCACCAGTCCATGGAAGCACACAAGTTTCTCAATTTAACTCAAATGCTCAGCAGAATGTACAACTTTCACACTCTGGAGTTCAGAACACGCATCACGTTCTACCTCCACCACCGCGGCTACCACCGCCGCCACCACGCCCTCTTCATGCTCCTAGTCCGGATTTATTACGGCCTCCGCAGTTTTCTACTATAGTACCTCTTCATCCTCGTTCCCAAGGACAAACATTGTATGGAGCTCGAATTAATCCACCGTTGCAACAAGGTGGTTTGCAGATCTTTCCCTCTATCCCACAACATCCCACAACATCCAATTTTCCTACTCCCCCTTCTTTTGGAGGACTCATGCAATCAAATCTTGGAGAATCTCATTTGCTTCCAGTGGCTCCTCCACCACCACCATCCTCTCCACCACCTATTCCACCTTCTCCCCCTCCTCCCACCTCGCCTTCTTCTTCAATTCCAAACTCAGATTCCTCCAACTTGTTGTGCCAGATTGAATTTGATCCTAGTTCTACCATTCACTGTAGTAAAAGGTTAAAGGCATTTGAAAATGATCCAGTAGTCGCATCTCCCAGTCATTTAGGGAATAATAGACCCAAGCATGACAAACACAGAAATTTAGAGGGTGGTATTGGCCTCGTGATGGGTTCTAAAGTTGACAATGAGATATTGTCAGACAAAGATTATGTGCAGGTTCTTCCTCCATCTCCACCTAAGCCAAAAGATGATAGAATTGTCAGGAAAATAGAAGTATTATGTCAGCTCATTGCTAGTAATGATTCCAGTTTTGAAGACGCAACTCGTCACAAGGAATTTGGGAATCCAGAGTTTCAATTTTTATTTGGTGGTGAACCGGGAAGTGAATCTGCAATTGGCCATGAATATTTCCTGTGGATGAAGAAGAAATATAGCTTGGCTTGCAAAAATAAAGAAATGAAAGAAAAATTTCCATCGAGATCTTTAAGCATTGAACCACAATCTGAGTATTTGACAGTGTCAGCAGCATCCATTTCACCTGCAAACTCTGACATGGAGATGGGAGGTTAGTCTTAGTGTTGACAATTCTCTCTCTATGCAGTAACGTTTTACATTGGTGCTGAGTTTATTAATCAGTTTTCTGGGTTATTTTTTCCCCCTTTAACATACACCAGCAGGACCTATGACCATAAGAGCTTATTAATTTAGAGACAACCAGGGTGAAATATATGATGCCAAAGCAGTTATCTGTGGATCACGGGGATTTTATAAAACTTACTATTACATTCATCATATGAAAATATTATCATAAGACCATATGAGCTTTTGTTTCTTGAAGTATACAGCTCAGATGCATATTTCTATTACCTTTGTAAATACAAGTCTTATCCTCATATGTTTCTTTATACCTGATATATACTACTGTTTTAAGAGTTTTCAGTTTTCTGTGAAGAAATATCTCCAATTTAAGTTGATGGCTTTGTTTTTTTATTGAATTTTGAGCCAAAACTTTGTCCAGTTGGTAGATGAAAAGAACTTTGAGGGAAATAATTATGACGGTGTTTACTTGTACCTAGAGCTTTGTTAATGCTTAACGTGAGTACCTTTTAGCGACGGGAATACTGATTTTTTGCGCCTTTTTTTTTGTGGGTGATTTCTTACTGGTGGCTTCAAGATGACATCACCCCAGCTGCTAGAGGAGAGGAAACTGGTCGCTTAGTTCAAATTCAAAGCTACAAGAGAAAATCAAGAAAAGAGGAGCATGATGTAAAGGATCAGTTACAAGGACCTGAAGATTTACAAAGATGTAGCCGAGAAAAGGAGAAAGAAGCTGAAGGTACGCCCTTCTATTTTTGTATTTCTTGTTGAATAGATTCATGCATAGTGCCACAATCACACTTTTTCGAGGCTCACAAAACAAGCCAACTCAATCTTAGATTACCAATGACACAAATGACCTATCTCACAGCTTGTAGTCCTGTTTTTGAAAAACGGTTTTAGAAAAGGAGGTTTGAGAAAGTTTTGGAAAGTGATTTTTAGAAATCATTTTGGGAAAGTAAACGATTTGCGCCAGCAAGCAATATGAGACAACAACAACACTAATAACATGTAACCCGGGTAGAAAGATTTGACAACTAGCGCATCCCTATAGTACATTACGAGGCAAATTACCTTAAGCATGGGTATACATCAACAGTGAATGAAAGGAAAATAAAAAAAGTTTGAATGGGGTTGGGCTGTGGGCAACATACTCAGGACAAGCATGATTGTGGTACATAGTAGATTTTATTTTGTGATACCATGGTTATTACTGAAATGAATTCTTTTCGTATTTAAGGAATTTGAAAGAAAACATCTTTTGATGACTTAAATGATCACTTAATAATGAAACGAGAATTATGTTTTTTTTTGCTGCATCATCTTTTACAAAAACGCATGCAAGACAGACAATCTTTTCTTCATCTGTTAGGGTTCCACTGTGGGTGATAGATAAGAGGTTATGACATCTTTAAGCAGGGCGGTCTATTTAATTAAAAAGTTGCGTTTACTTGCCGTTGAAAATTTTAAACAGTGTAAAGCTGTGATTTGGATATCAAGCATAGTATTTTTTGCAGTGTTTGCTATAGTATTTGAACCAGAGAGTTAAATTAATTTGCAGGAATTTTGTAGTTTGTCAGATATGGTCACGTAAATAAACCCAATGACTCTGATTTGCTATCCTGGTCCTTCAAAGTTCCATTGATTTCAGAATACGCAAAAGTTTTCCTTCAAGGTTTTTGATTTATGGATTCTTTATGAAGTTCGTTTCTTTTATGGTATTTACTCATGTAGAGATGGCATTACTGCCTTTTCATCTTCATTTTTGTATGTTTGAATAAGTATCTGTCTCTCCTTTTGAAGATGGAGGGCCGAAACTTCTGCTTGGCCATGAAAAATCTGTCAGCGTTGCAGCTTGTCAAGTTCACATTCCTGTCAGAATTTCTGCTGGACTTTCTGAACCGCCTTTAGGAAACAATTTTGAGAGTTCTGTTACGTGCTCGCAAAATGACAAAAATCTATCTGGTGAAGTTGCAGCTTTTGAAGCCACTAATTCTAGTCAGTCTGCTGCACTTGTTGCAGGTGGCAGCCCGTTTAGACTTATACAGGACTATTCTTCGGATGAAAATTCAGAAAGCGATGAGGAATCACACCTGAAAGATGTCCGGTTTGTTCCTGTCTCACCTTCAACTCCAGTATCTTCCAAGACTTCAGACAAAGACACTGATCAACTGACTAACCTTGGATCAAAAGGTTCTTGCCAGGTTGAACTGAGTTATGCTCCAACTTGTGAATACTCCATGCCTGAATCTGGTGCTCATTTCCTCTCAGAACCACCAAAGTTGGTTTTTGATGCCAATGAGGCAAATGTCAGAAAGACAGGGAATGAACAGAGTTGCAACAACCAACGGAATCAAATTGGTACTAGCACCAGTCCTAAGTCTTTGGATGCATTGAATGGTCGAAGTGTTGATGTTGTCCAGGATACTGACAAGTTACGAAAGGAAAATGATGAGGAAAAGGTGAAGCTGGGATCATCTCCTGTAAAAATAGATGAATTTGGAAGATTAGTTAGAGAAGGTGGCAGTGATAGTGATTCAGATGATTCGCTCTATATAAGGAGACATAAGAATAGAAGAGCTAGAAGTAGTAGCGAAAGTCATTCTCCTGTCGATAGAAGGAGGGGACGAAGGAGTCCATGGAGAAGAAGGGAGAGGCGAAGCCGCTCTCGCAGGTAACAATTTTTTTTCATGTGTACATTGTTGCTTAAAATATAAGTTAATTTTCTCATTGTCGTTAAAGAATAATCTAGCCTACGCAATTATGTCAAATTAGACATGCACTTGACTCACTAGCTTTTCAGATTATCACTAATTGGAATTTTACTCTTTGATTGTTTCAGTTGGTCTCCTCGTAACCAAAGAGGCAGAGGCAGAAGCAGAAGCAGAAGCAGGTCTCCTGTCAGCAGACGTACAAATCAATTTAATAATGAGAATATGAGACGGGATAAGGGTATGATACGGAAATGCTTTGACTTTCAGCGCGGTAGGTGCTATAGAGGAGCATCTTGTCGCTATGTGCACCATGAACCCAGCAAGAACGATGGATCAAGACTTCAAAGGAGCAAACATCATGATGTTCACCCAACTTCAAAGAATATAGGAAGTAGAGAAGACACTATGAACACGTCTAGGGACATATCAGATCTTGGGCATATTAAAGTTGAGAATCAGGAGTGCATCCAGCATAATGTGTCCCCAAAGCATGATGCTCATGCTTGGAATACTGATAGTCCCACTCGCGATGTGAATAGATGTCAGAGTTCTAGAGATGGAACTAGCTTAGTTGAAGAAGATTTAATAAATTCAAAACCAGCAGGGGCTGTCCACATTCATGTTAACAATAATGGTCAAGAAACAGAGAAGTCTTATGAGCAATGTTCAGTTGTGGCCTCCTCACAATGCATGAGCAATGCTGATACTGAGAAATTCTCTGGTGATATTTCCACAAGCATGCTGACTTCTGCGGAGAATTCTGTGGCTCAGCAATCCAACATGCATGTTTCAGAGCTTCAAACTGCCAATAGCCACTCACGCCCGATGGATGGTTCTTTTGTCTCCAATTTATTACCTGATCAAGTAACTGTGGTTACCACCAATAAAGCGCCTGAGTGTGAACTTTTTCCGGATAAAACTTCATCCATCAGTGAACAGTTTGATGCCAGTTCTGCTAGTCAGCCACCTACGACCTCACAATTTTTATCGGAGTCTCCAGTACCGAAACAATTTTCTGCTACTGCTCCAGGTTGTGCTAATGACGATGCCCATTCTCTTAGAGCGCTGCCTCCTCCCCCTCCTCTGCTTCCTCACATGATTTCACATGTCACTAGTGCTGAGGTTCCAATTTCTGCCCCATATAGTTTTGTGTCACAAAATGCATCCTTTCCTTCTAAATCTTCGCTGCCAGGAGGTTTTCATCCTCATCAAGATTTTGTATCCATCCAACCATCTAATGACCACAGTACCCCTTTACTGCCACCGAGACGGTTGTATGATTCAGCATTGGCTCCTACAACGACCAAAGATGGTATGCCAATGCAATTTCATCAGAGTAATTTGTCTCAAGGAAGTGATCTAGGTTCTCAGTCTGTTATGAAATCCCAGCCATTGGAGTTGCATTCTCATTCAAAGATTGGTGAGTCCCCATTACAGGAGCCTTGTAGAGCTCCAATGCATATGGATGAAATTAGATCTATTACTCCAGTTGCAACCGATCGACCTAGTCTACCATTTGGATTCCCGAGCTTTTCGAACGAAGAAAACTTTGGGCGAACTTCTGTGGAGATGAATTCTTCAAGTTTTTTTCCTCGGCGAAACTTTAATGACCAATCTATGCCCTTTACAGATGCAAATAGAATGCAATTTTCTGATGACAATTTCCCTCCGAGTGAGTTTCGAAGTTCATTTTCACAGTTTCATCCTTATTCACGGTTTCAACAGCCATTTTATGCCTCACAACCTGCTCATGATGGTTTGTTACGTGACTCAAGTCAGATTGGTACTATGTCTCGACATTATCTCGATCCTTCAATCAGGAACCATCCATCTTTGCCCCCTGATTTTCGGGGTTTGGGAGTTACCACTTATCATAATCCTTATGCGTCTACTTTTGAGAAACCACTCAGCTCCACCTACAGTTCTAAGATTTTGAACTTTGGAAATGATGCACCTAGTGGTGATATACGCGATTCTACTTTCAATGCGAGCAATGCTCGAGTTGATGGGCAAGGTGCTAATTATGTTGGATCAAGACTGACAACTGCGTCACCGAACTCTACCAAACCTTTGGGGAAACTCTTGCCCAGCGCAGGTGGTGATCAGTATGATCCACTCTTTGACAGCATGGAGCCATCATCACCTATAATTAAGAAATCCGATCGTGGTCAAAAGCTGGAAAAAACAAGAGAATCTCATATGACGACAAGACTTGGTAGTTCCCATAAATTACTAGATGTGGAGGAGAACAACAAGCATAAGGAAGTTGTTGCTGTGGCTTCGACTACTTCGCTAGATAATGATGAATTTGGGGAGACAGCTGATGCAGAAGCTGGTGCTGTTGAGGATGACTTTGATGATGAAGCAAACTTATCAGGAGAGATTGAAATTGATCAGGTTAAGTCCTCAGAGAAGAGCAAGAACTCCAAAGGTTCTAGGTCCCTTAGGCTTTTCAGGATTGCTATTGCCGATTTTGTTAAGGAAATTCTAAAACCGTCATGGAGACAGGGCAACATGAGCAAAGAAGCTTTTAAGACAATCGTCAAAAAGACTGTTGACAAGGTATCTGGAGCTATGAAGAGTCACCAAATACCCAAGTCTCAAGCAAAGATAAATCGATACATTGATTCATCACAACAAAAACTTACCAAGCTTGTTATGGTGAGCTATGAATCATTAACTTGGCAATCAACCTTATGGCCTATTTGTGATTTGTGCCTACTGGAGAGGGTTTTGTTGCTTCGCTCGATATATCGTCATCTCTTTTCTAAAAAAATTATATTCCATTTGTTTATTTTTCGCTCTCATGTTATTTGTTCTATATTTCAAGCATTAATACTGTCCTTATGCGTTATGCAGGGTTATGTTGACAAGTACGTTAAGTCATAGAACAAGATGGAAACTCCATTTTCAATGTGGTGGACTAGGAGAGCAACGTTATTAAGGTTGTTCCTCCCCTTTTCACGTGGATATCAGGAATTATGCATTTGTCTCGAACATCTGCAGGGGATGGATAGGTGATATATCCAGCGTTCGTAAAATGTCGGTCAGAGTTAAATCATGGTCTTGTGGATACTGGAGAAATAATGAAGCTTAAGATATGTTGAGCATCGTGGCCGCTCCAAAATATCGTGTATGTATTTTGTTTTCCTGAAATATTTTGTATCCTTTTTACACTTTCTAGTTATATAATTGATGCAGTAATGTTTGAAAATGATCGTTTGTGGGATTTTTTTCCTTTCAAAATTGTAGTGTAAAGTTATTACAAAAACACTGCTGTTTGTATTAGCACCGAAACACATTTGCTTTATACTTTCTGCAGATTAACTCGAGTAGGATGCATATGTATGTTCAAAATTTTGGATTGGCTTGGCTAATGTCTATATATGCCCTTGTGCTGACTGCTTGAGAAATAGATTGTGGGCCTTGTTTTGGAATCCTTATGTTTTATCTGCTACATTTTGATCATGTAATGAAGGGAAAAGAGTTAGACAAGCCTCTGAATTTTTTAGTCTTCGACTTTGGCTGTCTATTTGTTGGAGAATCCTGAAGAGAAATGGAAACTTGGAGAGTTGTAGTATTTGTGGATGAGATTTGACTACTCTGTTGAAGTCTTTGAAGTCTTTTAAGGCACAGAGCCACGAGACACACAATAATCTTGTTTACAATTCGAGAATAAATAGGTTTAGGAGAAAGAATATGCTATATCTCGTGAAATCATGGAAGGGTAGCAGCTTTCCAACGAATTTTGATTAACTCATGCTGATTTAAAATATTGGAAGATTTCAGATAATAATGTTCGATTGGAACTCTCAACCGTCCTGAAAATCAAATTCCAGACAAATGCAAATAAAAAATGGCAAAAGTCGATTTTGGGTCAAATATGAAGAACTTGACGATTCTATTTCTAAAAGCGCCTATAGCTAATAGTTTAGAAGGAAGCCAAGACGCCATATTTTTTTTTTTTTTTACAAGAGGCTATAGAGGAATGAGGACAATCTTTGGCAGTAGAAGATGTTAGTCATCATCTTTTTAGGTTCTTCATCTGCTTTGGGAGTGGTGAGAAAAGGCGTGGCTCGGCTCGAGTGGACTGTTATGGTTTTATTATCGTTAATTTCCGATAGATATCGTTACTATTTTACCATAGAAATACTTTTAAACTACCATGAATTTAAAAAAATTCATTAACATCCTTTTAACTTTAAAAAAAGAAATTAATTATTTTTACTATCACGTTTACCAAAATATTTTTAAAAAGTAACTTTTGAAAATTTAAGGTATTTTTGAAACAAGATATTATATTTTCTGTATAAAAAAATAACTATAATTATATTTTTGAATTTTTTTTTTTTGTTAAAAATTTAGGGTATATTTTTTTATTTTTTAAAAATAAAGTACAAAATTCAAAGGTACTTTTATCAATTTAGTCTAAATTAATGCCGGCACCAGTGACCATTAATTACCATCTCGAAATCAACAATTTAACGTCCATCTTATCATTATTGAACTAAAAAATATCGAATCACATTGGGATAAGTTCCAAACTCGAATGACTCCAAATAATCGCTTTATATAGGCTTTATATATATATTTAAAATCTTGTGCGTTTTAATAAGTAATAATTGAGAATAGATAAGGTAATTTATTAAAAAATTATATTTATATAATTCTTCTTTCCTAAGTTTAAAACTACCGACTATTTTGTTTTAGCCCCTTCTAACCGTTTCTATTACTGAAGTTGAGGAGTAAGACTTGTTTGCTGACACGCATAGCATAATCTTGACGGAAAATTTAACGAGACTGAACCGGATTATCTTTATTTAGGGACAACGCTTCAGATCCTGTAAGGAATTCTGAAGGTTGTAACCTACGATGAAATAAGTCCCTAGCGCTGCTCGTGGGAGTTCAACTTGTATCTTACAATTATTGAACTAAAAAATATCGAATCACATTGGAATAAGTTCAAAACTCGAAAACTCGAATGACTCCAAATAATCGCTTTATATAAGCTTTAAATATATATTTGAAATTTTGTGTGTTTTAATAAATAATAATTTAAAATAGATAATGTAATTATATTAAAAAAATTATATTTATATAATATTTTTTTTAATAGGTCTAAAACTACCGACTATGGATCTTTATCCAAGGAAAACGCTTCAGATCCTATAAGGAATTCTAAAGGTTGCAACTTACGATGAAATAAGTCCCCAAAAGGAATTCTAAAGGTTGCAACTTACGATGAAATAAGTCCCCAGGGCTGCGAGCGGGGGAGTTCAACTTCTACTTCTACATTCAAATCCTTTCGCCTCTTCCTCTTCCTCTCTTCTTCTGCAAGTTGATACGAAATTCTCTCTGGTTCGTTCAGATCCTAACGACATTCGGAATCTTGAGGTTTATTTTTCCTCTCTAACTTTCGTTTTCTCTTGATATTTTTCTTGCGTTAATTGTCGCTTTGTAGCACTTCGATTTGCGCGGTTCATTTCCTGCCTTTTCTGATATGGAAAATTGCCGTTTAGTGATTACTCATTGACCAATAGAGAATTTAGTTGCCTTTTGGTGTTGATCTCTGCTTCCGAGTTCTGGAATTCTTCTCCCTGTTCTTGACATTTATTCTTGTCTTTGTCGTCTTGACCTACTTTACGATTTTGAGTGAGGATTGTAATTTTAGGATGCGAATTCTTGTAAATGTTTAACTTCGTTTGGTGTTGATGGTAGAATGGAGTCATGATTGTGCTTTTCAAGATTTAAGAATTTAATTATATTGATTTTGGAGGAAAACCTTTTGGTTTATTTAGTCTACTATTAGGAGCCAGGGTCTGGTAAACAATTGATAATAGTGTGAATTGGATATGTAAAGACCATATACTCAAGGGCAGTGGGACGTGCAGAGTAATTTGCAATTAAGAATTTGAATTCATTACATCTGATGCACTTGGGTTTGCCTTAGTCGTGTAGGCAAATACTTTGAATTTTACAGTACCTGGATACCTACTAATAGTGTTCATTGGCGTTAAGATAATCAAATGTAAATTCTGTTTTAGATATTCAATTGTAAGTGGTTCTGTAATGGGTAAATTGGACAGTGCTAAGAAACTGAGATTATTATTATTATTTTGTTGTATATGTTGGCTTCTCTCAGGACACACTTGAAATAGTAAGAGAAACTAGTTTTGAATTTTTTATTCTAGATTTCAGTGCTATTTCACCTCATAGCAGTAGTGATGAAAGAATTTTTTTTTTTTTGGAAAATTCATTTCTTCCATGTTTCCATCTGTTCTCTCTTCAAATTATATATGGGTTGATGTTAGTTGTGTGCTGGCTTTTCGTGATTAGATTCGTGGGCAGAGAAAACTTGAGTTCTGGTATTTAGGATGTTTTTTTTACACTAATGGAATGGTTTTCTTTTTATTACAAATGTATTTCATTGATTAAATGAAACAAAATAAGCTTGAAGCCCCACAAACCCAAAGGAGATGAAAAACATCCCTCTTGCGCATTTTGGAGAATCTGTAACTAGTGGATCCATTTTTATTCAATACGATTTTGTTCACGTATCGCATGTTTTGAAGTCTTCACTGTTTTCATCAGTACATGTAGAATTGTTTGAATTCTCAATTGAAAAGCTAGTGGACTTCTGTCTCATGCAGCTTATTTGGTCTCTTTCCTCTGTTTTGTTTGCTGCTGCTATTTAAGTTTACAAATTACAAGGAAGTAAAAGGACGGGATTCTGAAACAGCTTATACCATTTACCTTCACAACCTCACTAGTCTTAAGCTTTGAAGAAGAAAGATTGAGAAGTATTCAGGTTAATGAGGAAGATCCCTGACTGAGAATACTGAGGTTGCTAGGAGTATAAGATCCCTAAATTTATTTCATCTGCGGAGTTACATTACAGTAGATTAAAGCAGGTGATGGAAATGGCTGTTTGCGATGCAAAGGCTAGTTTGGAAAAGAAAAGGAAAAAAGGACATACAATGAGGGGTAACACTAATGACGGAGATTGTGGTCCTACTGAAGATAATGCTTCAACAGATAATAATGTTTCTCAAGAATCGCTGAACAAAATATGCTTAAATATGGAGCCAGGAATGGTGCAATCTCATTTAGAAGTAAATCTTACAGAGGAAAAGAATGAGAAGAAGCGTGTTGCTTTACAATGTGGAGAAGGTTCTGGAATATCTCTCTCGACCATATTGAACGTTGAGGTTCTTAAAGAAGAAAATGAGATGTCTACTTCCCTAACTGAAGACTTTTGTTCGGCCGATGGAAAGGAAAATTCTTTAGTTCCTGAGGATCCAGATGTGATAGGCACGAATATGGTCAAAAGAGATGATGAAAATGCAGAGACTATAGATCATTCAATTCCTTCAAGCCATGTTGAAACACAAGGGATAATAAAAATAAAATGCCATAGTGAAAAGGAAAGGTCATTAGAGTCCCCTAAAAAAAGTTTGGAATCCAATGCGGAGGGCGAAAAGAAAGTTTCTCTATTGACCCATCCTCATGAAGCGGAAACAACTGGCCACCTTATAACTTTTGCAAAAGAAGAGAACGGGATGTTGTTGGAAGAATCAATTGACTGCTCAATTAGTTTAGAAACAGAGTTGTCATCAAATACAAAAGAAAGCTCTATGGTAATTGCAGATGCTCATAAGTTCAAGGATTTTGAAAATACATCGATGACTAGAAAAGATGATGACAGCTTAGAGACTAAAGATCGTTTGGCTCAATCAAACAGTGATGATATCCATGGTCAAATGAAAAGAGAGAGAGAAAAAAGTCGGAGAAGGAGAAAGTTTGCAGATACCCTTGAAGGAAGTTTGAATTCTGATGCGGAAGACAATAAGAAAAATGCTACTTACAGCTGTTTAAATGAAGTGGGTGCAACTAGTTTGCATGAATATTCTTCCACCACTGAGCTAGTAACAAATGCTTTGGTGGAAGAAGTGTCCTTCAACAGCTCCCTGGGTGTACTCACATCAGATGTGAAGGAGAGAGGGGAAACCATAAATCAAAAGGTTCCTCGCTCATTGGCTTGTGATGCAACAAGTGATATCATCGGTGCTGTTCTAGAGAAAAACAGTTTATCACGGATATCAAATTCTTCAAATGAAAGAGATGCAACGGGTTTTCCAAAGAAAAAACTTCTAATACTTGATGTAAATGGACTTCTCGTAGATTTTGTTCCATATTTTCCAGATGGATACACTCCAGACATTGTAATATCATCTAAAGCAGGTGAAAGATTACACATACTATATGCAACCTTAGCGTTATTGAACATTAAACTCATTATTTACTTGATTATATTTTTCTTTTTTTCAGTGTTTAAAAGGCCCTTCTGTGATGACTTTCTACAGTTTTGTTTTGAGAGATTTGAAGTGGGGATATGGTCATCAAGAACCTGGTAGCCCAATCTAAAATTGGTCGTTGCTTGTTATTTCAACTAATATCAGTTTTATTTATGATTTCCAGTTGTCTTCGTTCTAGTGCATATGTTATTTTGGCATTAACTTCAAAATTTTAGCACTGACACTAGTCATGCCCTTATCTCGTGTTATGTTCTGCAGGAAGAACCTAAACACGTTAGTTAAGTTTATTATGAGAGATTCCAGACACAAGCTACTATTTTGCTGGGTAAGCCAAGTTATATCTCAACAACAATAGGAGTATGCATCACCTTGCTACTAAGAAATTGTGGGGTTGCATTTTACATGTTAATTTTGGTTATATTCTTTTTAACGATTTTTTCTAGTTTTGTTGCCTGTGATGTTGCATTATTAATGGTAGAATAAATATTTTTTTACTGGAAAAGTGGCATATATATAACCTGATTAATACTAAACTTTTGTTTATTTTGATCTTTGATATGAGAATTCAAGGTAACAAAAAAACATTAACTTTTAAGTTTGTGGTGCTTGGTGAACGAAAAACAAGAAACTTAGATTCTTATATTCAAGTGATTTATGTAACCTACTGGCTTTTTTTTTTTTTTTTTGGCCACAAGTCAATTGTCTGGATTTTTCCCACCTACAAGTTTTATGCTTTCTATGACATGCTATGATGGTTGATGCAGGATCAATCGCACTGTACAACTACAAGGTTCACCACTATTGAGAACGATAGGAAGCCCCTTGTTCTGAAGGAACTGAAAAAAATATGGGAAAGTTTGGAACCGAATCTTCCATGGAAAAAGGGGGAGTATAATGCATCAAATACTTTGTTGTTGGATGATACCCCATACAAGGCCTTGCGCAATCCAGTTAGTTGAAAAACCTCTACTCTTTCTCATTTGAGGTTATGTACTCTTTAAATTGCTTTGAAGCTGATTTAGTATTTTCTTTGGCTGGTCTTATCATCATTTTCAGGCTAATACTGCAGTATTTCCCCCTACATATAGGTACAAGGACAGTGATGATACATCATTAGGTAAGATCTATGCCACATGCATAAAGAGCTGAAGTTTTAGGTGAACTGTTGTATACAGTTAAAGAATAGTGTTAGGTTTTTTTGTAATATAACGGTGAGTGTCTGGCATACTTGCATGCAACTTAATATTTACGACTTTTTGTTTCGTTTGTCTCTAATATCATACAAACCTAAAGAAAGTCAAATCATTCTTTTCTTTCTTCCTTCCTTCTCTCTTTCCGTCTTTCTTTCTTATAGGTGGGGAAAATCCACTGGGGATGTTACGGAAAGCTCTTCCAACTACTGCAAGTTGTGGGGATAGAATAGTTACAAGTTCTTACACCAAGTGTCGAAAGAAATGCCTTAGCCTGAAAACACTCAACTATTTCTTCCGAGCCATTAGTCCATAATATTGTTCTTAACAAAAGATAGCCTTTTTTTTTTCTTTTGCTCCGGGAGCCCATCCAAAGTGAGTGAGGCTGGCTGCCTTAGATTCTCCAACCATTCTATAGGTTGCTATCGATAAACCTGGGACTCCAAGTTCTTTTTCTTAGAACTATAGTTCTTATGGATATTTTCTTAATGACTATTCTAATGCATCTTGTTTCATTTTCATAAAACTATAATCCTTGTTTTTATGAGAATAACCCTTGGGCACAAAATCTTGTAAAATGCATATGAAATAAATGTTTTTTGTTCGAGGATATTTTATTTGTTCTTACCTTAAAATTAAGATAATTGTTGAAAGTTATATGAATATCATTTTTTTAAAGGTATGGAATTGCTTTATACTGATCCCGTAATGCTTCTTAGCCATCCCGGGTGGTCTTGTGCATGTATTGAAAATCCATTTACAGGCTTTGGAAATTCCATCTTTTGTTTCTGATTTAACCGCAGTTCTTTTTCATTATTACTGTCTTCTTTTTGCCAATGTCTTCGTTAACATTTAGTCTTCCACAGGACCTGGTGGTGATCTTCGCACATACTTGGAGGGTGTATCTACGGCAGAAGATGTTCAAAAATATGTTGAACTTAATCCATTTGGTCAAAAGCCCATTTCTGAATCTAGTCCATTTTGGAATTTCTACCGTACCGTTATAAATAGTGAGAGGGAAACATGTAGGTAATCATTGGCTCAAGTGTGAAGTAGGTTCTAACTTCCTATATCTTATGCTCTGGAGGCATTTCCGTTTCAGGATACCCACATGCTGATATGGTTAATTCTCGCAAGGACATGACCATATTTTTAAGACTGGTTCACATGGTTCTTTGTTATATAATAGTTGGATGAAGTGGCTTGCCTTTCAAGACTAGAAGCCTTTGTTCCCCTCTATATTTTCACTAGATTATATGCGTCTTCGTGGGAAATTTTGTAAACTAATTTGTTGATTTCACTAGACTATATGATATTTACTTGTAATTGTATTCAAGCATACAGAGTTTCTTTTTTTTTCTTGGGTTCCTGGGGTTGAGCAATCTAACTTTTCTACAGAGGATCAAATACAGCTAGAAATCTAGTTTACTCTATTAAGAGACTTTGCAATGTACTTTGACGCTTATGAAGATTAATTCTGCGCTCTGCAATGTTTGGATTCAAGAAAGCTATTTTGACTTTAATGTTATGCTTCCATCTCTTGGCTCTAACTTCCCTGATCAGGTTCTGAGTTCAGCCAACAGCAGGAATTTGATTTGTTCTGTTGATGTAGAAGTGACAGATTCTTGAATGTTCTAACTCATTGCAGGCTTTTGCATATGTTACCAACAAATATTAATTTCTGATGTCTGCCACAATTAGCTTCTGCTGCAGATTGATATTGACAGTTCTGGGGAAGTTCGTCGGATTCGACTCTCAAGCTGCAAAGGAGTGATCAATTCAAGGGAGCAGGTATGTTCCTGTCTTCTTGTTGGAAATATATGGTTTATGTGTCCACAGGCGCTTGAGTTGAGGCCCATTTTGGCCCCCTTTCTCGTGGCTGGGTCCCAAATGACAGCTCGTGAAAGCCCCATGAGTGCTATTGATTGCCACACTTGGCGCGAGAGGAGGCTCATCCCAAGGCATCATTATGGAACTAGAAAATTTGAAAATCTTGGAAGTACCTCGCTATTAAATTACTACTCCTTTTGGGTAAGATTTTTCTTTTAGAAGAATAATTGCCTACCTGTGTTCATTTGAGTTTTTACTTTCTAATATGGTGTTTTGAGTGGCTAAAAGCTTTATTAGGATTCATTTGTCCTGTTCATGTGATAATTTATCAAAAGAAACTCTTGCTAATCAGTTTCCAGGTATGTATTGTCCGTGTGCTACAATTGAGAGATTGTAGAATCATAATCATTTGGACTTATTATATGGTATTTGATTATGATTCTACAATGTATTTATGTAAATGACTACAGTCTTAATATGTCTATATGTCGCCAATTTATCTAATGATGACGTGCCAATGTGAAGTGACTTTTGAATGGCAGGACATAAAATGACAGACAAAAAGGTGAGGAAAATGTTTTGCAACATCTTTGATTGGTCACTTCAGCTTGTCGAATACAGTTTGAACATACCACGCCTTACCTAGCCTCTTTTTTTTCAAGCATGCGTTTAATTGATTAGGTTATATGATAGAATGATTAGTTTTTGCTTTATATCGGAAAACATTTTTGAGTAGTTAGTTACTTAAATCTAATAAATTTGAGTCACTTTGATTAGTTTTATTTTAAAAAAGAAACCGAACTATTCTTATAAGATATGGTTCAGGGACGACCAAGACGAAAGCTGGTGCGCATGTGCACATGAGTAGAGAGTATATGAATGAGTTGAGACCACGTTCGAAATAAGAGTAAACTTAAGGATAGGATTGTTAAGAAATGTTCAAAAGAATTGAAAGTTTCTACCTATACTAGCGAAATGAATCTTGTTTTTTGGTGGTTCAATTATACCAACTTCAAAGTTGAGCTTATTTTGTTGGGAGCTGAGTGATCTCTTGAAAAATTTTCGAGAAATCATGTGAGTGAGGATAAAGTATGCCGAAAGTATTTGTTGATATGTAGGATAGCCTTTATTCTTAAAAGAGACGAGTAAGTAACATGTAATGGTTCTAAAAATCAACCGAAAATCTTTATATAAAGTTGCAGTCAGCCTCGTGCTTGTGATTAATTTCTCCAAATGACCTCCTTTTTATTATTATTATTATAATAAGTAAAAACTAAAGGCATAACTTCATGGTGATTATATACAGATAATTTAATGAGGGTTTTGAAATGTTGTGTTTGTTTGGTACGTAGATAGTTATAAATTATTAGGGCCTGCATGTGGAACATTTGCAGTGCGTAGCTTTCTATATTTTAATTCCACTAACATATTCTTTTCTCTTTATTTCATTACATCACCACTTTATATCATTAAAAACCTTCACATGTTTGTTTATAGCAAAGTTTTTGACAGCTAGATCCTTGTCTTTGCTATATTAACTTTTTTTTTTTCTTTTTTAATTTTTCAAATAATTAACGATCCCCTAATATAAAAAATTATTCGGGTATTTTTTGATTTGGGATTTATATTACCCATATGATTCTATATAGAAATTCCTTTATTTGAAATTTAATTGCATTTTTTTTTTCTTTATTAAAAAATAAATAATATTCCTATATAGTTATATTAATTACATTATAGAATATCAAATGAAAATAGTGGTTTGGTAGTGATTAGAAGAAACGTCTAAAAAAAATGATTGATTTGCCATATGCTATAAACTGGATTAAACTCAATTTCTCATACTTTCACTCATTGATTCAAAGAGATTAGATGCTTAAATATTTTTTTACAAATCGATCAATTAAAAATTTTAAGTTAAGTCTTAGTGAACAAGTTAGAGCAGGAAATTAATGATATATATGGATGAAATGTAAATGGATTTAAAAGGGAGGTAAATTTTGGTGATGATAAAGTTGAGACCCACTTTGAACAAAAAAATCAAGAAATTTTTTGTATCATATGCAAACACTTAGGTAGCAACCACATTGGATTGTGTGTAATTAACCACATGATCTGTTTTGTGAGAATAAACAAGGAAAGCAAAAGCTGTGATCTTCACTGTACTGTTGGGAGTACGTCCCAGAAACCCACAATCTGACGCCATTGAAGAACCTCGAGGGGAAGGTTAGAGGAATATTTCCTTCTTCTTCTTCTTCTTCTTTATTCTTCTCCGTTTTTCAGTACAAAATGGGATCCNTACTACTCCTTTTGGGTAAGATTTTTCTTTTAGAAGAATAATTGCCTACCTGTGTTCATTTGAGTTTTTACTTTCTAATATGGTGTTTTGAGTGGCTAAAAGCTTTATTAGGATTCATTTGTCCTGTTCATGTGATAATTTATCAAAAGAAACTCTTGCTAATCAGTTTCCAGGTATGTATTGTCCGTGTGCTACAATTGAGAGATTGTAGAATCATAATCATTTGGACTTATTATATGGTATTTGATTATGATTCTACAATGTATTTATGTAAATGACTACAGTCTTAATATGTCTATATGTCGCCAATTTATCTAATGATGACGTGCCAATGTGAAGTGACTTTTGAATGGCAGGACATAAAATGACAGACAAAAAGGTGAGGAAAATGTTTTGCAACATCTTTGATTGGTCACTTCAGCTTGTCGAATACAGTTTGAACATACCACGCCTTACCTAGCCTCTTTTTTTTCAAGCATGCGTTTAATTGATTAGGTTATATGATAGAATGATTAGTTTTTGCTTTATATCGGAAAACATTTTTGAGTAGTTAGTTACTTAAATCTAATAAATTTGAGTCACTTTGATTAGTTTTATTTTAAAAAAGAAACCGAACTATTCTTATAAGATATGGTTCAGGGACGACCAAGACGAAAGCTGGTGCGCATGTGCACATGAGTAGAGAGTATATGAATGAGTTGAGACCACGTTCGAAATAAGAGTAAACTTAAGGATAGGATTGTTAAGAAATGTTCAAAAGAATTGAAAGTTTCTACCTATACTAGCGAAATGAATCTTGTTTTTTGGTGGTTCAATTATACCAACTTCAAAGTTGAGCTTATTTTGTTGGGAGCTGAGTGATCTCTTGAAAAATTTTCGAGAAATCATGTGAGTGAGGATAAAGTATGCCGAAAGTATTTGTTGATATGTAGGATAGCCTTTATTCTTAAAAGAGACGAGTAAGTAACATGTAATGGTTCTAAAAATCAACCGAAAATCTTTATATAAAGTTGCAGTCAGCCTCGTGCTTGTGATTAATTTCTCCAAATGACCTCCTTTTTATTATTATTATTATAATAAGTAAAAACTAAAGGCATAACTTCATGGTGATTATATACAGATAATTTAATGAGGGTTTTGAAATGTTGTGTTTGTTTGGTACGTAGATAGTTATAAATTATTAGGGCCTGCATGTGGAACATTTGCAGTGCGTAGCTTTCTATATTTTAATTCCACTAACATATTCTTTTCTCTTTATTTCATTACATCACCACTTTATATCATTAAAAACCTTCACATGTTTGTTTATAGCAAAGTTTTTGACAGCTAGATCCTTGTCTTTGCTATATTAACTTTTTTTTTTTCTTTTTTAATTTTTCAAATAATTAACGATCCCCTAATATAAAAAATTATTCGGGTATTTTTTGATTTGGGATTTATATTACCCATATGATTCTATATAGAAATTCCTTTATTTGAAATTTAATTGCATTTTTTTTTTCTTTATTAAAAAATAAATAATATTCCTATATAGTTATATTAATTACATTATAGAATATCAAATGAAAATAGTGGTTTGGTAGTGATTAGAAGAAACGTCTAAAAAAAATGATTGATTTGCCATATGCTATAAACTGGATTAAACTCAATTTCTCATACTTTCACTCATTGATTCAAAGAGATTAGATGCTTAAATATTTTTTTACAAATCGATCAATTAAAAATTTTAAGTTAAGTCTTAGTGAACAAGTTAGAGCAGGAAATTAATGATATATATGGATGAAATGTAAATGGATTTAAAAGGGAGGTAAATTTTGGTGATGATAAAGTTGAGACCCACTTTGAACAAAAAAATCAAGAAATTTTTTGTATCATATGCAAACACTTAGGTAGCAACCACATTGGATTGTGTGTAATTAACCACATGATCTGTTTTGTGAGAATAAACAAGGAAAGCAAAAGCTGTGATCTTCACTGTACTGTTGGGAGTACGTCCCAGAAACCCACAATCTGACGCCATTGAAGAACCTCGAGGGGAAGGTTAGAGGAATATTTCCTTCTTCTTCTTCTTCTTCTTTATTCTTCTCCGTTTTTCAGTACAAAATGGGATCCGTTCTTCGCCCTTCTCTCTTCTCTGCGTTTTGACAAAATCACATGGACGTATAGACAATTTGAGACCCACCCACATACGCATTCCACATGGATGCTTCACATATGGCCGATTAGAATGGGCCTCATCTGACCCACATATTCTATTCTCTCTCTCTCTCCCCCTTCTTGCTATTGTTTTTATTTTGTTGACCATTCTTCTCAGATTGTTATACAAATCACCTTATGGTTTTATGTTTTTTGTTTTCTTTTATATAATCACTTAGATGCACATTCAATTCTGGGACATTTCTTCTTCTTGGATCATCAATGGAAAATTCCCATTTCACTTTTCACCATTTTAGGTAACGTGAGTTGCTGAATTCTTTGAATGTTCTGTATTTGCCTTCAAACTCTTGATGATTCTGGTTTCTGGGTCTCTCCTTTTGCGGCATCCCCTTGTTTATATTGTTTGATTTGGTTCTCTGGGGCTGAGGTTTTCTAATATTGAGAGTGTTCTTTGCCAAACCCAACTGGGAAATTCTGTGGGATCAAGATTTGCATTGAAGAACAGATTGGTGATCCGAGTGAAATAGTTATGTCGGTCTAATTTATGGTATAAACAAGGAAGTATTACAGCATTATCTGTTTTCATTTTGGGACTGGTAGGAGCCTAGATTGTGTTTAGACTTCCCATATTTAAGGTGGGGCAAGAAAAAAGAGAATGAAGTTAGATTCTTATTGTACTATGCAATGAACAGGACAGTGGCAGAAACTGATGTGTTGATTAATACTCTTTCATCATATTGAGGCTCATAATTCTTTGAATGGTGGATCATATGGCATGATCCTTTGGTCTAAGAAGATCAATCTTGGAGGGCTCAGGGAACACTTTTATTGTTTGAGAACATATGGCTGCAAAACTTCTACATTCCTTGACAGATGACAATCCTGATTTGCGCAAGCAAATAGGCTGTATGACTGGTATTCTCCATCTGTTTGATCGTCACAATGCGATCGCCACGAAGCAAATTAGTCACAAGAGGCTCCCACCTGGTAATATATCTCGTCTTCGATTGCTTCATGTCGTTGTTGTTTTGTATTTTCTGACTAACCTTGTGAGATCCCACATCAGTTGGAGAGGGAAACGAAACATTCTNGTAGATAGTTATAAATTATTAGGGCCTGCATGTGGAACATTTGCAGTGCGTAGCTTTCTATATTTTAATTCCACTAACATATTCTTTTCTCTTTATTTCATTACATCACCACTTTATATCATTAAAAACCTTCACATGTTTGTTTATAGCAAAGTTTTTGACAGCTAGATCCTTGTCTTTGCTATATTAACTTTTTTTTTTTCTTTTTTAATTTTTCAAATAATTAACGATCCCCTAATATAAAAAATTATTCGGGTATTTTTTGATTTGGGATTTATATTACCCATATGATTCTATATAGAAATTCCTTTATTTGAAATTTAATTGCATTTTTTTTTTCTTTATTAAAAAATAAATAATATTCCTATATAGTTATATTAATTACATTATAGAATATCAAATGAAAATAGTGGTTTAGTAGTGATTAGAAGAAACGTCTAAAAAATGAAAAAACAAAAAGAATAAATATTCGAAAAGAAAAAAAAAACTATATTATTATTTTAGTTAAATAATACGAAGGCTAGTACACCACATCAGTTGGAGAGGGAAACGAAACATTCTTTATAATAGTGTGGAAACCTTTTTAAAAACCTTGAGGGAAAGCCCAAAAGGGAAAACTCAAAGAGGACAATATCTACTAGCGGTGGGCTTGGGGTTGTTATAGATGGTATCAGAGCCAGATACCGGGCGGTGTGCTAACGATGAACGCTGGGCTCTGAAGGGGGTGGATTGTGAGATCCCACCTCAATTGGGGAGGGAAACGAAGCATTCTTTATGAGTGTGGAAACCTCTCCCTAGCAGACACGTTTTAAAACCCTTGAGAGGAAGCTCGAAAGGGAAAGGATCCTTGGTTTTTCACCGTCCTAATTGATCTCGAAGGAAGAGGGTAAAGTTTTATGCATCTGAATGTCTGCCTGCAAAACTTTTGTATATATCTTGAAGAACATAAACAAGATATTAAAAAAAATGCTTCAATTCTTCATTTTCTGCTTATGTCTTTGCTGGTTATTGTGTATTGAACTATGTGATAGCTGTTGTTTTCAATGCATTTCCATTCATGGTGTTCTTAGCAGTAGGCCATTAGAATACGCTCAATATCTAATCTTGTCTTGTACAGGCCATTCTGGTGACACGGTTAGCACTGTACATCACCATGAGAAAGCCACTGTAAGCCCCTAATATTCTTATGCCAACTTTTCTTTTGATTTCAAACATCATCTCACTCTCGACTTATTTATTCGAATCCCGTCTCGATCCTAATAGTAAAACTAGTTATATTCCACGCCTGTTTGTGTAAGTGATAAGATTTGAAGTTCTTTCATTACAGGAGTCGAGCCTGAATGAGAACACGAACGACAAACAAAGCGTGGCTACTGAATCATCCGGAGACTCTCTCTCGTCCTGTTCATCATCTTTGTCGTCTCTGGTGTGCAACAAAACTGCAGAACTAGAAGCCAGGATCAATGTTCTTGAAAGTCCCTCTAGCTGTTCAGAGAGGCAACCATTCAATATCAAACATGTAGTGAAAGACTCTATACATAGAGAAGTAAGAACATCGTTCATTAAAATAACCGACGTGGACGACTTTGATCACGGTCCAAGACACCCTCCTATGTTCAAATGTGCAGAGATTTCTTCGAGAGTTGCAAGAAACCGAAAACAAGAAATTCAGATCGATATGGAGGAGTCTTTTAGAGTTCTTGCTAAGCTAAAAGATGCATCCAGGAACTTTAATGAAGCTACTACAGGATGTCCAAGATCATCTTATGAGAATGAAGCTAAACGTGGAAAGAGTTTAATTTCCCGGGATTCTCCGCGACTTTCTTATGACGGTAGAGACCGAAGTCGATTCTCCTTTGAATCAAGAAGCCTCAAGTCCAGTCCTAAACTGAAAGAGCTCCCTAGACTCTCATTGGACAGCAGAACAACTGTCTGTAGGAATGTTCCAAATAGTAGCTGCTCTACTGACAAAGCCCCTGAGCTGCATCAGAAGCGGCTGCCGAGTGTTGTAGCAAAATTGATGGGTATTGAAACGTTGCCAGATTCATTATTGGCTACAGATACCCAATGTGGTGGTGAATCTTTTGCAAAACCATTAGAATCTAGAGATCTGAAAAGCTCACCACGGCAGACAAAAAATCTTGATCTGATTAAGAAACCTATTCCAAATTCAAGGCACCCTATTGAAACTGCACCTTGGAGGAAGCTAGCTGGAGCTCAAGTTCCTAAAAGCACAGCATTTAGGCCTGGTCCAGAACCAAGCTCCTCGGCTTACGGTGAGGTCGAGACGAGACTGAAAGATCTTGAACTTCAACAGTCCAGTAAGGATCTTAGAGCACTTAAAAAGATACTAGAAGCTATTCAAACTCGAGCACTATCCGAAATTGGGATGGAAGAACAAGGTTCAGTATTTGGAATTCAAAGGAACCAAGAACCAAGTTCTTCTAGTTCTAATCAAAAGACTAGATTGATAAGCCAACGAAACAGACGGAGCAATGTAGCTGAATCTCCAATTATCATCATCAGACCTGCTAAATCTGTTGATAAATCAGTTATATCAACCTCAATGATTCCAATGGATCGCTTTCCCGTGCTCCATAAGCTCCGAAACGAAGGATTTCAGGATAGTAAAAAAGGATCTAGCAATAGCCAAACCCGAGCACGCTTTCTTAAGAACACTCAAAAGGACCTTGCTGTCGTTACCTCTGAGAAGAAGCCGATTTCGAGACATATAAGATCACCTCAAACTTCTTCAAAACCGCAAGTAGTACTTAAAGAAAGCACCTCGACCACGAGCTTGATAAAAAGTTCAGATTCTGTTAGTCCAAGACTGAGACTGAGGAAGGTCGAGGTGGAGAAACGATCCCATCCACCTAAATCCGACGCAAACAAACCGAAAAGGAAAACGAAGGAGACAAAGTCTTCCAATATAAGACAATGTGATGAACAATCAAGTGAGATGAGCAATGAATCAAGATCTTTAAGTTGCCAAAGTGATGACATGACTTCAAAGATGGATATTGAGGTCCATAGCAGCATACAATCAACCAAGACCGACGTCGACCAGAGGCAAGCGATGGAGGCTGCTGAATTATTGACAACCAGCTCAGTTAAAAAGGTTTTCTTCTTTTGTTTATGTTCTTTTCATTCATCGTTTAGTTGCATACCACTTACTAATGTTTTTGCTTGCTCAGTTATCAATGATGGCAGTCGGTGAAGACGGGTCGACAATAGAACAAGATACACTAGCAGTAGAGCATCCCAGCCCTGTCTCTGTCCTTGATGGCTCATTATATAGAGATGATGAACCATCTCCTGTGAAAAAAATCACAACCATCCTTGATGCCTCTCTGAAAGGTAAAGATTCAGAACTTTTTGTTGATCCAAATATCAGAAATCATGGCAGCTGATCTTTACTTTATAACTTGGTATCTCTTAGGTGATGATTGTCTAGATTCTAATGAGAGGCGTAGCGAAGATCAATGCAACCTTTCAGACGACATCTTTGTTAATCGTTCGGTTTTAAATCGTAACGTGGAGATTGACAATATGAAATTTGAAAATATTGATGATCTGATTCAAAAGCTTAGACACTTGAACTCGCATCACGATGAAGCAGAAAAAGACTATATTGCATTGTTGTGTGAGAATACCAACCCGGATCACCGATACATTTCCGAGATACTGTTAGCTTCCGGCCTTCTACTCCAAGATCTTGGCTCGGACCTGACCACGTTTCAGCTTCATCCTTCTGGTAATCCGATCAACCCAGAGTTATTTTACGTTTTGGAGAAAACGAAGGCCGGTAGTTCGCCTGCTATATCTTCCAATTCCAATAGGGAGCGCAAGCTCATATTTGATGCTGTAAATGAGATACTTATTGAGAATTTAGCTGTCATTGATGGTGGTGCTCCTGAGCCATGGTTGAAACCAACAAAGATTGCAAAAGAAGCTCTAAGTGGACAAATGATTTTGAAGCAATTGTGTAATGAAATAGAACAGTTACAATCCAAGAAGTTCGAATGCAACTTCGACGAAGAGAAGAATGACTCGAAAAACATTCTGCAAGACGATGTGATGCGCCAGCCGAGGCGTTGGACAGATTTTCGTGGTGATATCTATGACGTCGTGTTGGATGTCGAGCGCTTGATATTCAAAGACTTGGTTAATGAGATTGTTATTCAGTGAGGTACAACTTTGGAAGATAAAGCTATAAGGTATGCATTAGCTAGTTTGCTTGCATTCCCTCTGGTTTTTCCTTCATATATTTGCTTTCATAGAGTGACCACATGAACTTGTGCTCTTGCTTCCTCCTATTTTTTGGTGTCAAGCTCAATAATTTGTGCTTATTAGCAGTTCTGAGCTGGTTGGTAGTTGTGTAATACTTGACTACAAGAATCAAAATCAATGAAAATATTTTGTTCTTACTTCATTCTTCTCGTTGTAGCTCTACGAAACTTTAGCCCGAAACTCGAACATTCCTCGGCATATTTAGTAAGAAAAAAGTAGAGGAGAAACGAGATTGTGTTCTACGTGTAATGGGAGATTCAAAACTCGAACATTCCTCGTACTGCTTTGTTATATCCTGTTCATCTTGGTACAGTGTATATGACTTGATCAGTTTAACTAGATGAGTTATTATACTGTGTTTTTAGTGTTTGTACAAATAAAGTTATGCAACTAGGAGATATTGTTTGCTTTGGCCCGTTACGTATAGCCGTCGACCTCACGATTTTTAAAAAAGCGTCTATTAGGGAGAGGTTTCCACACTCTTTGTTTGATCTCACATTCCACCCCCTTGGAGGCCAGTGTCCTGGATGGCACACCGAGCCTTATAAGGAATGTTTTGACCGATGTGGGATCTCACAATCCACTCCCTTGGAGGCCAGTGTCCTCACTAGCACACCGTTCAGTGTCTAGCTCTGATATCATTTGTAACAACCCAAGCCCACTGCTGGCAGATATTGTCCACTTTAGCCTGCTACATATCATTGTCGGTCTCGCGGTTTTAAAACAAGTCTGTTAGAAGAAGGTTTTCACAACAAGTCTGTTAGAAGAAGGTTTCCACGACCTTTGTGGGATCTCACAATCCACCCCTTGGGGGACCAGTGTCCTAGATGGCACACTGAGCCTTATAAGGAATGTTTAGACCGATATGGAATCTCACAATACACTTCCTTGGAGGTCAGTGTCCTCGCTAGCACATCATTCCGTGTCTAGCTCTGATATCATTTGTANTTGAGCGAAGAAGGTTTCCACAACAAGTCTGTTAGAAGAAGGTTTCCACACCCTTTGTGGGATCTCACAATCCACCCCTTGGGGGACCAGTGTCCTAGATGGCACACTGAGCCTTATAAGGAATGTTTAGACCGATATGGAATCTCACAATACACTTCCTTGGAGGTCAGTGTCCTCGCTAGCACATCATTCCGTGTCTAGCTCTGATATCATTTGTAACGGCCCAAGCCCACTACTAGCCAATATTGTCCACTTTGGCCCGCTACATATCGCCGTCAATCTCACGATTTTAAAACGAGCCTGTTAGGATGAGGTTTCCATACCCCAACAAAGAATAATGCTTCGTTCTCTTATCCCACCGAGCGTGGCATAAATTACAAGAAATGTAATAAAAAGGCAACAAACACACATAAACCATAATTTTACCCACCTCTCTTTTTCTTTCTAGAAAGAGGACCACAAATTAAAGGATTTTTCTTCTTCTTTTTTTCTTTTTAAAGAAAAAAAATGATGAAGGGACAGTGACAGTGTCGAGTGGGTTTGTCCAATGCAGAACACAACAACTGGGTTTTTAGGATCAATATGTTTTCCCACTGTTTTGTTGGATGATCTTGTCACCAATGCTTCTGCTTCAGAGACACACCCATCTCTCCAATCTCTCTCCTCTTTCATTCTCTCTCTAAAATTACCCCCTCTTTTTTACCATTTTTCTTGTCTACCTTCAGAATGTTCTTCCTTTGCCTTTATTCTTACAAGTTATCCAAATAGAACATGACTAATGCCAAAGAAACATCAGCTGAAAACTACTTTTTTTTNGTTCTTTTTCTGGTCCTTTGTCTCCTTATCTGTTCGGTCTCTACAAGGTTTTGTCAGTGTGTCACATATGAACGAGAGTAATCTTAAAGACATGAAACTAAGGTTAAGAAATGCACCATTTTTTTTGGTTGCTCAGTCATAAGAACTCTAAATTTAAGCATACTTAGAACAATCATATATCAGCTCAAGCTCATTGTTAGTAGATATTGTTCGTTTTAGCCTATTACATATCGCCATCAGTCTCATGGTTTTAAAATGCGTCTACTAGGGAGACGTTCCCATACCCTTAAAAGAAATGTTTCGTTCCCCTTTCCAATGTTGGAAGTTCTCCCGTAAATTTTTGTAGGAAGCATATGAGTTAAAACAAACCATCCTAAAAGGATCTGTGTTGGTTTATGAAGATCGTTTTTACTCTTAGAAGTCGTTCAATAACACAGTCATGGAGTAGAGAATGCAAGAGAATCTCGAGATCATTAATTGTTGAATTAAAAATAGAATTTCAAACAATTTATATATCAGACAAGCTTCTTCAATGAACAAACCATGATACCCATTATTATATCTAATGCTCCAACATTTATATATCAAAAGCTATCAAATTAACTGCAAAGAGTATAGCTATGAATATGTATACTTACAAACCTTTCCAAACCAACAACACTTTTCTAATCACGCCCTTCAAGAGAGTTTGCTCCGTCTCTATCGGCCACGGCCATGGCCACGACCACTCTATGAGCTACCAGACGCCGCCCCGTCTTTACCGGAGCCGCCGTCGTTGTTGTTATCAGCATGAAGAAGCTGCTTGAGATTGAAGTTTGGAGGAAAGGGTTTCAAGTTTTGTGAGGCAAAAGGGTGGAGAGATGATGGTATGAAGGGATTGGACAAAGTATGAGAATTTGAGCTCAAGAAATGGATGTGGCTTTCAAATGGGTTTGTGATGTATGAAGCATATGGAGTGAAAACAAGTGAAGAACATGAAGATGAACTTGTTTGAGCCTCAATTTGTGATGGAAAAACCCCACTAGAATGTTGATGATCATGATCATGATCACAAGTGTTGTAATTGTAAGCATTACAATTGTTCATCATAATTTGCTCATTATAATCTTCTTCAACTTCTTGATCATTACCTCCATCAATCCACTTCCCTTTCGACTTCGATTTCTCGATCATCGTCGTTTGATTCACGACGTCTCTGATATGCATCGTCGAAGAATCCTTCATGTCAAAGGCGAACGGAGGAGGAGGAGGAGGAGGGAGAGTACTAGAATTATGATGATATTGAGGGAAGAGCATATGTTGGTGAAACGGAGACAACCCGGTCGGGATCTGGAGCGGCGGAAGCTTGTCGATATCAAGTTTCGTGACGTCGAGTAGCCAATCTATGACCTTGCTAGGCTGCCCAAGTTTAAGCTTGTCTTGAAGATCATAGAGTTGAATTGCTGTTGGAACTGAAAGCCTTATCCTTCTATCTCTCAAACCCCTAATGGTACAAACTTTGCTATGCCTATCTTTGCCTCCAAATGAACGAGAAACCCTCACAATTCTTGGATTTCTAAACCCTGACCACTGCCTTGACCTCGTTGATCCCTTAGCCATATCATATTTTTCATCACTGATTCCTTCTTCTTTGCCTCCAAAACCCTTTTCTTTTGAGCTTCTCAACATCTTTTTACGAGCTCATCTTCGTCAGATCCATTCAAAACGTTCAAGAAACAAGAACAAGAACAAGAACAAGAACGAATTATTGCAAGAAACGGCCGAGTTTTAGAGCCGAAAACTCCATTTTTTGCAAGGAATCAAAACTTTTTAACTCAAGAATGACATTATAATGGGTAAAGAAAAGAAGATGCCAAGAATTTATGTAACCCCAGATAGAAAAAGGAAAAGGTAAGGTGTGTTCTTGACCACTTGGCGTTGCGTTATTCGTCCACGTGGCACTCGTTTGAACTAAGATGATGTCAGCAGGGCTGCTAGTTAATCCACCTCTATGTTTTACAACTTGATTCATTAATTATGTTCATTAGGGTATAAATGTTATACATAAGATTTTTGATGTGGAGATATCCAAACCAAGGAAGAAAGTGAAAGGCTAAACCTTTTTCAGCATTTACAAACAGCTTTATTGGTTTGTTTACTACACATCATGAGCTGTTGAACAATGCATGCCCTAGCTACGCTACATGTATTACAAAGAAACGACACTATCAAAAACCCTAATTTATTGTTCTTAACTTTTAGTATGCAAAAATCTTCTTTTGTTTTGTAATTATTTCTCTCAAGATTTGGTTTTCTGTTCTTATTTAATATGGGGTTGGTTTGGAATTCTCTTTTCAATTCTAGATAGGGGTTGTTAACTCGAGAACGCTAATTTAGGTCTTATTTGATAACAATTGTCCTCTTTGGACTTTAAACGCGTCTGTTAAGGACAGATTTTTACACCCTTATGAGTAATGTTTCGTTCCCTTCTCCAACTGATGTGGGATCAGGGGTGCCCAGAATCCTCGCTGGCACACCGCCCGATATCTGGGTTTGATACCATTTGTAACAGCCCAAGCCCACTGTGTGGATATTGTCCTCTTTGGACTTTAAACGCGTCTGTTAATGAGAGATTTCTACACCCTTATGAGTAATGTTTCGTTCCCTTCTCCAACTGATGTGGGATCAGGATCAGGGGTGCCCAGAATCCTCGCTGGCACACCGCCCGATATCTGGGTTTGATACCATTTGTAACAGCCCAAGCCCACCGTGTGGATATTGTCCTCTTTGAACTTTTCCTCGAGGTTTTGAAACGTGTTTACTAGGGAGAGGGTTTCATACCTTTATAAGCAATGTTTCGTTCCCCTCTCCAACCGAAGTGGGATCGGGGTGCCCAGAATCCTCGTTGGCACACCGCCCGATTTCTGGGTTTGATACCATTTGTAACAGCCCAAGCCCACCATGTGGATATTGTCCTCTTCGAACTTTCCTTCGAGGTTTTGAAACGTGTCTGCTAGGGAGAGGTTTCCATACCCTTATAAGCAATGTTTCGCTCCCATCTCCAACCGATGTGGGATTTCACACAAGGATACTTTCGAATCCTCAACCAAATTTTAAAATTACCTATTCAGCTCGATGGTACTAAAAAATCAATTTGAGCTTAACCCAATTGGTCAATACATCATATACTCAATCTAAACGTCAGATATTCAAATTTTCACTCTCGTTAAAAGAATTTAGCTAACTAAAAGCAAAATCGTTACCTAACAGCCCACAAAGACTATCGATAGGGTTTCGGGATCACATAAAACTACTTACTTTAAGCAATAATACAAAATCCAACTAAAAGTTGGTGCATAATTAGGATTTGGGGGAAAAGGGAATAACTCATAGAGTCAAGAAATTAGGGTTTGTGGTGTGTAAGGCATTTACAAAGTTGGGTTATTAGAAGATGAAAGCTATAGCAACTCTCCAACTTAGTAGATGAGGGACCAATATAGGTTCTTTTAATTTAAAGGCATCCAACTCAATGCCAATAAGGACCACAGGCATGCACTAGAGAGACATAGTGGCAGTAAGATAGTTGAATTTTGTATTTATTATCTAACTTTCAATTTTTATTTCATATCTTCAATTTTACGTCACTATTACAATACGCATATTCAAACCGACATGTGACCTTTTACGAGAGATAGAGTCGGGTTATATTATAACCACTAAATTATACTCATATTGACGTTTTTTAGCTCGGCAACACGTGGAGGTCGAGCATACCGTGCCTAAAATTGACTTATCAATGCCTCTCGGTTATATCAATGATAGTAACATTTAATAGTAACAAAATGGACAAAATGTGAAAGTCGTTTGTAGACTTAACAATCATGCACAAGTCATTAGTTGTTGTTATAAACTATTAGACATTGGAAGGTGGCATATTTTTCTTGTCACTTACAAATTTTTCATTAATGTCTAAAATGAGAGTCGATTTCATTCAACGTTTCGATTAATACGTTAAACCAAACTAGATTTTATCGGTTAAGTCGTTACAACAACGAGTTTGGGCAACAAACCCTAAAAGCTTAGCCCACCATGACTATGGAGCTAAAAAAAAAGGAAAAGAACATAAACATCTTATCATCACTGCAAAAGTTCATAAAGAACATTGCAAAATGGGGAGCCATGAAAGAAAGAGAAAACCTTAAACCCTCCAAATTATCATCTTTCCTATGGCTTTTTAGAGAGAGAAATTTAAGAGAGAGAGAGAGAGGTGACTTTTCTTGAGTATTATTAATAGTTACTGTAGCTGCTGCACTGCAACAATTGGAAGAGACAGTCAAAAAAGCTGACCCCAACTTTATATCTCCATCTTCACTGCACTGTAAAAATGAATTTTTTAATTTAATTTTTTGGAAAAAAAAAATAGTTTATTTATTAATTTTTTATTATTATTATTTCAAAAAAATAATAAATTTTAAAAATATATTAAAATTAAACCTATAAATACCCATTAATTTTTTTCCCCCAATTTATAAATAAAAATTGAAAGTTTATTAAATATAATTAGGAAATTAAGAAGAATGGTCCTTTGTGGGTAAATACTGAGCTGACAGGGCAGTCCTAATTGGTAGGGTATTGAAAATGGTAAGAAAAAGGTTGAAACTTTGAAAACCCCATATGATTAGTTTTATTGGGTTTAGGGTTCTAAATTGGTACAGTTTAAGACTCTGAGTTTAAGACTCTGAGTTTAAGGCTTCTCTGCTTTTTTACTGCCCAAAAAACACTTCTTTTGTGTTTCACAGATGATATCGACACTAAATTCCTCGTTTCAAGATATAACCCTAAAAAATAATTATAGTTTCGTTCCATAATTCATGTTTGATGGATCTTTTGAGCTCGTTGTTTGATGGATATTATCAGCATCTGCGTTTATTTATGACATGAAACAACTCAAGCAATGGGTCTAGTTTAGTAGTTGCACACAAGTATTTTTTTGTGGGTTTTGAATAACTTCTAAAAAACTCGAGCCATGGGTCTAGTTTGGTAGCTGCGCACAAGTATTTTTAGTGGATTCACAAGTATGGTCTGTTTTGACTTGTTATATAACGTCATCAGCCTCACGGTTTTAAAACACTTCTATGGAGAGGTTTTCACATCTTTGTAACATATTTATAGGAATGTTTCGTTTCCCACTTCAACCGATATATGATCTCACACAAATCAATTTTTTTATAAATACATTTGAAAAAAATTAATAGTTTAAAGAAGGTTTAGTATACTTTTTCCAAATAATAATTTTGTAATTTATCATATAAAATATGATATGATGAAATAATATACATTTTGTTTTCATATATCAAACAATATTAAATTTGTACATAAAAACTATAGAATTGGGTTTTAATTTTATTTTAGGGATGGGATTCTTGATTGGATAAACGATTCCTTGATGATTGGCGGCAGAAAAAAAGATAGATGTCAGAAATCTCTGGAATGGCATTTAAAGTGAATTATCAATTATTGATACTCTCCAAAATCCAAACAATATTTTATTCATTTATGACAATAATTAACCATTAAAGAACTGACCATCTCAAAATAATATAATAAAATATAATTTTAATACAAGTTATTTGCTTCGGTTTCTTCTGGGCAGATCAGAGTCCCAATGGCATGGCAGTGGAATCACTTCCATGGAAGAGATTAGGTTAGCCTCATCAATATTCTTTTCTACTAACGTACTTGGGTCGGAAGATATCTGTCTAAATAATTTTTTTTTTTTCGTAGATTGTTCGATCAATCTTCTTTTTCTACAAATGTACTCTGTTCGGAACATATCCATCTAAATGATTTGTTTTTTTCTCATAAATTGTTCAATCAATCTTCTTTTCCACTACTGTACTCGTTTAGAAGATATCCATCTAAATTTTTTTTTCGTAGATTGTTCGATTAGAACATTGGCCATGGTTGTGACTAATAAGAACGATAAAACTCCGAAGAGAAGCCTACATCAAATGAGATATAAAAAGAAATCGAGCTCGAGAATAAATGAATTTGTAGTTCATGAATTATTTTCGAGAAGGTAAATTGTAAGGTTCGAGAATGGAACTTTGTAAATCCTAAAAATGGGATAGAACTGAACTCCAATATAAATGGGATGCTTCCTAAGTAAGATGATCCTAGAGGCAAACTCTTGGCCTCTTTATGTGGTCTCACTTGACTTTACCACATCTGAAATGTGCGAAACTTCTATATCGGGCTACGATCATAGGCCGACCCTCAATTCTAGTCAAGTTGGCCCATTACCTTTTTCATCAGCTCAACAACCACCAAGCCCATCCAAGATGATTTCACTTGGGAGAAAAAAATGGTAAAAGAGAAAAACAAAGAAGGTAAAGAATGATGTGTCAAAGGAGATGATCCATAGACGAAAGACTGAATACCAAAAATCATAACAAGTACAAATAAGATGGAATCTGAAGTAAAGGATAAACAGAGCATTCTCAGCCACACATAAAAAGTCTGATGAAAACAATGAAAAGGGGTTCTTACATCAATGCTATGGAAGCGATGGAGGTGGGAGCGATGGAGGTGGGAGCGGCTGGACGTCAACTTTCAAGGCATGTAGCATTTGGCATCAACCCACGTCTTTGAATCCTCATAACCAAGCAAACTTCTTTCATTCTCTCAAATGATTGAACTGAAGATGAGCCATCAAAATAAATCATGTCAAGATCAGATGTAACGTTTGCATCCAAGTCAATCATAGAGTTCACACTTAACTTTTTGTATGATTGGAGGTCACAGCTATCGATATCGGTAAACCGAAACTTGATGCCATTGGATTATTTCTGCAGTCTTTTCCCCTTCTTTATTCTTTGCAAAAAACTAACATCTGTTTCAGTTAGGATACAGCAATTATTACTATTTTAGCACAAATTTAGAGATGGAAAACAAAACATAAGCGAGAGACTAACAAATACAAAATAGGCAAGCACAGACAGGCGTGGTAAATAAGGAGGTTTTACAGGCTATGAATTCAATAAATCATCCTCACCTACTTAAACTATTACATAAACTAATGTGGGCAGGATTATCAACATTATAAACAAGTGGACATGTCATCCATGTTTCCTCGTCGTTTGTTATATTCGGATTTTAGGCCAACACAGCGTTAACAAAGGGAATCGAAAATGTAAAGTGTGATAATTATCCTCTAATGAAGTCAAGCACCATAACCCCTACACTTTTTTTTTGGTAAGAAACAGTACTTTCATTGAGAAAATGAACGAATATACAAGGCCATACAAAAAGCAAGCCCGAACAAAAACGATCCACACTCTAACTATGTAGAAGTACTTCAATCCAAAAGAACAAAAGCAAGATTATAATTACAAAACGACCTAGCGACAGCCTACACCTCAATTATATATAACAATTCGACCTCAAGTGCAGCGAAACGAAAGACAGGGCAACAGAACAATAAGTGCAGAGGGGTGCTTTTCTACTACTCTACGTACCTAATAACAAGTCATATGGTACATAATTGAGAAAATAAACATTTATTTACTAAAAGAAATAGAAGCACACTACGTCAATAACATTGCTAGGCCGACCTTGATAGTATCAAAATAGTATCAATATCTGTAACAACTGTTGACAGAATGGTGTGAAATCAAATTAAATGTTTTGGGTTGGTTTCACATAGTTGTTTATAGAACTCTACCAGGTGAACTCATAAAAAATCCAACTTCTGCATAGAAACTGCAGAACAAACAAATTCATCGTCTAGAAAGATATATGGTACAAGCCTCCAATCTGAAAAGTAAAAGAAATTTAGAATTAAAAGTTGGTTTAAAAAACACCATAAACATACACGATGATGGGCTATGGAGAATGAAAGTTAAAAAATATTTGTCTTTGCACTACCAAAATGTGCAACTCTCTCATCTTGCACATTTTTCCTTTCTCAGGAATGTGAATGGATTGGGTTGATTTATTCCCTAACTGCGCTCTCAGGCTTAATCCTTGTCAGCTCACAATAAACTGACAGCTAGGAGAACTTCATGGTCAAGGAACATGATAACCACGGTTCTAATGCAAGGTGATAATCAATGAAACAAAATTTAAAACAAGATTACCTGTGAAGCATAGGGAAGCAATATAGAGAATGTAATTTTGTCTTAGAAAAAGTGAAGCTCACAATTAAATGATAAAACCGATTAATTCAATCACCCATGAGCCCCAGCTTCAGAGCTATAAATGTACGAGCTCAAAACAAGGACATATTTATTCAGTGGAACACAACTAAAGTGATTAATCACAGGCTCGGAAAGAATTTAAACACCATGAAAAATGCAAACACGATCCAGATTATACCGGCTTGAGGTCATATTGAGGCTGAAGATTGAGTACCCTCATAAAATCTAGGATTGATATCTCATAAATAGAGTCAATTCGTACCAGCTAAATTTGATGAAATACAAGAACCATTAGCATGAAACGAATTGGCAAACCACCAAGGCACGAACCAAATAAGATAGTTGGTTCAAATTGAAGTTCAAATCATTGAAATGAAACTAATTCTTGCATTCAAGCTTGACCATTCCAACATCATAAAGTGATTTATGCTGTGATAGAGCCACTAAATGTTTATTCCCATGTTCAGTCAAGCAGACATTCTGTATCTAGAACTCATAAAAGTAATTGTTCTTGGCCAAAAGAGCTTGGTAACCTAACTCTTTGCCAGTGGCTAAATCTCCATTACATTTTCAGAAGGTTAAGATACATGACAGTAAGTTTAAAAGAAGCAAAAGAAAGAACAATTCCTACCAGCCAACACGACAAATACAAAATCCAGAAACAAACAATCACGGAGCACCTAAATAATCTAAATACGTGAAAAAAGCTATACAACTCTTAGATAACTACCATAAATTCCGACTGGTTTTGAGAAGATTGTATCGGTAGATCCTATAACATAATTCAAGCACAAACAGACAAACAAACGTAAAAAGATGTTGAATCAATTCAATTCCTGCCACTTTACAGTACGAAGACAAAACACCCAAAAGCATACAACGAGAAACGCTATTTGTTTAGGACAACAATAAAAAGAACTACGTCCAATGCTTCCAATACCCTCCTCCACGGGGACAATGGGCATCAGCTCTGCGGTGCTGTATAAGGGGAAAGTGAAAGGCGCCCGGATTTTGGGCAAGCTCCCCTGATCTTCCATGGCTTCTTCATCGATGAGCAGCCCTTCGGGGAAGGGATGAGGCAGGGGCGACTAGAATAGAAATGTCTTTCCGCCCGCGCGTATTTCAGTTAACGTATGCGCGAAATTTGTGGGGACGATGGCTAATAATTACGAGGGATTACGAATTTCTTAACATTCTTTTATTAAAATTTTTAAATATATATATATATTTCTTTTAAATATATTTTTTAAAAATATATATTTCTTTTAAATAAAATTTTTAATAGATAAATTCTATATTCAAGATCATTTCTATATATATATATAAATATAAAGTAAATCATTATAATATTGAATTAGGCTCTCCGGTTGGGTTGAATTAATTTTATGAATTATAATAGAATCAGTTCAAGTTTTGAGTTCATCCGATAAAACTTTGGATTAACGAAAACGTAAAAAATCTTATAAAATATTTTAAGATGTCTGATATATTCATTAATATACTCGTAATTTGGAGTTGTTCGTACGCAATTGTGTACACTTATTTATATTATTTATTGTTTTGTTTATTCTAATTTTATTGTTATTTACATATATAATTTGTCACGTATCTTTAACAATATAAGAACTCATGCCAAATTACAATATAACTCTCCCTTCAATCATTAGAAGAATAAGAAATATATTATTACGAATAAGAAATTGTTTTCTTATACGTTTAATAATATGGGATATATATTTTTGTATAATATATATATATATATATATATATATATAAATAAATGAGACATTCTATATTGTCTAAAAAAAAATATTAATATCATTAAATATTAAAAAAATCTTAAATATATATTTACGGTTGGCGGTTGATATTTTGGTTAAAAAAATAACCTTAAATGTTTAATAATGTTTTAAAAAATACTTATAAGATGTTTTATTAATATATCTTAAAAAAAAAACGGTAAAATACTTTTACTATGAGTACGGTATTTAAAAAATATTCATAAAATTTTAAAAGTACGATTAATACGCTTTACATTTATAAAAATAATGTGTTCACCAAAATTCTTAATCTATAAAATAAATTAGTCTGATATCTCGTAATTTCATCTAAACTTTTTAATGTTATTTTTGAATTAAAAATTTATAAATCAAGATATTAACCGTAGATATATTTTTAAATTAAAAAAATACATTTAAGGTTATTAATTAAACTTTTCTTTTTAACCACTCTGAAAAGTGAAAGATATGAACTTTAAAAGTTTTTTTTTTTTTTTTAAGTTTTGAAAGAGGGTAAGCATTTTTATTAATTTAGCCAATTAAATTAAAAAATATGGCTTATTGGTTAATTTTAAAATCCTTTTTAAACACTACTTATTATTAAACAACCACATTTTATTTAATTATAAATAGATAAAAATAAATAAATATTGGTTATTGGTTAGATATTTCAATGAAAAAATAGTCCATTATTATTATGCAATTTATTAATTTTTATTATCAATAATACCATGGATAAAAGTGTTTATATGATTTTGATTTTTCTATTTTTCATATTTTTATTAATTTTTAAATATTTCAATTTCTATTTCCACCATGTTTTCATTTGATTTTACGTGGATAGGATGAATTTTATTTTAATTCATAATTAACTATATTAAGTTAAATACGAGATATTAATGTATATTAAAATAAATAAATAAATACATAAAAGTGTCGACATTTCGAGTCTTTTATTCAGACAAATCGATATTAATTGTGTTAAAATTATTATTAAAAAAAAAAAAAAAAAAAAAAAAACATATAACAAATTTTGAAATCTATTAAACTATGTCGAAGAGGGGTTTATATTTCATTTAACCCTTTATTTTATCACAAAAACCCTAATGCTATAAAGCCTCAGAATCTTTACTCTCGAGTTTGGTATTCTATTCTCTCCTTGTGTTCTAGGCGCTCAGATCTCTATCGGAACCTCTATTCTCTGCCCTTGCAGGTGCTTCTTTTCTTCTCCCTCTTCTTCTTCGATGTTATTGTTTTCAGGACCTCAGTTGTTTTGTTTACTTGATCTGCGCGGAATGTTTGTTGAATCATCCATCGATGATTACTTATTTCGGGTTAATCCTGTTCTTCTCTTCAGGCGGTTGATCTGTATTAGGGTTTTGTGGGGTTTCATTTTGTTACTTTTTTTTTTTTTTTTTCCCATTTAGGGCTCAGCGCATTCGTTCGCCATTTGCTACCCATTACTGTTCGGCGACGATTTGCCTCTATCCTCTTCGATTGTCAGTTTTCTAGTCGTGCATAAATGTTTCTTAACTCTCACCTGTATTGACGTGATAGTATACTGCGTGGTTTATTGCAAATATTGTGTAAAACCTGACTGTTGTTTTGCATATATGTTCTTAAACAATCTATGATATTATGGGCATGTTTGCGAGATGAAGTAGAGGTTGTGAGATGTAAGAAGATCGTATTACTGATATTTATAAAATTTTATTCGTGGTTTTACTTCAGTCTTCAGTTCATTTAATATATAAACCCTAAAGAAATGTTTCTTTAAGTAATACCTAAATGTCGCCGGCTAGGCACTTCTATATATTGCTTCTTTTTTTTTTTTTTTTTTTTAAAAAAACTAAGTAATAAATAGTTCAATTGTTTCTCTTAGATTTCAGTCACATGTCTATTCAACCTACAATTTAAGGTGTAGGTGAATTTTCTGGTACTAGTTATATTGCATTGAGCTATGCTTATGGTATGCTCTAAATGATCTTGTAGATGGCGGCAACACAGGAAGCCAGTTCTTCCCCTGCTCCCAGTGCCCAAGTGGTTGGGAATGCGTTTGTTGGGCAGTACTACCACATCCTTCATCATTCTCCACAATCGGTGCATCGGTTTTATCAGGATTCAAGTTTGCTAAGCCGTCCAGATGTCAATGGAGTGATGACAACAGTGACAGGCATGCAGGTAAGCTTTTATGATGTATACATGATATTTATACCCGATGTGTCTTGAATAGTTATCCTGTATGAAATTAGTACCAATCCTGTGGTCATGCATTTGGAATTTTTTGCGTGAATCATTTGTACTATAATCGTGTTTGGAGCATATGGTTGTGAAATTATTTATGGATGGAATATGGATTATGTAAATGCATACACGAAATCACGGTGAGAGATAAAGTAGGCCAACAATGTAATGAAAAAGTATGTATTTTATTTCTGAGGACTCGGGATCCACTTGAAAGTTATTCTAGTCAATATCATCTCCTCTAGTACGCATTCCCGACTTTGAAGATAAACAGACATTCACATGTAAGATACAAATTATATTAGTATTACAACCAATCTGGTCTATCTATAGCAATCAGGTAATTACTGCGACATAATTCCAGAATGGCTACAATACCTGTTAATCACATCCTATTAATTTGAAGATTTAGACAATTTGTCCTATAGCAATTGTGGTTGATTTCCCAATTGTTTATGGTTGCAGTGTAATGGTTTTTGAGTTTCAGTCTCTCTTCATTATTACTTGATGTTGAACCATGTATCTTCTCTAGCTTATTGTAAAGAGCTGAATTTTTCCTATTGGTCTGAATTGGTCTTACTTCAATGATGTAATAAATCAATGAGCATTGTATGGTTAGCAATTGAAGTTCAATTTGTATTGTGACAGGCAATAAATGACAAGATCATATCCTTGAATTATGGAGACTATACAGCAGAAATAATAACTGCCGATGCTCAGGAGTCTCATGAGAAAGGAGTGATTGTTTTGGTAACAGGATGCCTAACTGGGAAGGACAACTTGAGGAGAAAATTTTCCCAAACGTTTTTTCTTGCTCCTCAGGACAAAGGCTACTATGTCTTAAATGATGTGTTAAGACATGTTGAAGAGACTGAATCCAATCGAAGTAACTCTTCTTCTGGCGATGCCATCAAAGAGAATACAACGGTTACTTCAACACCAGAACCAGGTATATTCACTTTTCCAGATGATATTTACTTTGATGTGCCTTATTGCGGAATTGTGAGATAGCTTTCTGCCCCATTTTCAGAACCATCTCATGCTCCTAATCATCTTACTGTGGAACCTCCAATTTCATTGGAAGAGGAAGACATGAACAATGATCCTGAAGTTTGTGACCCTTCCAGTAATGACGAAGGATCAGTCGTTGAACAGGAGGAGGTTCCTGAGCCCCCACAACAAATTGAGCATGAAGTAGTTGTGACAGCTGATGCAGCCCCTGTTGCCCAAGAAGATGCTCCAAAGAAGTCGTATGCATCAATTGTGAGTTATTTTTTCTTTCTGCATGTTTGATATTTTGGTGCCAATCGTGTTTCAGACATTTACTCAGATGGCTTGCTGTTTCACAGGTTAAGGTGCCAAAATCAATATCTGGTCCTGTTTATGTTGCAACTACTCCTGTAAGAGCTGCACCTCCTGCAAATCCTGATCATCAGTCTATTGGCCTGGCTAAACCTGCTCCAGTTCCCGATGCTTCTGCAGTAAATGGTGACAATCTTCCTGAAAGCAGTAACCTTCATGAGGAAGGTGTGTGTGTGCTCATGTTGATATCTATATTTTTTTAGCAGTTCATTTGAGCAAGACATTTTTATATGTATTGCAAACAAGAATTTATTAAAACAAATAAATAGTGCTTTGGTTGTTCTTCTCAGTCGGTGTCATAATGACATGTTTACATTTACATGGAAATGTAATGTTTTGCTAATACTAATTACAGCCGAAGGTCACTCCATATATGTACGGAACTTGCCATTTGATGCTACAGTTGAACAACTTGAGGAAGAGTTTAAGAAATTTGGGCCAATTAAGCGTGATGGTATTCAAGTTAGGAGTAATAAGGTCCTATCCCAGTTTAACGTCTTTCATTTTGTTCTAACCTGATTTTTGTTTATTATCATGTTAACATTTTCTTTCTTTCTCCTGCAGCAAGGCTTTTGTTTTGGATTTGTTGAATTTGAGCAATTAAGCTCTGTTCATGGTGCACTTGAGGTAACAAAGATAACAGTGCACCTTAATCTTCTTATTGCAATTGTGAAGTTGCTTAATGTATAATTCATCTATCAGATCTTTGTCGTCTGGGTCTCTTAATACATCTTGTCTATTTAGATTATATTATGGATGGATCATTTTATGATTATAATATTATTTGATGGTTCATTTTCTGATTATAGTGTTATTTGATGGAACTTCTTACTAGAGAGAGTGTATGATCTGTTTTTTCTGTTAAATAACTAAATTAGGATTGCACTGAATTAGGACTTATGTACCGTGGGCCTTTCGAGATTTTGTGCTGTATCGTTTGGATTTGAGTGTTTTTTTTCCTGTAATATTTGTTTCTACAAAAATTATATTAGGTTTGAATGAATGAATTCTATACTGTACTGATATGGTTATATTTGTTCTCCTTCCTTGTTTCTTTGTTTTTCTTCTTGCTTCCAGTACGTCTTACCGGTGTGTTAGATGATCTTGTGCGCTCAAATTCCATGTCCTCCATGCGATTTCTTTGTTTTTTCTTACCTTGTCCTTCTCATGTGTCTTCGGTCAATATTTACATGTTGCATACTTGCATTGGCTGCAAAGGTATTTTTTAAAACATGAATCCTTTCTCCACGTTTTCATTTTTCATCAACTAGTGATGTGTTTTATACATGTTATTGATCCCAAAGCTTATTTTATTTATACGGAATAAATTAAAGCATTAAAAAGAATTTGTCTTCTCGAGATGATTTGTTTTGGCTGTAGATGCTTTTTTTTTACAGTTTACCGAAGGATTCAAATTGATTCATGTAACTTGAATATGCATTTTCCGTGTTATATCTAAAAGTTGGACCTTCAATATAAGACCATAATTTGTGATATTTTCTACTTGTGTTTCCTTTTGTGTCATGTCCCTAGTCTAGGCCATAACACCATGCCGACCTTTGTTTTGTACAGGTTCATGTTAGTAATTTAGTGCACCTCGACAGAATATTAATGGAAATGAAATAGAAATTTATATCATCTATCTTGGGTGGGATACTGCTAAATGTGCTCCAGCTTATTTGTATTTATGAACTGGGCTTGTTATTCAAGCCTTGAAGAGAAAAATAGTCAACCTAGATTGTAACTGTCAAGATGCCTTCTTTGTTGTTTGTATCTTGTCACAAATCAGGTTAAAATTAGGGTCAGAAAGTGAGTGACCGACCGGTGTCGTGGTGTTGGGTTGACTGCATCGGAGTAAATTGATGACCTAATTGTTTTACTTACATCTTTTGCTTTTGGAAATTATTTGACCTTCACCAGACTAGTGAAATTTTTTTTTCTATGTAATTTTTTTTTTATTATTTAGCTTGAAATAATAGTGAAAAACCTTTGATTCAACCAGGAGGTCATAGATTCCAACCTACTTCAATTTGCTTGTCTATGATAATGAACATCGCATAGTTCTTTCTTACCCGTTTAATGTTGAAGGCTAGATAATGGTTTTCGATAATTTTGTGAACCCAAGTGTTGCTACATTGAACAGGAGTTGACAATTTCAAACTCGGTAGACAGTGCATGTCTACTTTTTTTTTCTTAGTAAAAAATGATTCCTCTTGTTACTTTGGAATCATGCTCATTAAGTACGTGTCATTGGACAACTATATGTGTTACATTTTGCTATTTCGTTTCTTTTAGGCTGAAATATTGAGAACTACAATGTTATGGATGTGGTTTAGATAAGTGCTAAAATTACTTCCTTAGGTTATTGTGAGCGTGAAATTATCAAGTAGTTCTGGTTCTTTCGTGTGTATCTCTTAACCTTTTCTTTTGTTAGCCATGGGAATGGTTATTCACTTTGTATTTTTGCTTTCACTTTTCGTTTTGACAATATGTTTGTGATTTTTTGATTTGATATTGTTGGTCTGATTTTTCTTAATTCAATAACACTAGGCTTCGCCAGTCACAATTGGTGATCGTCAAGCTGTTGTTGAGGAGAAGAGGACTACCACCCGAGGTAAGCTCGTGTCTCAACTTAACTTTTTTTCCTTTATTTTTTTTCCTTGAGCACAGGATGAGTTAAGGTCGTCCAAAGATAGAGNTAGGTTAAGAAGGGCTATACATTTAAGCCATATGAAACTTAAGTAGAGGAGCGTACGAATTCTTAGCCAGTTGCTGCCTGCAAGAGCTGATTATCATGTTAATCAATTGATTTATTCAGTTAGCGGAAGTGGAAGAGGAGGGAGGTTCCCTACAGGAAGAGGAGGTGGTTTCCGCAGTGACAGTTTCAGGGCAAGAGGGAACTACGGTGGTGGCAGAGGCTATGGAAGAAACGATTTCAGAAACCAGGGTGAGTTTGCTGGACGAGCTCGGGGTTCGACTGGACGCAATGGGGATGGTTATCAGCGGGCTAACCAAAACGGAGGCGGAAGGGGAGGAGGTCGTCAGGGTGGGGTAAACCGTAGCGCAGTTTCTGGTTGAACAGTTAAGGGAAGAGATACGTTGACAATTTTTTGACAGTAAAATTGAGAATTGAGATCTACCTTCTTTTTTTTTTTTCTTTTTTTTTTTTTTGGGATTTTTTCTTAGGTTATTAATTGCGGTAGAAGAAACTGAAGGTACTCTTCAATTAGTCATTTACATTTATGTGAGAAGATAGTTTTGATTTATTTTTTACCCTTAGCGCTTCATAAAGCTGTACGACGTTAAAGCTCTTTGGTGCAACATCTTTTTGCTATGATTATTATTATTATTAGGCATTATTTTGGGGTAATCTATTTCTTTGCCCCTCCGATCTCCCACACACGATGATCGGGGTATTTGTGGACTGGGTTGGGACTTAGACTGAATCAATGGTTTGAATTGTAAAATTTTTAAACCAAAATGTTAATGAACTCAACTTAACACATTTAAATATTTTGGGTTGAGAAGTTTTTGCTCTCGAACCTGGTCTCTCAATTCCATTGCCTTCTCCTTCATCGTCATGGGTTCTTTTGACATAACATTCTCAGCCACCCAAGAGTCGAGCCTATAGGAACCAGGCTATCTCTCTCTTGATATTTATACGCAATATCTTAGAGTGACTACTCGTAGTTCTTCTCTTGTTAGTGTACTCGTGCAACAGCGCTTACGGCAGCTCGTAGCTATTGTATGCATGGGGGTAGCGAGGCCCGAGAACCCTCGCGATTGATTGGGAAAAAGAGCGAAAGAAAAAAAAAAATGGATTGTTATCCAAAATTAATAAGAATTTCCCGGGAATTGTCTGCCTTCTATTAGATGTTCTGTCTTTCAAACATCCAATCCCAGGCTAATAAGAAAAAAAATTGCTAGTCAGTTTTCATTTCATTTTTTGGATTGTTCTGAGGTTGGGTAGTATATTTGTAGTATATTCATTTATTTATAACCAACAGCCTAGAAACGTGTAAGGGTGGAGAAACCCTTGAGTTTTGTAATTGAAGTCCATCTTGAACTGTTAATGCCCCTTCCCAAGTTAAAAAACACAAACCAATATCTACTCAATTTCTTCCAAGTCAAATCATTTTTAAATGATACTAATACCAGTAGTGAAGTTTGTATCCTCCAAGTTCTGTCATTTGTACCATCTAGCCACCATAAATGTGAAATAAAAGCTTAGTATACGCAAAAGCATCCTTGAATTGATATGATATGATAAACAAAACATTCCCCCATTGTCACTAGACAAAAGAAAAACCAAAACGACTGTTAATTGGTGATTTAATTTACAATTTCTACCGAAGTCCTAAAGTAAACCCCTCCTACGAAGCTTTCATCTTTGCTATTTCTTCAAGCAAAAATCTGGACTCAGCAGCGAAGTCAACTGGAGCAACGGACCTGACAGTGATCCTTTGCCTCTTCTCATTGTTGTACTCATTCTGAGAGACACTAACTCGAAATAAATGTGGAACCCAAGTGGCTTCTTTCAGTTTCAGCTGATATGAAGCCTCCTCTCCAATCTGTATTGAAAACATAAGAAAAGGTCGATCAAGTTTGCTTCAAGTTCTCAATGTCAAGTTCTCATATTATCTGATTCGTTACCTGTGATTTGAGCCCGTCAAGCTCTTCAGCAGTGCACCCAACAATCCTCTCCGCTTCTGCATTGAATGTGGAGAGCCATGCCTCACAACTGGCATCAGAAACTCTTACGACCATTATGTACCTTAAGCTGCACTCTTCGTCGTTTTTCTGGCAGCTTTCACACCAATATCCAGATCCAATGGCATCGGTCACCTTCTTGTTGCATGTCTTACAAGCCCGATACCACATTGTTTGATCAGGCTTAATAAAGCTGACATATGCTCTGATGCTGAAGAACATTGGCTGTAGAGATAATAACTCATGTTATTCTTGATGAATAGATGTTCTATAGGGATGGATACTACATAGTATTGCTCCCTATAGAAGTTTCACTTTCTTGAATTCAAAAGGTTGTATGTTACCTTTTCTTCACCCAAAGATTTGTTTTGGAGTATATGAGACAGGGAGACCCGGTCAGTGTACATGGATCTCGACCCACTCTTGGATGAGGGGCTCATGCCAGAGCTGACAGAAGCCATGGATATGGCTTTTCCTTCAGAGTCGTACCTATACGCAGGTAATATAAAATGCATTACTATTATAGCAAACGATATTATGGCACGAACTCAACTTGTTCTCTGTAAACTTACCATGATCTCAATTGATGTGCTTCCTTTATGTCTGGATTTATTAAAATTGAGCTCCGACTTATAGTTGACAAAGATACACCTGCAGTTGGAAGCAAGTAGGATGTTAGGAGAAAGTTTGCTTCAATTTTACCAGATATATTCCCTTCAATTTTAGCAGTACCTTGAAAATCTCCGACTCTAAGATACTTCAATGCAATTATGGGAGATTGATCGGCAATGTCAAGCAACTCCTGCCCCACGGTGGTAGCAAGATCATTCCACAAAGATACCACAACAGTCTTCTTTCTGCAATTTAATACTCATAACTTCAATATGAATGATGTAAACAGGCAACAATCTTCATCAACGAGAAAATCTACTCACGTCTCATCAGCAATAGTTACATCACGTTTTGGAGCTGTCTCATTGTTGATTTTCCTTCTAATGCTCATGGTAGGAGAAACACTTTGTACAACTCCAATAACATCTGGCAGTTCCAAAAACACGTTTAATTTTATAAGATGGGGAAAAAAACATGCAAGGATAAGTTATTTAGGGTAGGATAGGATTCTTACCAACAAGATCTCTTCCATTCACGTGAGGACCTAACATATCAATCTTGACAAAATTGAACTTGGTTTCAGGGACGAAAGCAGCTTCGTTGGTGACCTCGTCTACTTGAGAATTCACATTTAATGTCATTTCATAATCATTTTGAACTGTCTTAAATTTTTTATTTGCAACTTTCAAAGTTCCCCTGGAAACGTAGTAAACTTTGCCAAGGGAAAACTTTTCATAGAACTTTCTTGCAGCTTCATTGAACATCGTTGCTTGTATTTGTGTCCCCTGAACAAGAAGAGACAAGTAACTTCACTTGCATATCAACAAGAGACTATAAAATGTAATCGTGTGGTAATGATTTAACAGATCGGCAATTTACTTACATCTTCATCTGTCAACACCACATTGAAAACACAACCTTCTCCCTGAGCATTCTTGTATGTACGCAGATTTCCCTTGTCTGTAACACGAACTTTGATAGTCCAATCTCCCTGGTACGGATTTAAGTAGACAAGCGGATGAACCCGCCTTGTCATGGACATCCGTGCAGATGGTGCCATACTGTTCAAGGAAAAGCAAAAACATGTAAACATGTATCAGTATTTGCATACAGTAACTGTGAACTTGATAACTAAGTTCAACAAATGGTCTCCTAAAAGAGAGCACACTCACTTTGTACTCTGCTCATGTACAATCTGGGCAGCTGATTTGGCAACCAATTCTTGCTTTGGTTTTAAAAGAATGCCAGATCCAGTATTAACCGCACTCACGTCTAACTCTTGCTTGGGTTTCAAAACAATATCTGCTTCCTCTTTCTTAACCTCAGATTTTACCTCCTTCTCTAAAGCAGAAGACACCACCTCACATTTTGTCACGATTAGATACCTGATAATAAGAAAGGAATCACATATGACAAACCATAACAAAACAAAGAATAATTACATATAAATTTAGGAAAGGCGCAACATGATTATTTCTCGAAATTTGAGAGATGAAACTCACTTTTCTGGCTTGTTCGGAATGTCATTGAGAGAATAATCAAGAACGCGAATAAGACCCAGATTTTGAATGTTTCCAGATATGACCTCTGACGTAAGGTTTGAAGGAAGAATGGATTTTAGCTTCATATCCCCATCGGCAGCAGTAAACCTGAAAGTGAAGTGATAAAAAGTAAAGAAACGGTCCATAAACCCTTTAGATCTTCAATCACAAATATCAACAGAAATCTCCCTAATCGTTAACGCGTCGATTTAGTGAAAACGCGAACTCCTAGCAGATAATCCAAAGATTATACACACGACACAGACACTTCGATCTAAACCAGAGTATCAACTTTCAAGCATGTCAACAACGATATCACCGAACTTAGGTCAGAATCAAAAGGGAATCTCAGACAGTTTGAGCGAGCATAAGTAAACAACACAGTACTAATCAGAGTTCAAAGAAGGGTGAAAGAAAACTAACATGTAGCGATTTCCCGTCGCCTTGAGATCGAGGACCTGAAGCACAACCTGGGGGACATCGGAGGCGGAATCCGGGGATGGATTCGCCAAGATCTTGGAAATCCCGCCTGGGGTAGGTGCATTCGCCATTGCTCGACGGTATGGGATAGGAAAAGGTAGGTCAGAAATTTGAGAGAGATTCAGGAAAAGGAAGAAGAGGAAGTGAAGAATGAGGTGAAGAAGAAGGGATTTGAGGGTTTTGTATTTGAGGATTCAAGCGGGAAATTGGTTTTGGATCTTTGAAAAAAGAGAGAGATTGGTGTTTTCGCGGCAAATAAATTTTCCGGTTTCCTTTTTTCCCAAACACCTTCCAAATTTTTGGCGGCCTAATACGGTTTACGCGGCCGAGAATCCTAATTTACGGATTTACCCTTACTATCTTTCTGAAATTACCCTGGCTACCCTTTAGGTTTTGAAATGATTTGATGTGAAATTGCTGGTATTTTATTAAAGTAATAACAAATTAGTGTTTTTTCTTTTTTTAGTTAATCGCATTTGGATATTTTGTCTCAAATGACAAATATTTTAGATATTATTTAATAAATATTCGTCCTTTTAAAGCATTTATGTGGATGAGTCATCTACTATGTATATATATATATATTTCCATGTCAAGTAATTAAATTAAATATTTGATTATTTTCATTTAAAAAATATATATATAGACTTTTTTTTCACGTAACTAAATTAAATATTTGATTATTTTCATTTAAAATATATATATATATAGGTTTTTTTTTCATGTAAAGTAACTAAATTAAATATTTGATTATTTTCATTTAAAATATATATATAGGTTTTTTTTTCCATGTTAAGTAACTAAATTAAATATTTGATTATTTTCATTTAAAAAAATATTTATATATAGGTTTTTTTTTTCATGTCAATGAACTAAATTAAATATTTGATTATTTTCATTTAAAAAAGTATATATATATATATATAGGTTTTTTTTTTTTCATGTCCAGTAACTAAATTAAATATGATTATTTTCATTTAATATATATATATATATATATATAGATAGTTTTTTTTTTTTTTTATGTCAAGTAACTAAATTAAATATTTGATATTAAATTTGATTATTTTCATTAAAAAAAAGGATTTATTTATTTATTTTTGTTCCTATAGCATCACAAAATAAGATGTACCTGTGATAAGCTTAATTAAATACGAATTATATTGCGATTGAAAGTTATTTGGATGATAATTCTCAAGTAATCATTATAGTTGAGTAAGATAACAAACACAGAGAAACAAAAACTGTCAAAGAACAGTTATATTTATAAAGGGGAACAAAAAGGGATTATCGACACGGCAATAAGAGAATAAGCTATGATCTTGCTCTCGCTACATAGTTCCACCACGTACAAGCAAATCTAAAGCAGCAGCATCAACAACAGCACTGACTCCTCCCTTCGTTTCAAAACTCAACACATCCAATTCCAATTCGATCAAACTCGAAGCCATTCATTCAGCTATCAACGTCTGTTCATCAGCTTCCTTGAAACTCTCGACACTTCCCAGACCCACAAGGGGCAAAAGACAACCAACAACGAGCACCATTGGGTATCATACATTCCAATCAAACGATACAACGGGTACCACTCTCATGTTTCATCAAGGAGAAGTACAGACAGACGAGAAGCCACATTTGATTGGAGACAATCATTTCGAGCTTCTTTGAACCGTTTTTTCTTTCTTGCAATTTCATCAGCATCATCAGCACTGAAGTTGTCAACATCAGACACAGATGATTTAGCACAAAGTTTGCGTCCAAAGATGGCTTATCCAGTTACCAAGAACCGAGAAACTGTGTCTACCAAAACAAAATTCGTGTCGTTAACAAAACTATCCCGATGCATTATCCTAGAAGCTACACAAGAAGAGGGGGGCAGTGGCAGTTTTGTTGAACCTGTACACTTCTCTCAACTACGGAAGGAGCAGCAAGATAAGCAAGAAAGCCATCTCTTTGGAGGAGCCACATTTGAATCTGCTTTTGGAGATTCGTCTGAGCTCGATTCTTTGGGGATCTGTGGATTTGATGAAGCTGAATGTTGCAATTCATTATTCGTCTCGTGATTCGCCTTCTCCTTCTCGGGTTCTGCTCCCTTAAAAGAAATGCTTTTTGCTCCATCTCCTGACAATCTTAAATTTGGACAAACAAAACATTCATATATTTATTGATCTGCAACAGCTCTCAAGAATTTTAGTGCTAAGAGTGAAAAATTAATGAGCATTCTTCTAATACTTCATTCGGGTAGTCTGCATACTTTATTAGCTCATCTTATCCACTCTTATCCATTTACAGCCTCAATTCTACCAGTTAGTTTCGAAGAAAAGTGACAATGTTTTTCTTCAAAACATAAAAACAAAAGCTATATTAGTCGATAAGGATTTGAGAACGTAGTGGCTTACATGGGAAACTGGAAAGATTGTGTGCTGCTTTCTGACTGATGAGAAACGCTGGCTGACTGAGATGACGACTCTGTTAGAGTAGAACTTCCCATGCGGTTGGTTTCTGAATTTTCCCTTATAACCTCCCTCATTGTTTGTGCACATCGTGCTTCAGTGGCTGCCATATCACCATCTTGATGGGTGCCCTTCAACCCACATTCAGAATGTTTCATATTCAAAACCTGGGATACGCTCATGGCTAATTCACCAGACCTATATAGCTCGCCTGATTTTCCTATCCAACACAATTGTTCTCTGGTAAAACTCATGGTTCCCATCTGAATACTGAACAATGATTCATTTGAAGCACCACTCCATTCTGTAGGCGTTGTAGATTTAGTTCTAGAAAAGACATGAGATGGGATTCTATATCCAGGTGAATTAGGATTATCAGCTCGCTCCATCACTTGAGTTTGAGGATATTGAGTTGTTTCCTCGCTGCCTGACCTGTTGTTCTTCACCACAGCCTTGATATCTTTGTCCTTTGCAGGCTTTGGGAATTCAATCACACCACCACGAAGGGAAGATTCATTGCCATTGATAAACGCAAAATCAGAATCCGGGTGTCCTGCAACATGCAACTCTTTCTTTTTCAAAGAGTCACTCGTCGTACCACCAACGTATAGGCCGGGCTCATTTACAATCAATTCAAAGGAGCTGTCGGAGGAGGAATTAGATGCCGAGGATAAGGCGGAGCTTAAACTTTTGCTAGGATGTGTATTTGATTCACCGGCCTCAATCTTTCGCCCAGATTCCATATGTTTTTAGGCACCACTCTTCAATTTTCGAATCAGATCAAGTCTGAAAATCACCGCCTGTAAAATGCAACAAGAACATGAAATGGGATAAACAAATCAAGACATCCAAACCCTTTATGATTCGATTATATCTGGATCTAGGTTCTATCACGCCGTAAGAGAGTATTGAATCAGAAATGGATTACTTCGCTAGCTCTCTTCTGTCAGCGAGAAATCAATCGCATTGTGTTTATCAGAGAAATGGAAGATGGGGCGCCTACAAGTTTCTTCGGCCATCCGGATTTAATCCCCAGCCTATGTTCTATCCATGACGAACATAAGTTAAGCGATAACCCGAAATCGTTAGATTTCAATTCCTGAAACTCAACCAGTACTTGTGAATTATTCATCGCCGCCGCGAACTAAACAATATCTCGCAACCTCGAAAAGAACAGCGCGGCTTTTGCCCCATTCCACGACCTCTTGAAACTCTGAAATACAGAGATCGCATTCCAAAATATAATCCATGCGCTTCATTTCAACAATCTCCCGTTCACTATTCCATCGCCTAACCCCTCATAACATCAAATCTCTCAAGATCCCAAGTATTCGTGATTTCTCGATCGCTCCTTTTTGTTCACTTCGCATGCGATTTCAAATCAAATATCTACATCCGCAAAAAAATGAAACCGAACAAATAACAACAAATCGTAACACAAAACACGACGGCATCAAAAGAATAACAGGAGAATCCAATATAAAGTCAAGAGTTGCAGGATAAACGATAACTTACGTCGAAAACTTCCCAATCCCAAGTAGTAACAGACGAAAAGCTCATAGAGACTTTCGGCCGGAGAGAAGAGGAGAAGAGGCCTCCGACGGCCGGGTACCGACAGTCCCGGATTGGGAATGTCGCAAAGGGATGGATTATCGAATGATCAAAAGAAGAGAAACCCAAATTCAGAAAAGATTCCGATAGAATCGAACGAGGAAGAGAGAGAATGGTGAAACAGAGATGGGAGGGAGGAAGAGAGAGAATTTAGGAGAGAGAGAGAGAGTAGAGATTGAAAATGGAAAACGGAGTGGGAAGGAAGTTATGAGGCGTCGCATTGTTTCAGCCTTCTCTTTCTCTTTCTACCAACGAACTTCGCATTTTCTAATATTTTTTTTTAAATATTTTTAATTTATTTTAAATTCCCTCCATTTCCGGAATCTTTTTATTATATATATATATATACCATCTGTCACATTTATGGCAGCTGACTTGCGATTATGGGTACTCACCTTCCAACTACAAATCAGATAAGCCAATTCGTTATTGTGTCCCCTGCGATACTCGAGCCTCTGGCAAGAAAAGATTTTAGAAAACGATGCTCGAGCCTCTGGCAAGAAAATATTTTAGAAAACTTTAATATAAGCAATCAAGAGAGAAATAACAACATATCAATTGTGTAGGGAGAAGTTGACCTCTAGTCGTATCTCCTATACAAGGCATTTCATGTCAACAGGCCTTTATGAATGGTCCTACTTCATTATTCTGGGCCATTTCATGTCTGACAGCCTAAACATGATATTTGTCGTAATTCCTAAAAATTCAAAATTAAATTCAAAATTAAAACATTAAAATATGAAAAGATATAAAGTTGAGCTTGGGATGCGGCCTATATTTATTTATTTATTATTTTTTCCCTCATTTTAACCCAATTAATTACATAAATTTATTTATTTTTTATTGTTTTTAGTTTACTATCCTAATATTTAATATTAAGCTAACATTATGTCTACTATTCGACGTCTAAGCATTTATCAGCTGATTAAATATTATGTCATATTAACGAGCTGATCATATCATAATGATCATTTAATATATAATGTAATGTATTATGTTTATAACAATATTTCAATTAGGTTAAAAATGTCGTATTAACTTTTACCGAAGTAAAATTTACTACATTTATAGTAAAAAAAAAAAAAAATACCGATCTTACAAAATTAGGGTAGATTTTGAATTTTGTTCGTGGCCCTAGTTTGCACCGTCATTGATCCATCCGACGGCCCAGATTTCTCCAGCTTCTCTCCATATATTCTCATATTCTTGAAAACCTCCCACCGTACGGATCAGAAAAACCTGCTAGGGTTTTAGCATCGCAACGAGAGTGAAGAAGAAGAAGAAGAAGAAGGTTCGTTCTACATTTCACTCAATCGTCTCTGTTTTTGCGTTTTCTTTACACGTTATTTTGCTACTTGTTTATGCTTTACTGATTGATGCGGTCACGCGCGTGTGTATTGAGGGTATTGGACATTTGATCGATGGTTTCTTACTCTAATTGGTGTTATTTTTTTGGTTTATGGGTTGGGAACTAGAGGAAATGATGGCAGAAATATGCGATGAGTCTTATCTCTCTCGCCTTTTGCGTATTTGATTTTTTTCATCACGGACTGTTTTCTGTTGCGTGTTGATTTGGTTTAAAGGGTCTGTTTTGTTATGGATGAACTGGTTTCGGTGGTAAGGATCATCTTATTGAGCTTGATACGTTTCTATTAAACACCTAACAGAGCTTATGCACGTTGGCGCTCAAAGGAAACGTTATGAGCGTTATTACGTCGGTTTCAGTCATCGCTAGTGTTCGTTTATGGTCCATTTCTGTTTAGTCGGTTTTGGTATGTTCTTGCGATGAGTTATGTTGCGACGGTGTTCTCTGTTCTCTTAACTTGTCATAAACCTCAGTGGCCCGTAATTTGAGGAACATAACAGCTTTCTTTGTTGTCTCTGATATTGTGATCGAATCATTTTCATTTATTTCTTTCAGGTTGCATCTGAATGGCTTTCCTAAGTAAGGTTGGAAATATTCTAAGGCAGGGTGCAAATAAGAGGATTGGATCGGATTTGCAGGCTTCCAGTTTGTCTATCTGTCAAGCTGTACGATGGATGTCTTCCATGCAAAGTTCAAAACTTTTTGTCGGAGGTTTCTTAGAAAAGTTGTTTTTTTTTTCTTCAAGGAACATTAAGTCACCAATTTCTTTTTCTTTATATTGTGCTTGTACGCATGCTTATGATGCAGGTATTTCATTCAGCACTGATGATCAAAGTCTGAGGGAAGCCTTTACTAAATATGGGGAAGTAGTTGAAGGTATATTACCATTCCCCAACTTGTTTACCATGTGTGGTTGAAGGTTATTTTAGAAGTATCTTTCTTCCAATTTTTAACATGGCTTATTGTTATTGTAAAATCAATTTATGTAAAGTTGCATGCTTTTGAACATTCCACAGCAGAGTAATACTAAGATTTATCTTTACACAACAAAAATGAACATGTTATAAACATACTTTTGGAACCCGTATGATGGAATCTGCTCAAGGGATTATGTTTCTCTGGAGGGTTGGAGCTGGATATTACTTGACGTGCTAGTGGAGTGTGTGAAGTCTGAATTTAGTAATAACTGTTGTTTTCCTTGTTTACCCTGTTTTTTTTTCCTTGCCCCGTGACAGCTAGGATCATTGTGGACCGCGAAACTGGAAGATCTAGAGGATTTGGATTTGTGACTTATACCTCCAGTGAGGAGGCCTCTAGTGCCATCCAGGCATTGGATGGACAGGTAATGATTCAGTTGTCGGCTCAATGTGATTAAAAAGGATGATGCATTGTTTTATATTCATATGCTTTTATATGCTGTAATCTGATTAAAAAGGATGATGAAGTGTTAATTCAAGAACGTCAGCTGTCTGCTTTCTTTTCCTTTTCCTGATTGTGCTTTCATGTTACTTGTTTGGCCTTCGAATCTATTGGAACCAAGCATTGTTTAAAATTAACTGCCTAATTTATGGCGATGCATTTTTTAGTTGATTTATTCTGGTTCTCAATATTTGCTAAACTCAGAAAGTTCGATGACTTGATTTATTTTATTTCAAACAGGATCTTCATGGTCGTCGCGTTAGGGTGAATTATGCTAATGATAGAAGCCGTGGTGTGGGTGGTGGCGGCTATGGTGGTGGTGGTGGCTATGGTGGCGGCGGCTATGGTGGCGGTGGTGCTGGGGGCTATGGTGGCGGTGGTGCTGGGGGCTATGGTGGCGGTGGTGCTGGGGGATATGGCGGTGGTGGGAGTGGAGGTTATGGTGATGGTAGTGGTGGATTCTCCACGACAGGATATAGTTCCGGTGGTAACTATACGAACAATTTTGGCGGTGGTAGCCAAGGAAGTGGAGGAAACTATGGCAACGAGTTTGCCAGTGACAGCCGTGGAAGTGTTGGCACAGGTGGTGGCTTTGGTGGGAATGATGCTGGCTACAACGCCAGCAATTTTTCTGGTGGAGACAGTGGAAACTATAACGTCAGTGGCGGGGGCGGCGACTATTTTTCCAACCGCGGGTCTGAAGAAAGCTCTGGTTTTGGAGGATTTACCGGTGGGGATCAATTTAGCAGCAAAGAAACAGACACCATGAATGCACCTGGAAGTGGCCTAGGGGAGCAACTCGAAGGAAATGATAGAGACGAAGACGACGACGACGCAAATGACTTTGCTAAAAGAGCCTGATAGATGATATTGGATGTTTGGTTATAGCCATGTTGGACCTTCCTCGATGATCAGTGTTCCTATGTATTTTCAATTTGGTTTCTCACTGACAAATTAGTTTTGTCCCATCTCTATTAGAAGCCATTCTCAATTATATCCTAGCTCTTAAATCTGTTACTCACGACAGAATTTTGCCATAATCAAATTCTATGACACTGTTATTAGTAGTGGTGAAGATCCAAGTTGTTTGTGGCTTGTAGTTGCTACAAACCATTGTTCATCTTTTCATTGTTGGATGCATTTTTAGAAAGTGCTTTAAATAAAGTGTCATCAATGACCAAAGGAAGGCTCTTGCAGAACAATAATAATTCATGGTAATGTTGGGTGTTTTACACTAATGATTGATCAGTATTACATTATGGTTCAGACGTCTTTATCCATTGAAAACAGCCATCTTTGTGCATTCAGAACCACAGGGGATCCCTTTCTGGTTTTCTCCACTATCTGCTTTATCAACTGCTTCTCCATCTCATCATCATAATCACTGCTCTCATCTCCATCATTTGACTGCTGAACCTTGTAATCACAATCCTTCATTTTCTCCTTAACAAGTATCCTACTGAGGCTTGTCGGGATTGAAAATCGATGACCGTTTGTGGCGGTGTTGCTTTGTCGATGCTTACTTTCGTCGACTGCTGATGGTGGACACACGAGCTCTTCTTCGGAGTCATCCGTATCGATCAACTCATTATATGCCTCATTGTAGGCATCCAGAGCTTCTCCCGCTAAATTCATAACAAGAGGTTGAGCAGTAAGACTTTCTTCACTAGATGAATGTACCAGTTCACTTGAGGTGAATCCTTTCCAAGAAGTGATCTGCTTGGTTTCGACCCTCTGAAGTTTCCTCTCGCTATTCTCAAGGGCTGTTTCGAGTTCTCTCACACGTGATTCAAGTCTCGATTGGATTACTTCGTGTAGTCGCAAGCTAAGCTCCCAGGGTGAAACTGTGTGGTTACCTGAAGAAGCAATCTCACTGTCAACTTGAATTTCATGAAGCTGAGTAGCACTTAGCCCATTGATAATGTCAGCTCTCAACACACCTTCAGAGAAATCTACTGCAAATTCTTGTTCAAGCTGCAAAAGAAATTGCTCCATATCAACACAAAACAATGAGTACCACTAAATATCATCGTTTTTGCTAATAAACTAAGCAGGTGTAAGGTGAACAGTTCCTCTTCCTCGTTCGTGGCTCAAAACATACCATGTCGACCAATCTTTATGCATACATCACATGCCCTCTTTCAAAGCGATCCATAAACTATGTCGTCGTAAGTTTTACGTATAAACAACATCGGATATATATACTTTTAAGTTTGTGAATTAAGGATCAAACCATAAAGATAAGCAGAACCAAAAGGAATTGACCACAACAAGAACTCATCATTTGAACATTTGAGTTCTAGAGAAAGAACCTATATTCAAAAGAGCAAGAACAACGAACTATGTTCTTCAAAGGGAGCATCTACTAAACCAAATCTGAATGATATGCTTAAACTTGGAAACAGAAAATTAACATCACAGTGAGATAATGAGACGTTATGTATGTGTATGTACCGAAAGAAAAAACGTTCAATAAATAGACACCAATTACCTCATGAAGATCAGAAAATCGTTGATCTGTACTCGACGTATGGGTATTAAGTCCCAATCTCTGGAGTTCTGCTTCAAGCTCAGCTTCAATTTTACTCAGAGATTCTGACCCCTCTTCAGCGTTTTGTTCGAATAATTCCTTATCATCAGATTTAGCCGAAGAATCGAGATTCCGTTCTCTCCTACCGAAGAACGAATTTTCAGATATGTCTAGTGATTCACAATTCTCATTTGAAAGCTCCTTCACTGTTACAGAGTCCTTCATCTCAAGTTCCTCTTGTAGATCTTGAACCAAGTTTTGAGTATGCTTTAATAACTCTTTGAGCTTGTCTATTTCTCGCTTATTTGCCACGTAAGATGATATTAAGCCGATCGAAAATCCAAGATAGAATGGAAGCATTCGATCTGATGAAAACAATAAAATGTAAATTTAAGCACAATTAGGCAAATGGTAACCAATTAACAATACTGATAATGAACATCACAACAGCTCAGAACAAAGAAATTTCAATCTTTAAAGGTTACGAGTTCGAGATAAAAAAGGCGTTTAGAACGAAAAAGAATTTAGCAACCCTGAAGTTATCTAATTAAAAGTCACCTTCTCCATGGAGGAGCTTCTCATTATGCATTTGACTGCCACTGCTTGCTCCACCTTGTCTCCTTTCTCCCTTGATGTTTATCATCTCATAGTTCTTCAAAGACTGTATTTTGGGAAGCAAAGGTAATCCACACACATTTCTGTTCTTTTCAATCAATGGCTCTTTATGGAAGTTACTTGCATCCATATCGACCTGAACACTAAAAGAGTCCCTAGCTGCCCGGCTGGCCATCCGGGTTCCACCGTTTACAACGAGCTGCCTCCTGGTTGATTCAGATGGTGATTGAAACGAATGTAGGATATACTCTTCCATTTCAACGTGTTCCTTGTAAAGATGAGACAACACACAACTATCTAACGAACTAAGCGGTCTAATAAATCTCCCACACGAACGTTTACGTCTAAGAGAACCTATTTTCCTCACAGTAGGCCGAAACCAGTTCAATTCTCTAGAAGATGAACAAGGTAGCTGATCAGTAATATTATCGTCCATATTCGCATTCATACTACTTCTATGGCCAAATGCTTGAGGGTCCTTACTCAATGATAATTCCAGTGGCAAATCGGATACTCGAAGATCGTTATAGTCCTGGTAATTCCCCAAACTTTCCATCTTTTCACAATCAAAACCATTTGTAGAAGCCACATTGAATAGACTTGTATCAAAATCTCTCTCATTCAAAACCTCTCCTTCATCAGGCAGGATATCTCTAATTACTTTCGTTCTTCGAGCTGTTTCGTGGAAGGGATGATCCAGAGATCCTACTTCCTCATTAATCGAATTCCTAGAAGACATTTGAGATGAGCTATTCCCATCCCTCAACAGTTTCTGCCAATACTTGGCTAAGTATCCAGCACCAGCAGCAGTAGCAACTACCCACAAGTCCATTTCAGCACACTCCCTTCCACAACCAAAGACTCTAGCCAAATTCCACAATCCTAATCTCCCCTTTTGTTCTAACTCCCATTACAGCAAGCCCAGTGAATCATACAAGCAAAACCCTATTGCACAAAGAAAAAACAAAGCTAAAACAGCATAGCATTCCCCATTTTTTATGCGTAGAAATGAAACCTAGGCGACATCTATACCTTGAAATTAACCAGGAGCTATACCCAGCGGCCTCAAATACAGACTTGAATTCATTGGCAGCAAAATTTAACAGTACAAATTACTCATGAACCTAGAAGAAATAAACGATTTCGAGCAGACAGAGAGATTGAACAGAATCAAATATAAAGTTCAAGGCCGCATTTCCTTCACAATCTCTAGAGAATCAAGCTATATCATAGAAAAAATCAAGGCTACCCAGAAGCCATTTCTTAATAGGCATCCAATTTTGGCTCAACCCAATAAACGAACACAAAAAAACCCACAGCCCACCAACAAAAAGGAAAGAATCTCAACCAAGAAATACCCATTTGAGAACAGCCCTTCTGGCGCAGAACCCACCAACGCAATCGCAGATTTCCATAATCAAGGGAATGTAAAGGAAGCTGACAAAATGGTGGCGGAGACGGTAGAAGAACATGGCGAAAAATGGGTCCACGGAAATCTAGTTCCTAAAGAGATTGAAAATCCAGGAGGCCCCAGAAGACGTGCCGAGCGAAGAAATGCGAGCTTTGGAGGTGTCGTAATCGTCGTCGCGGCGGTTGTTGAAATGGCCCGAAGAATAAGACCGGCTGCCCTGTTATCTACTAAGAAGGTAAACCAATGGCAATAACCAAGGCCCCGTCTACAGTACAAATACAAATCATAAATTTTCTTTTCCTTTTTATTTAAAAAAAAAAAAAAATTCACTTTTAATTTAAAACATTATCCAATTTTTGTGATTAAAAAAGTTTCCATTTAAACAATTTGTAATAATAATAATATAACAAAAGAAATACATTTGCTAAAATGATTTTTAAATCCTTATGGCAACAACCAAATATTAATTTCATTCAATACCTCAGTTTAGCATAGGTTAGGGTTATTGACCTTGTGGGTTGTAAATTTAAATATTTTTCCCTTAATAACGCAATATTATTAAAAAAATAATTTTATCATAATTGAGCACATAAAATATCTTTTTTTTTTCTAAGGTTAAATATTCGGTATATATATATATATATATATATATATATCTTGCTATTTGAAAAAGGAGATGTATTCTATTTCAAAGTTGACTTTTGGAACATTTTTCGTGATCATATGTACCAAATATTAAATAATGAATCTTCCTAATACATGTATTATCATTAATGCATGAATAATCTAATACCTAAATGAATTTAACTCTTGTCGCTCCAATGTATCCAATATACATTTTCTTAATTTATCTAGAAAAAATTGGCCATAAATTCTAAATAGAAATATTTGAGATGAATTAATATATAATTTAAAATTTTATTACCAAGAATTAAAGAATGGCAAAAAAAAAAAAAAAAAAAAAAAAAAAAAAAAAAAAAAAAAAAAAAAAAAANAAAAGAAAAAAAAAAGATATACGTTAATTACTTAATTAGGTTATTAAGATGGCTGATTAATTAAGCAAACCCACTTTTTGGCTTTTGGAATTTGTCATTTATTATATTATAAAAATACAGAAAATTGGGTTTGGAAAGAAAAATGCTGTGGCTTTTGGCTTTCTTTCTAACATTTTCTTTGGAAAAAAAAAAAGAAAACACCATAACTTCATTCATTTGGAAAGCCATGTGTATCGTAAAAAATCTTTCTGGAAAAATCATGATTAAGTTTAAAGTTTAACCTTTAAACCTTTCTTTTTAGGGCAGAGAACCTATGGTTGTTTTGAATGTGCATGAAACTAGTTTTGAGTGATTTACATTAGTTGTGTAAGTGAAGCGTGAGTGATTTACATTAGTTGTGTAAGTGATGCGGGTGCTAGGTGGGTGACAGTAACAGATCGTTGCTCTATTCATTCTGCACGTGTTGATCTTGTGTCCATTGCACAGGTTGATATGCACATTATCTAGTATCTATTGTTTACGGCTAATTTTTCGTCTTAAAACCAAATATATATTCTCCAAATACCATCCTTGCTTCTTCTCCGGCCTAGAAGTTGAGCTCCCAATTCTCGATCAAATATAGCCCTTTTCATCAATACTGAAAACCGTCTTTTACTTTGGATGGTGGAAGCCAAGACCCTTAAAAGTCTCTATGCTCTAGTACAAATATTCATAGAAATAATTAGGGTAAGGATGTAAAATTCAATGGCATTGAAGAATTATTTATGGAAGTTCCTTGTGTGACTGCAGAAATAGGTACCACACTGCCAAAGAGTATTAGAAACTTGTCCATCCAAACCAACCTTCTTCCACCCTAATGAATGAGAGCATTTTAGAACTGTAAAAAGGTAAAATTTGTGTATTGAGAAGAAAGATGCATCATAGTTCCAATCCTTGTTCATACACCAGAGTTTCACACATTTCCAAACATGATAATGAAAACTTCTATAGCCATAGAGAAAGCAAGCAATACAAGATGTAAGAATCAAGGAGGATGCATCTCAGAAAAAATATGTGCTACTCAAGGGAGTTGATCAAATCTACAAAATTGAAGACCAACCAGTCAGCTTTTGCTGCAACGTTTTCTCGATGTTGAACACCGGCATAACAAATAAACAAGTCAGCGCCTCCTGGTTTACGAGCCTACATCGAAAAGAATATGCGTTGGAATTAGAAGAATGATCAAGCTTCAACTTGCTTGCAAATATAAGTGATTAGCGAACCCAGGCTCAAGGGTCCGAAAAGTTTACTGCACAATCAGCTCAATTGGGCCATAGGTAAGGTCGGTATAACAAACATCTTAAATCAACTAAAACCACGAAGAATAAACAAAATCTAACATCAAGCAAGAACTATCGAGCTTGGAAGTGGAAGTCATTTGTGTTGAGGATTGTTGGAAGAGAGTCCCACATTGTGGCTAATTAAGGGGATGATCATGGGTTTATAAGTAAGGAATACATTTCCATTGGTACGAGGCCTTTTGGGGAAACTAAAAGTAAATAGAATCCTCAAATGTCGAACAAAGAAGTTGTGAGTCTCGAAGGTGTGGTAAAAAATGACTCAAGTGGCGAACAAATGGTGTACTTTGCTCGAGGGCTCCAGAGAAAGGAGTCAAGCCTCGATTAAGGGGAGGCTGTTCGAGGGCCCCATATACCCCTCAGGGGAGGCTCTATGGTGTACTTTATTCGAGGGGATAATTGTTGGGAAGGAGTCTCACATTGGCTAATTAAGGGGATGAACATAGGTTTACAAGTAAGGAATACATCTCCATTGGTACGAGGCCTTTTGGGGAAACCAAAAGCAAAGCCATGAGAGTTTATGCTCAAAGTGGACAATATTATACCATTGTAGAGAGTCGTAGTTCCTAACAATTTGCCTATGAAGGATTAGCTAGGAACAGGGAACTATGACTGTTTAGCAATTTAAGATATTTTATAAGAAAAACAATTGCTGTAATTCACGTTTTGAGACTCAGATGTCTCTTCTCACCTCAAGATCAGTTGCACCATCCCCGGTCATGACCAACGTCTTGTATCCACGAGCCTGCAAAACCACCCGAATCAAATTTGCATTCGAAAATCAACAGCACGTCTTACCAAAAGCAATGATTCTACCTTCCTCAGTTGTTGCACTGCAGTTGCTTTCCCCCCACTCCTTGAAGTAGGCTCATTTTCGTCGAACCCAATGAATTCACCCTTGCTTCCGAAAAGCAATTGGTTGGCAAAAATATTCTCATGTGGAATCCCAAGAATTGATGCAACAGGCTTCACACAAAGTAGCTCGTTGATTAATAATAATAAACATCAATTCCTCATTAATTTTCCAATAACTAACATTAGAAGTTAGTTAGTTCTTCATGAAATATGAGAGGCTCACTACAATTAATCATAAACTTACATTGATCATTTGACGAAAACCTCCGGAAATCAGATATACGTCAATGTTGTTAGCTTTTAGCTTTTTAACTAATTCATCTATACCTGGAGAAAGCCTGAAGAGCAACAATCAGCACTATGAAAAATAGGACCAAGTAATCCTACCTTTTATGAGTCAGCTGGAAGATTAGGAGCACAGATGATCTAATGCTGTTTTCAAATATTTTACAGCAAATGGAAACTCTTGTTTAAAGAATTAACACATAAAATACTTCACACTCAAGACCAAGAGGTCATAGGTTTGAATCTCCCCCTCTAAATATAGTTGAAAAAAAAAAACAAAAAAGAAAACTTCACATTCAATGAAAAGTTTTCATGCTTTGTTTACCATCCAAACGGGCGGCTGTTCAAATAAAAAAATTTAGACAAACAAACTTGCTGCTGTTAATATATTAAACAATATCTGGGTGCCATTGGAGCTTAATGGTCCCATATTAAGAACATTAGTGATCTAAAGAGTAGCTATCTACAAAATAAAAATGTAAAATAAGCATCCTGCATTACATTAAGAACAAGTCAGAAAGGAATATGATAAAACAAAACATCATTTGATGTAACCAGAAAAGCAGGGACGGCAATGGATGCCATGGACCAAGTATTAGTATCTTTTACAAATTTTTGAAGTCTTATAAACAGAAAGCATCTTAGATTGTTCTATAGTCATGTATGAGCAACATCCCTCTTTTTGGAAAAAGTTAATGCACATGTAAAACAACCCCATACCTTGGAGGTCTCTTAGCGAGAAATTCCTCGAGTTGGGAAAGTGAAGGGTTAAACAAAGATAGCCTAGCAGCCAAAGCAACCTCAAATGGAACAGAGCCACCCATTGCCCTGAGGAGGACATACAAATCTCAGTTAAATGAAAATCCAAGGAGGCCAATTAAATCATGTAAAAAACAAGAAAATCAAACCTAGCAGTCCATTCTGCAACAGCCTCTCCAGCTCCACAGAAATCCGCTAATTCATCAATGCCCTCATCTACACAAACTGTGCTATCAACATCAAAGCATACTGCATTTGCACTTTTCCACAGCTCCAACACCTCTGATAGATAGTAAAATATGAGAGAACAATTACCAACTGAGTGAGATGAAAGAATATATCTCGATTGAGTTGAGGAACTCAAGAACAACAAAGTTTGATCATTGGGTAAAACAAGTCAGCAGTGAGCACCATCTCTTTTTAAAATTTCCATCCGAACTCATATATAGTGATTTCACTGCTGAAATAACAAAATTTCCCTTGGCAGTTCATTTTGACCACCCCCCCCCCCCCCC